>NC_048595.1:58577531-58895770 GCF_003668045.3 Cricetulus griseus
AGGCCCTCCACGGGGATCATCAAAGTCCATCACATCATTTGGGGGAGGGCCTAGGCCCTTCTTTCTATATCTGGGTTGCAATAATATTCCTGCATAGAGAATGGGCTCCCAAAGTCCATTTGTGCTCTAGGGATAAACACTGGCTCTACTGTTAGAGTGGAGACTGCCCTGGCCTCCTATCTGGCACACACATTCAGAGGGCTTAGTTTGGTCCAATGCTGGTTCCCCAGCTTTATGACTAGGGTCTCCATGCTCTCACTAGGTCAAGTTAACTGTTTCTGCCGGTTTCTCCAACACTGTCTTGGCTCCTTTACTCATCCCTACTCCCTCTCCACAACTGGATTCCAGAAGTATGGCTCAGTGCTTAGCTGTGGGTGCCTCTTTCTGCTTCAACCAGCTACTGGATGAAGGCTCTAGGAATGGCAACCAAGGTAGTAATCAACCTCATTATAGGGGAAGGACATCAAAGGCACCCTCTCCACTACTGCCTAGATACTTAGTTGGGGTCATCCCTGTGGATCCCCTAACATTTCCCCTGTGCTAGACCTCTCTCCAAACCTGTACTGTCTCCCTCTCTCAAAGGCATCTCTTTTCTTGCCCTCCTCTATTCCTCCCCTGTCTCAGTCCTCTTGTTCTCCTCCCCTCCCCTTCTCACCACCTTTCTGTCCCCCCCACCCCGTTCTCACTTTGATCAGGGGTTGTTGTTTCCTTCCCCTTCTTCTGGGGAACATGCATTATTCTCTGGGGTCCTCCTTGTTTCCCAGTTTCTCTGGTGGTGTGGATTGTAGGCTGGTAGTCCTTTGCTCTATGTCTAATATCCATATATGAGTGAGTACATACCATGCTTGTCTTTCTGTGATTTGGGTTACCTCACTCAGGATGTTTTCTTCTATTTCCATCCATTTACCTGTGAATTTCAAGATTTCATTGTTTTTATCCTCTGAATAATACTCCATTGTGTAAATGTACCACATTTTTTTCATCCATTCTTTGGTTGATGGGCATCTAGGTTGCTTCCAGGTTCTGACTACTACAAACAACACCTCTATGACCATGGTTGAACAGATGTCTTTGTTGTATGAATGTGCATTCCTTGGTATATACCCAAGAGAGGAATTGCTGGATCTTGAGGTAGACTGATTCCCATTTTTCTGAGAAACCACCATACTGATTTCCAAAGTGGTTGTACAAGTTTGCACTCCCACCAGCAATGGAGGAGTGTTCCTCTTTCTCCAAATCCTCTCCATCATAGACTGTCATTGGTGTTTTGGATTTTAGCCTATCTGGCTGGTGTAAAATGGTATCTCAGAGTTGTTTTGATTTGCATTTTCATGATAGCTTAGGATGTTGAGCACTTTCTTATGTGTCTGTCAGCCATTTTACATTCCTCTATTGAGAATTCTTTATTTAGTTCTGTACCCCACTTTTTAATTGGATTGTTTGGTGTTTTGGTGACTAGCTTCTTGAGTTCATTGTATATTTTGGAAATCAGCCCTCTGTCAGGTGTGGTGTTGGTGAAAATCTTCTCCCATTCTGTGGGCTGCTATTTTGTCTTTCTGACTGTGTCCTTTTAACAATCCTGTACAATAAAGCAACTTCTGGAAGCATCACCATCCCTGACTTCAAGCTCTATTATAGAGTCATAGTCCTGAAAACAGCTTGGTATTGGCACAAAAACAGACAGGTAGACCAATGGAATCGAATTGAAAACCCTGATATTAACCCACACACCTACAAACACCTGAGTTTTTACAAAGAAGCTAAAGTTATACAATGGAAAAAAGAAAGCATCTTCAAAAAATGGTACTGGCATAACTGGGTGTGGACATGTAGAAGATTGCAGAAAGATCCATATCCATTGCCATGCACAAAACTTAAGTCCAAAGGATCAAAGACTTCAACATAAATCTAACCACACTGAACCTCTTAGAAGAGAAAGTGGGAATTACCCTTGAATGAATTGGTACAGGAGACAGCTTCCTGAACATTACACCTGTAGCACAGACATTGAGATTGACAATTAATAAATGGGACCTCCTGAAATTGGGTGAGGTTTTAATGAGACTTAGTTTTTTTAAGATTAAAGGAAGGAATCCTGGTGTGGTTGTAGACCCAGCACTTCCTTAGAAAGTGAGACAGAGGGATCATGAGTTCAAGGCCAGTCTTGGCTGCATAGGTAAAGCTCTGCCTCAAAAACAAGAAATAAAGAAACAAAATCATTATAGAAGGGGAAAATAATCTGATCATTCTATCTTATGTCAAGGGTTTAAGATACACTTGCATCTCATTTAAACTCCAAACCAGTCCTCTTAAAGAACATATCATTGGCCTTGCTTTAAAAAACACTGAACCCCACAAGGGCCTTCACATTTTCTCTCTTCCAGAAATATTTTAAACAACTTTTGGGTAATAAGGCAAGACAAAATTCTATTGAATTTCACCCAAAGTCTATAGCCATATCACTTTGAATATGCCCGATCGTATCTTAAAATCCTGGATAATTAGAGAGTCATTGTGATATGATAAAAGAAAAAACTAAGAAGTAATATGCAAGCATGTTGTCAGAGGTAGACACACACTCTGAAGTGGGTAGAATTTGACCAGGCACAGTGTCCCAGCAGTCCCCTGAGATGGGTGCATATCTGGAATCTAAGGTCAGCCTGATCTACATAGCAAATTCCAGGCCAGTCAGTGCTGTATTGATACCAGAGGTGGGGGCAGAAAAGGGCAGGAGGAGAACCAAAATAAAATAAAAACATATAAATGAAGATAAACTTTAAAAAGGGAGTCCCTAGTACCTTATTAAGAAAATTTTACAAATGAACAATAAAAGAGTTCAAGTTCAAGAAGGTTAAGGTTAGAATATGAATGTCTTTAAAATGATGGCAAACTCTGCATTCCTCAGGGTTTTCAAACTTAACAGATTTGTTGAATATATATATATATTCATTTTTACTTATTTTTTGAAATTGAGAATTTTTTCATATAATATGTTCTAATCATACTTTTCTCTCCCCAAAATCACTCCAGATTCTCCCCATACCCTTTCTAGTTAAAAAAAAAAAAAGCAAAGAACAAGAACCACATACAACTCCATAAAAACACAAAATTGGAAACCAAAAACACAAAAAAAGACAAATAAGACCAAAAGGAAAAAATTAAAAAATGCCCAAACACTGCAATTTGAGATAAAGTATCCACAAAAAATACCACTGAATTTGTTTTGTGTTGGCCATCTACTGCTGGGCATTGGGCCTTACCTTAAACATGGTTTGTATCCTCAATGAGAGTCCATTGAAGAGAACAAATTTTTCATTTGTGAGCAGGTGTCAATTACAGGTAGCTTCTTAGTTATGGGTGTTACCTCTTGTCCAGCTCCCTTCTAGGCACTGGGACCCTGTCTGACTTGAACCTGTGCATGCCTTTACACGCTGCCACGGTCTGTATGAGTTTGTACATGCATAAGTCCTGTTGTATATGAAGGACACTGTTTCCTCGGAGTCATCCAATTCCAGCTGGCTCCTACAATGTTTGTACCTCCTCTGCTTCATAGCCCCTTGAGCCCTAAGGGGCAGGCCTTCATGAAGACATCTCACTTAGGACTGAATGTTCCAGAGTCTTTCACTCTATGCATACTGTACAGTTCTGGATCTCTGTGCTAGTTTCCATCTATTACAAAGGCAAGCTTTTCTGATGATGGCTCAGGAAATCTGTGGGCACAGCAGGATGTCATTGGGAGCCATTTTATTGCTATGTTCCTTTAGAAGAACAATAGTATTTGGCTTTCCTCTAGGCCCATAGCCTATCCAGTCCCAGGATCTTGACCACTCTAGTAGTATCAGGTATGGGTTCAATCTCATGGAGTGGACCTAAAATCCAATCACAAAGTAGTTGGTTACTCCCACAACATTTATGTCACTATTGCACTTGCAAACAGATCACTGATATAGCTCACAGAGGTTGTTTCTAGAGGGGTTGATAATTATCTTTCTCTTCTGGTAGTATACAAAGTATACTTCCAATATCGTGAATCCTAGTCCACAGGGGTGAAGCTTCTAGTTAGGCACCAGTTCAATATGTAATTGTTGAGAGGAGAAAGTGTTTTTCCATGACCCATTGGGAGGAGTTTGAAATTTAAATCATATTTAAATCATTTTAGAAAGTACTTTTATCAGTATCTATCAAACATTAAGCCAATTTTCATGAATTTTATATATATTATATAAATATATATATATATATTTATATATATATATTTATATATATATATAATAACATGTGCCCAAAGGCTCACATGTGCCTGGTTATTAAAAGAAAGTAAAATATTTAATCTTTGTCAATCAAACAATAGCAATCATAAAGTGTTAACTCTAGAAAAGCCAAAGCCCTTAGTAAAAAATTATGTCTATATACATGTACATATAGTATGTGTCTATATATATGGACAATAAAGAGGCATCAAGATAAGTTGTTAAGAAAGCAATAATCCATCTCATCATGTGAAGGGTAAGGTCTCATTTACATTTTCCAAGCATATGTGTGTGTGTATGAAAATGTCTTAAATGCATATTCAAAGGTGAGTACAAGTATCTGTTTAGAATGTTCCCACCAGGAGATGGTAGTGTACTTTGAATTAAACTTAGTGTGGTAAAGAAATAGTTTTGTTGATATGATGCTTAGAAAATAAAGCCAAACTTCATTGTGAAAGTTTGAAAATAGAGGTGAGGGCATGGGCAAAATAAGATAGACTCCTTATTCTGTGGTTGATGTAGTTACTAGACAGTGATGATATTCACTGAAATTGAAAGGCTTTTATCTTAATTGTGTGCATGTTCATCTTCATAGGGTTTGGAGGCATCCATGAAGTGATGACAGAGATGCAGAGAATGTTCAGGCCTGAAGCAAAACAGAGGCATCAGGCCTTGCCACCCATCCATCATCTGCATGAGGATAACTAAAGGGCAGCAAGGCTGAGAGAAAAGGAAGGCCTGAAGTATTTCACAAAAAGAAAACCAGAAAGTCATCCAATAAGATTTTTAAAGTTCTTATTTAATAAAATTGGCCAAGGACTTAAAATAATGTTCATTTTGTTTAATGTAGTGAATACCATTGGTAACTTAGTGAAATAACATATAGGAAGTTATTATTTGATTAGGGGAATAATTTATATAAAGTATACAACACAATATTAAATATGATGTCTCTAGCAGCAACTACTAGCTAAGGTACATAAATTTTGTCCCTGGGGCCTAAATTAAGCCTTTGAATATCAGTCAATAAAAATTCTTTAGTTTTTTAAGCTTTGTCCAGTAAACATTTTCATCCCCTATGGAAATTTCACAAGAAAAAAATTACAGCATGAATAAAATTTAGGTGATTGATAAATTTATTTTAAACAACTTACTTCAGTAAGTAATTCAATTTTGTGAAGTTGATTTTCTTTTTGAACTTTCAAAACCAAGGTTGAAATATATTTAAATAAGAGAGAAAACATTGGTCTAGTCTAGAGGAAAAAGTTTTCTAGCAACTTAATTGTTAATGTTCCTGCAAGTTTTTACAAGACTTTCAGTCATTTTTACACTTGTTCCATGAATAAAAATTCTAAATTAGCTCCAATTACTTAAATATTTGAGACCACATGAATTTGAAGTATGAATAACAAAAATACTTGCTATAAACCTCCTCAATTTTGGCTGAGGAAACTACTATGCTCACACTTGGCAAAATTCCCTAGCATAATCTAATATACAAGTCAGCTAATGCATTTCACATCCCTTGTAGGCACAATTTATATGTTGGTGTTACAAAATAGCATTACAGATAGGGTAGCCATACAGAGTTTGTAAAAAATTAAAGGTAGTTTAATCACTTATTTTGGGTATTTTTAACTAAAGTAAATAAAAGTTGTTTATGCTCAAAACTCAATAATAACTGAGGAAGGAAAATGAAAAAAAAATCTTTCTCGTTATAGAACATCTCTTGAAATGTTTTTCTTCTCTAATTCTTATCAAAATCCATAAAATTCACTTTGTTTGTTTCATTGGTAAATTTTGACAATGCTCATATAATGCCTAGAATGAGAGACATCAGAGAGTTGTCAAATTATTTTTTCTTTTTTCCACTGGGTTATGTGCATGTGCTATGTTTGTTGTTTGTTTGTTTTTTAGCTCCTTGTGAATGATACAACTGGTTTAATCACTACTCACTGTATGACAACCTTTGGAAACTGCAAAGTTTCCTGCTGAAGCAAAGGTGCAGGTTTGGGCACAGAAGACAGAAAAGTATGCTTCAATTTAAAATAAAGTTCTAGAACAGGAGAAGGAAGCTCTCTGGAGACATGTGAAAGAGTTCTCTGTAATTTATACATACAGGTCTGGGTGATTTTTGCAAGCACACATTTTAAATGTAGTATTATAATGGAGGCATGAGGAAGGAGGCCCAAGCTTCAGGCTCAGAGCAGCATCAAGGGATTCGTGAGCCCCAGACCTTGGAGCAGTGTCAGAGGGAGGCCCCAGTCTCAGGCCCAGGAGCAAGGAGTGATCACCAGGTGAAATGACAGCAGTGGTTTCCAGCAGTAGCTTCTGGGAAAGAGCATCAGATCTGAGCCAGAACCCACTGTTGGATTCAGCCAGAATTCTCAGTTGGAAACATCCTACAACTACATCGACCACTGGCCCCTCAGCCCCACCAACACCTCCAACTGGAGGAGCATCTACCAGAGATGTAGCGCCATCTGCACCTCAATGAGTGGCCACCTGAGCATTGGGCACACTTCCACCAGGAGGTTAGCATTCACTGGAAGCTCTGCTCTACTTGCCCCTGAAGGATTGGTCAAGGGAGCCATAGCCCCCAATTATACCAACTGGAGAAAGAGAGAACCCCTAAACCACAAGCTCCAACTACACCAGTTAGATAAAGAGATGTGTAGACAACAACGTAAGAACACACTCAACAATATAAAGAACAATACAGCACCACTAGAAACTAGTGGTGCTACAACAGCAAGACCTGAACATCCCAACACAAATGAAGCAGAAGAAAACAACCTAAGAAATAACTTTATGAGGATGATTGAGGTAAGGTCCTTAAAGAGGAAATGAAAATTTTCCTTAAAGAAATAGAGGAAAAGAAAAATAAAAAATGGAAGATATCACCAAATCCCTTAAAGAAAACCAAGAAAAATCAATCAAACAAGTGAAGTAAACAATTCAAGACAAGAAATCTGAAATAGAAGCAATAAAGAAACACAAACCAAGGGAATTCCGGAAATAGAAAATCTGGGGAAACAATCAGGAATCACAAATGCAAGCATAGACAACAGAATATAAGAGATGGAAGAGAGAATTTCAGGCTCTGAATATATGATACAGGAAATAGACTCATTGCTCAAGGAAAATTTTAAATATAACAAATCCTTAACACAAACATGCAGAAAATCTGGGATACCATGAAAAGACCAAACCTAAGAATAATAGGGATAGCAGGAGGAGTAGAAGTCCAACTCAAAGGCATAGAAAATATATTCAACATAATCATAGAAGAAAACTTTCCCAACCTTAAGAAGGGCATGCCTATGAAAATACAAGAGGCTTACAGAACACCAAATAGACTGGAACCAAAAAAAAGTTCCCTTACCACATAATAATCAAAACAATAAACATAGAGAATAAAGAAAAAATATTGAGCCCTGAGCCCGGTGTTGGTGGTACACGCCTTTAATCCCAGCACTCGGGAGGCAGAGGCAGGTGGGTCTCTGTGAGTTTGAGGCCAGCCTGGTCTCCAGAGTGAGTGCCAGGATAGGCTCCAAAGCTACACAGAGAAACCCTGTCTCAAAGAAGAAGAAGAAGAAGAAGAAGAAGAAGAAGAAGAAGAAGAAGAAGAAGAAGAAGAAGAAGAAGAAGAAGAAGAAGAAGAGGAAGAAGAAGAAGAAGAAAAATATTGAGAGGTGCAAAGGAGACAGTCCAGGTAGCATAGATAAGGTAGACCTATCAGAATTACAACTGACTTCTTAACAGAAACAATGAAAGCCAGAAGGTCCCGATCAGATGTTATGCACTCACTAAGGAGCCACAGTTACCAGCCCTGACTACCTTACCCAGCAAAGCTTTCAATAACCATAGATGGAGAAAACAAGATATTTCATCATAAAACCAAATTTAAGCAATACCTGTCCACAAACACAGCCCTACAGAAAGTACTAGAAAGAAAACGCCAACCCAAGAAAATCACCTGTGTCCACAAGAACACGGGAAATAGATGAGCTTACAGCAGCAAATCCCAAAGAAGGGAATTGAACACACAATGTCATCACGAACAACAAAAACAAAAATAATAGGAACTAGCAATCACTGATCATTATTATCCATTAATATAAATGGTCTCAACTCACCTATAAAAAGACACAGGCTAATAGATTGGATATGAAAGCAGAATCCATCTATCTTCTGCATACAAGAAACACACCTCAACCTCACAGACAGGTATCACCTCAGAGTAAAGAGTTGGAAATTTTTTTCAATCAAATGGACCTAAGAAACAAGCAGGTGTAGCTATCCTAATATCTAACAAAATAGACTTCAAACTAAAATCAATCAAAAAAGATAAAGAAGGGCATTTCATATCCATCACAGGAGAAAATTCATCAAGAGGAAATCTCAGTTCTGAACATCTGTACCCCAAATACAAGGGCTCCTGAATTTGAAAAATAAACATTACCAAAGCTTGAATCAGAAAACAAGCTCCACACACTAAAAGTGAGAGACCTGAACATCCCACTCTCACCACTGGACAGTATGGTAATGTCTCAGAAAATTTGGGATCAACCTATCTCAAGACCCTGCAATACCACCGTTGGGCATATACCCAAAGGAGGCACATTCACACCACAAGGACAATTGCTCAACTATGTTCATAGCAACATTATTCATAATAGTCAGGTCTTGGGAAAAAAACCTAGATGATAAAGAAACAATAAGCAACAAGAAGCAATAAGAAACAATGACATCCTAAAATGTGAAGGCAGATGGACAGAACTAGAAAAAAAATCCTGAGTGAGGTAACCCAAAACTAGAAAGACAAATATAGTATACGCACTCACAAATGGATACCAGACATAAAGCAAAAGATACCCAGCCTACAATCCACAACCCTAGAAAAGCTAGATCCCTCTTCTAGAAACAGATGGAAGAAGATGCAGAAATCCACAAGTAACCAATGGGCCAAACTACTGGAGTACAATCAAAGTGAAGGAGGAGCAAAAATACGAACAAAGGAGTCAAGACCATGATGGGAAAACCCACAGAATCAGCTGACCCAAGCTAGTGAGAAATCACTGACTCAGATCTGACAAATGGGGAATCTGCATAAGACCAAACTAGACTCCCTTAACATAGGTGACAATGGTGCAACTGGGACAGTATATGAGGCAACTGGCAGTGGGTTTAAGATCTAACTCTAATGCACAAACTGACTTAGTGGAGCCCATTCTATATTGAGAGATACCTTGCTCAGCCTAGACACATGGGTGTGTGTAGTGGAGAGTGGCCTTAGTTCTTCTTCAACAAGATGATGGGACAGACTTAGAAGACTTCTAAGAAAGATCTTACCCTCTCCAAGGAGCAAATGGGGGCGGGGGGCATGGGGGAAGCAGTAGGAGAGGAGGGGGGACTGGGATTTTAAGGTAAAAATAAATTAATAAAAAATAAAATATAATATAATAATAGAGGCATGGTTGCAGTCGATGAACCTTGAAATTCACAATATTTTCCATTGTTTGTCTCTCTTCTGCTAGATTCTGAATTCCATGAGAATAAGAATGTGGTTTGGGAAAATGCTGAAACAACACTGAATCAATTATTTTAACAATTAGAAATCCAAATAGTCTTTGTTTTCCAAACCTCAACAGTCACTGTTGCATTACATAAATTGGTAAGACAGATAATTATCTACTATCATTTATCATTTATTCAGTTGCATGTTTAACACATCTTGGAGAATATTTTTAAAGCATTAATAGTGGTTCATAGTCTCAAGAAGCTACAATGTGGTCGAACGAAAAGACTAGAACAGTACTCTGAAGCCACAAGAACAAACCAGCCAACCTATGACTAAGAGTTTGGGGCCTTCAGAATAAGATTTATGGCTCAGCTGCCTAAGAGAGAGAGGAACATGAAGCTGGGTAGGTAGGAAGGTAGGGGGGATGTGGGAGGACTTTGGAAAGGGGAAAATATGGACAAAATACATAGTATTAAAAAGATCTCCTGAGCAAATTAGGAGCATGGGGGAGGGGAGAGGAAGTTAGGAGAAAAAGAAGGTAAGAAAAGGAGGGGGGAGAAGAGGACATGAAGGAGCAGGAAAATTGAGTTGGGGAAGAATAGAGGAGAGCAAGAAAAGAGATACCATAATAGAGGGCGCCATTATAGGTTTAGAGAGAAATCTGGCACTAGGGAAATGTCCAGAGATCTACAAGAATGATCCCAACTAACAATCTAAGCAATAGTGGAGAAGCTACCTTAAATGCCCTTCCCCGATAATGAGATTGATGACTACCTTATATGCCATCCTAGATGTCTCCAGTAGCTGATGGAAGCAGAAGCAGACACCCACAGCTAAACACTGAGCCAAACTCCTGGAATCCAGTTGCAAAGAGGGAGGAATGATGAACAAAGGATGAACAAAGAGGGAGGAATGATGAACAAGACCAGGCTAGAGGAACCCACAGAAACAGCTGACCTGAACAAGGGGGAGCTCATGGACCCCAGACTGAAAGCTAGGAAACCAGCATAGGACTGACCCAGACTCCCTGAATGTAGGTGTTAGTTAAGAGGCCTGGGCAGTCTATGGGGCCTCTGGTAGTGGATCAGTATTTATCCCTAGTGTAAAATTGGACTTTGGGAGCCAATTCCACATAAAGAGATACTCTCTCAGCCTAGAGACAGGGGAGAGGGCCTAGGACCTGCTCCAAATGATGTGACAGACTTTAAAGATCCCCCATGGAAGGCCTTACCCTCACTGGGGAGCAGAAAGGGGATGGGATAGGGGTTCAGTGGGGGGCAGGGGAAGAGGGCAGGGAGAGGGAACCAGGATTGACATGTAAAACAAGCTTGTTTCTAATTTAAATTTTAAATAGAGAAGAAAAATTATAGAAAAATACACCATGAATCTTCCTTTCCTGAAATGTTACTTTCCTGCCTAGATTAACTCCACCTGACCTTTTATGTTTAGGTAAACCGTCATTCTAAATGCCCTGGGACTCTGTGGTCTATTAGAAGAGCATCATAACATATTAGCCAGTGACATCTTACAATTTTTCTTCATGTCACTCTGTTGTTTATATGTATGTGTTGTGAATTTGTGGATTAATATCAGTGTATTTCAGAAATCTGCAATAGGAGGAACCCTGTGCCTCTTTTGATCGCTATATATTCGGTATCTCTAGTACATTCTAGTCCATAGTAGTAGGCACTCAATAATGCTGCCTTAATTTTGAGATCTAAGAGGACCGTCTAGGTTCTTTTCCATACCACAGAGTGCATCAAAACTATCTGAAATATTTAATTAATATTGTCTCTAGTCCACGGCTGGGTGTTGGTGGTGCATGCCTTTAATCCTAGCACTCGGAAGGCAGAGGCAGGTGCATCTCTGTGAGTTTGAGACCAGCCTGGTCTACAAGAGCTAGTTCCAGAACAGCCTCCAAAGCCACAGAGAAATGTTACGATAAATCTTTCTGCCAAAAGCTGCCTGAGCCCCACTGCCACATGTGAGCTTTATGCCAGCTGCCTGCCCAAGTTAGGCCCAAATGAATACACAGAAATTTCTATTAGGTACAATGCTACTTGGCCAATGACTAGGACTTCTCATCTGTTATTTCAGTCTTAACTATCGTAAATCTATATATTTTATAAGACTTATCTTATTGGACGCCTTATTGGCGTCCCTCCTTGTCGGTGGATCACATTGTTCCGCTGGAGGAGGTGAACGGGAAAAAGGCCCCTTCCTGTTTCTCCTTCGCTTAAATATGAGTCTCCTTGCTATGTTACTTCCTGCCTGGATCATCACTTCTCTACTACATTTCCCAAAATCCTCCCTGACTTCCAGTCGCGTCTAACTTGCTGTCTCATTGGCCAAACAGTATTTTATTCAACAATCAATAAGATAATCATACACAGTACATTCCCCATCAGAGAAACCTTCTCTCAAAAAAAAAACTTAAAAACAAACAAAAAAAATATTGCCTCTAGTCCTTGTTGCCAGTCTATAAAGGGAGATGTATATTTATGTTCTTTAGATTACTACACCACCTGTCCTTTCTTTCATTTACAGTTCACTACAGTGCTAGCTTACTCTTAGTTCCCTAGCATTGGATAGTTTCTCTTGCTTCCCTGTTGAGATAAATCCATAAAGATTTCAAGCTTTAACTCTCATCTTTAGATTTAGAAACACAGAGAAATGAACAGACAGTCATATGGAAGATGATAGAGATAGATAGATAGATAGATAGATAGATAGATAGATAGATACAGACAGACAGACAGACAGACAGACAGACAGACAGACAGACAGACAGATGATAGAGATCTTAAGTATATATGTTCAATTGCTCATAGAGTCAGATGTTCAGGACTGGGAATGCCTAAAGTAGCAAGAAAGTTCACTAATGTTTATACTTAATGCTGACACATTGTCATTTCTTATTTTTCCTGCTCCTAAGGTATGTCAGATAGCCAAACCAATTGTTAAGTAGAAATAAAGGTCCAGGTTTAACAAAGTTCTGTAAGATGTGAAAGTTGATTTACTCTGTGTAAATACTTTCACAATGTCCTACATAGTTCTTTGTTTTCAGTTTTAATTTCAGAATAATCCATATATTTTATAGTCTCTAAAACAGTATGATGTTGGCCAACTACATTATATTTTTGTGATTAGACTATCTTGAAATAGTGTGTCTGAACTGTTTTCCAATTTGGCAACCATTTTTGAAATTGATTTATTCTATTTCTAGAACAAATTATTCTATATTCATTAGAAAACAGTGAAGTCAGTGATTTTTATTAACTTGCTTGTAAAAGAACACTCTCTAGATTGAGTCACAAAATATAGCAACAGAACAATGGTGTACTTTAAAGATAAATCAATATAAGAGAAGCTGAAGGAATCAAATGTGTATGTGACTTAAAGATTTTAACCTGTGGGAATGTCAATTAAAGTTCAGAGGAAAGTAAATGGCTATAATTAATACCTGTTAACTGCTTTTGGCCTTCAGGCTTGCCCTGGCCAATGATGCATAATAATTAGAAAACATTTCATTACCAGCTGGCATCAAAGGATTAAATGTGCATGAAAGAGCATTGCAAACTGCAAAGTTATGAAGCAGGATAACTGCCATTTCCAACATGTGTATTAAATGATGCATCATTTGAAACTGCACCAATAAATAGTGATTGAAGATTCTTGAATCGTGTTGCTTATATGCCATAACTAAGAGAAATGAAGGTAGGCTCTCTCTCAGAATAATTATAAAAGTTCTGGTCACATTTAATATTTGAGTGAAAGTTGTTTTTCAACTTTGGTGATTTTCATGTCACCACTCCATTTGAAAATACAAATCCCTCATAGAATTAACATGAAAAGGAATATACTTTCTATGTGTGCCAGCCCAAGCAGTGGGATTACAAACAGGCTTTGTACAGACTTTTATGTGGTTTCTGGGCTCCACACCCACATTCCCACACTTGTGCAGCAGCAGGTATTCTACACACTGAGCAACCTTCCAATCTCTTAGGGGAAGAGAATTCTCATAGTAATACCATATGCCCATTAAGTAAAACAATTATTGGTCAGTGTGTCAAATATTGCCTACTGGCATCATCATTCATGTACACAAACACATACCCACACAACTGAAGATAAGTCATTTTAAAATATTAGAGATTAAATATTATCACATAGGAATGTATGAACATTTTAAACACTAGTTACTATATTAAAGTTCCACACCAATTTGCTCTCCCACAGAGATGATGCCTCTGAAACATGTGAGAGAAGAATGAAACTCTGAGTTACTATCTCTTTACATCCCCAACATTAATCCACTGAAAAGATCAATATTCTTGGGGCTTGCAATTTTTGAGTCTATGTTTTTGAGATGCTTTCCCATGGATCCTGATAATCACAATATACCATTCTTCATTCCACATCAAGATAAGATCATTTGACCAGACTGTCCCAAATGTTGGCCCCATTACTCACCCATTCATCCATCCATTCAAAGACCTTCTAGATACCAGGTCATTTTGCTAATATAGAGGAATATAGGATCAAACCACCCTACCTGCCTTCAGAAAGTTTATATTCTTGTAGAAAAACAGTACATAGAAAATACCTAGACAATAGTACATTTCTTATATTTGCATAACTGTGATCAATACCTGACAGAATAATTGAATGGAGAGGTTCGCTCTCCCTCACAGCTTTAAGGAGCTCCAGTCTATCCTGTGTCATTGGAAATGCCAGGAATAGCTCCACCCATGGCCCTAGGACTATAACAGGCAATCTTTGTCCATGGCTGCAGAATAGAAGCGGGCCCCATTTCTTCGGTACCCATTTTCCTTATTGTTTACTTTTTGCATCTCTGTAACAAAATCCCTGACCAAAACAATGCAAAAAACAGAAGGTTTCTTTTCATTCATAGTTTTGGAGGAATTCCAGTCCATCTGGCATGGCAGAGTAGCTCCACATGGGGCAGCAGCATGTTAGTGAGGCTTGTTCCTGGAGTGGGAAGCAGAAAAGGCAAGTCAGGACCAGGAGTGAGTATGACCTTCAAAGTCTCACCTTCCCCAGCATCCCCTCCACCTCCTAAAGGCTCCGTAGCCCCAAACTAGAGACACAAGCTGAGAACCCAGTGTTCAAAGCACTAATCTGGAGGAAACTACAGACTCAAAATGAAAAAGAAAAAAGAAAAAAAGACTAAAGCTTTGATAAAGAAAAAGACCTGCCTGAGGCTGGGAAGATCAGAAAATTAATGGATGCATTTTCAGTAGTACACTGTGTGTCTTTCAAACAGGACAGCGCTGATCTGAGGGGAAAAAGTAACTGGTCCCACAAAGCTGGAAAATAAAGCATTGTGGGCTAAGAAAGTCAGAAACCAACTAATGGTCTTTTACCAGAGTGACGGGCAGCCAGGTGTGAGGGCTAGTGCCTGCAATCCCCATAGTTAGGAGGCAGAGCCAGGGCAAGTGCCACCACTTAAGGGCCAGTGGGGGCTTCATAGTGAGTTCAGAGTCAGCCGGGGCTTCAAATTGAGACCTTGTCTCTAAAAAAACATTTAAAGAGGAGGGAAAGGAAGAAAGGAGGTGAGAGGAATGTTAGCATACACACAGAAAATGAGAGGCATCTCTGTGCCTGCTTAGAGAAACATGGGGCCTCGCTATGCATATATATCCATATGTACAGGAGAGGCCCAATTAAAGTTTATCATCAGGGAAAACTAGAATTGTATCCATTCATCCAAACTATGCAATTTTCAGCACTTAGACCGAGCTTTTGCCTCTGTACTGTTAAGATGTTCAATTAAATGACCCCTGGGCCCTTAGAACTCTCCATTTTATAATTTTAGCATCAGGTCACCTCAGGCACTAGAGTCCAGGGAAGCACTTACTGGGGAAATCGTATAGGAATAAGCAAAAGCACTTCAACATTTGGATTTTTAACTAGCATAGTTTTAACTGATGCAGGCATACTCTGAAATCAGCAGCATGAAGATGCTTTACTATTTCTTTCTTTTTCTATAAAATAAGACCTATCTCAAATTAAATAAACTTACCATCTGTTCAGTGAACAACTTCGTATTTTTAACCAACAAATTGCCAAAGTATCCAACTCTAAGTCATAAAGAGTTTGAGTTTTCATAGAGACTACAGAAAAACACTTAGACTGCATATGTGACTGCAGGCAATAACGTTGGTTAAACTACAGTTACCTTTGTAATGAATAGTCCCCAAACCATGCCTGCTATCAATCAAATTACATTGTGCTCTATTATGTGGTGTGAGGCATATTTGAACTTGAGTTTCAGGATCATTTACACAAGTAATTCATATAAACGGCTATGCCTAAAGATCTTATTTCTCTCATGATCATCGACTGTGCTCAGAAATTGTAACTAATATTTTCCTTAAAGTCGCATGTCAAATGCCAGGAAAATCTGACTCTGTATACCCACCTCTGCCACCTTGCTGGCACAGACATTAATTCAGATCACCCAAACGCCATATGTTATAAAATAACTGTTAATGAGATGTCAGGTTGTACAGCGGAGACTTGATACTCTGATGGTCCCATGTTACCCTGTTAAAACTGAAACTAATTAGCACCGACCTTGACTGTGAGTTTCACGAGGTATAAAGGGGAAAAGAAAATCTTACAGATTAAAACCAATGGACTACAAGAGTCACATATTTTGGAGCACATAGCTTTATTTGTAGAAATTAAGAAAGTTTCACAAAAAAATAAACTAAAAAGAAAAAAGAAAAAGAAAGACATCAAATCTTGTATTCTAGAGATGCATGTAAAACAGGAAACTTTAGAAGTTAGAATTTTTTGGAACTTCTTTAGGAAAATCTACAAATAATAGAAATAAAATTAATTAAAAAAATATTTCTTGCTATTGTCTAGGATTTACCAATGTGCTCTTTTATCTTAGTTTTAGAGAAATAACAAAGAAGAATTTCAAGTAACAACAGGGAAAAATGTATCCTTCCATGTCCAATTAGATTGGGACTACTTTAAGTTAGCACTGGCATAGTACATTAAAGTTTGCAAACTATTTTTGAAGCCATACAGTCTTGGGGACAAAATTGTCAAAAGCAAACTTATTCTAGACTGGGAGCTTTTTAATGATTTTCCCAGGAAGTTTTCTGATATCAGTTTTCCCTACAATCTAAGGTATATCAAATTACCAGGTTGGTTCTTGGGGAAGAAGTTATTGTTTTTTTTATTGAAAGAAACAAAATATATGTTCTATGCATTTACTAAAAGTTAGAAGAAGGAATGGCATCCTATAGTTGGAAGCTTTTATGTGTTCTACCCAGTCCCCCTGAATTAGTTTTTCTCTGCTCACCAGATGCCTATAGCCGCTTATAAAATAACCACTCACAGACTTAATATATATATTTATAATTGTTTGGACAATGACTTAGACTTATTACTGGCTAGCTCTCTCTCTTATAAATTAACCCATTTCTACTAAGCTATATCACCACATGGCTGTGGCTTCCCTGTGATACCCTGACATCTTGCCTCTCTGGCAGCTACATGGCATCTCTCTGACTCTGCATTTTCTCTCTATCTCTGTTTGGATTTCCCACCTGGCTTTACTCAACCAATAAAAGCAACACATATTAGCAGCATACAGAAGGACATCCCACATCAGCATGCCTTATCACACAGCACACTATCATGCAGTATGCACATGTTAACTGAGAAATCACGCCTTCATCAAAGCTAAAAGGTAAATATTTGAACTTCAAACAACAGCAGTGGTGGCACCCAAGAGGAAATATGCAAAGACTATGAAACTATCAGCCACAAGTCATTAATGCCATCAAAAAGAAAATTTGGTGACATGCATACAAGTGACATTGTAGGGAGTGGACAGTTTATATTTAGGGATATATATTTACAGACATATACAGATGTGCACGTAACAACAAATGGTGGGAAATGAGGCCTTGTATTTGAAGAATAGGAAGGAGAGGTATATGACAAGGCTTGAGGAGGGAAGAGAGGGGCAAGTGTTATAATTATAATATCAAAAATAAAATAACAAAGAAAAAATGTAAGAAAGTTGTTAATGCCTAGAAAAATATATGCTCAAACCCAGATAGGCACAGCCCCTTAGCCTTAGTTACTAATTTTTAGTAACTTCTTAGTGCAAAAGAGATTTTAAAATGCCAAAATTCCACTTCATGGTAGCACAGAGTACATATGAGCTACCCAGGCTATAGATGCAGTCTTGCTGAGTATTTTCCATATTTCTTTATTCTCATTTTTTTTTATTCTCACAAATGCACATGAGCAGGATAGATCTGTGAGATCCATACAGTTAAGTTTTTTGCCCTGAGTTGTTGAAGAATCTTAACAATGTTTGCTCTTCCTGGATTTTTTTTTAAGATTTAGTCTATACACACATGTGTGTGAGAGAGAGGTGGACAATTGGTATGTGAAGATGCCCTGAGGGCAGACAATGGTGTTGGATCTCCAGGAGATGGAGCTGCAGGCAGTGTGAGTCACCTAACATGGGTGCTGGCCATTGAGCTCAGTCCTCTGCAAAGCAGTGACCCCCTTAACCACTGTCTAGTACCTCATCCTACGCAAATAAGCTCATAGTTTTAAGATACCACAAATATCTTCATAATCTGTGTTTACAAGTGTCATGTAGAATAGGCATGGCAAATATTAATTCCATTTTCCAAAAATGTTGTGAAGCAACATCAGATTTGCAAGTACTTTAGGTCCCCTCCCCATACTAGCTACTGTAAACCAGCTTTTAAATCTAGAGTTTTCTGCTCCAATCAGTGTCAGTTGAAGACCTGGGACTTTATCAGGTCAAAAGCAACTTAAAAGCTTTACATTGTTCTATTGAATTTCAAACTCCATTATTCTCAGTGCTAACCCACATACCAATGGGGTTGTTTTTAACTCTAATGTTTATATCTCCTGATTTTCATTTCAGATAATTTTCACAAAATGGCACAATGTATATAAAAATCAATATTCATCCCAATTTCCAAACAGGCTTATTCGAAAATTTAACTTAGGCACATGTTACTATATATATAAGAAAACAAAAAATTAATAGCTGAAAAGTTCAAGTATTAAGAACATGAAATGTCTATTTTGTTCATAAAAAAATTGAAAGTCATATATCCACTAAAGGACCCATTTTTCTCCTACAGTTCTAATGAGTTACATATGTATACATAAACATATATATATATATATATATATATATATATACAAGAGAGTAAATTAATTGTTCTATGATAGCACACAAAAAAGGAACCAACTCAAATGATCAACAGTGACTCACAAGATAATCCCCTACCCCATGCCTACTTTGCAAATTTTGGGACATAGCCATATCTATTCACTTAAACATGTTTATTATTGCTTTTATTCTTCAATATCAATGTAAGAATATTTGCCTTAAAAGACATGTGCCCTGCAATGCCTAAAGTACTGCCTTACTATTTAAAGAAAATGGAAACTCATTCTTGCACTATATTAACTTAAAATTTCTTGCATGCTCTTGAATTGTAATAATATCAATAGTGATCTACATGTAGTAATGTTTGAAACTCTTCTGATTTAAATGTTGAAACAAATATTTAATGAATAATTTAGATATTTACTTGTGTTTTATGTACTTTTGTCAGTCTACATTATTCTCTGCTATAAATTTTAATGAAAATTTTACTAAACTATTACTGGGTGAAACCATGATCAGCCTACCTTTCATCAAAGGAGGCCACGCAGCTACTTGGCATGGAGGATCTGGAATAAGCAGAGAAACTACTTCCTCCAGTGACACACACGTTCTGAAGCCTAGAACACAGACACAGTAGCTTAACAGAGAAAGGATTTTACAAGTGCAGTTTGGTAAAGTACCTGATCTAAGCACACATGCCTCTAAGTGTCATTTGACTTTCCTATGGAGAGTCAAATGACAAATGTCTACCCAATGACCTAACCTAACTCCTTGAATAACTGAGAATTCAATGGTATTAAAATTCACCCTACTTGAAAAATAAAAGTTGTAAGGTTTGCTTTCAGAAATCTCAGTATTTTAGCTTCAGGAGTTTCATTCAAATGTCAGGCTTGGTGGTACATGCCTTGAATCCCAGTACTTGGAAGGCAGAAGCAGAACGATCTCTGTCAGTTTGAGGCCAGCCTTGGTGTAAAGGCCAGCCAAGGCAATATAGTAAGACCTTGTTTCAAAAAATAAGCGTTCCATCCAATAAAAATAAACAACATTTTTGATCATTTATGTGAGTCTCAATCAGATGTCTTAAGTTCATGAGTTCATTCTTTTATTTCTCTATTGTGTCCAGAGTTCAAAAGAAACAACCAACAAAGGGAGGAAGACTTGGTCTACTCTTTCTGCCTTTGTTGATAAGGAGGGGGAACCATAAGTCAATGAATGTGTGTGGTCTCAAGAGCTTGGAAAGTATGAGAAAACAGTATCTTCTAGAGGTAGGAACCAAGCACTGATGGCATTTTAATGGGTCAGTGCAACCCAGTTAGAATTCTGATGTAGAACTCAGGTCAGTGTTGATTGACTTAAGCCAAGTTTGTAGCAACTTCCTATAGCACTTTAGAAAAATGAGAAGTCAAGTGGGGTGCTACAGTGTCTCTCGAGGAGCACAGACTTGGCATTGAAGATCTTTCATTCAGAAGAGAGATTATCTTCCCAAACTGAGACGGAAGGTAGGCATTTGTTTCAGGTTAGATTTCAGAACTCAGATTTGGAACCAGATAACAAATTAGTGTGCTCCTCCCTGGGGAAGATTCACCCTCCCATTATCAGCATTTCTTTACTGCTTATAGTCCTTTGTGTAGAGTTGAGGCCTCATGGACGTTCACCCAACAACTTTAGCATGTCTATTGTTATTGTACTTGTTCAGATCATGTTTAGGAGCCATGTTGGTGAGACTTTACTGGTGTAGCTTCTGACATTCTTAGAAGACACAATCTCTCAGAAAACTCCCTGGTCCTCTAGCTCTTACAATCTTTCCACTCCCTTTTCTGCAATATTCCCTGAGCCTTAGCTGAAGAAGTCTTTTGTAGATATAGCCACTGGGACTGAGCTCCACAGCTCTGCATATTAATTGATTGTGATTTTCTGTGATGGTCACTGTCTAATGCAAAGAGTTCTCTTGGCATGGGGTTAAGATTATACTTATCTGTGAGTATAAGATAAATATTTAATTTGTAGTTAGGGATTATTCTGACTGAGTAAAGTGGCATTTGTATGTTCTCTTCCAAGATCTATGACACTCCACTATCCCTGGGTAGTTGGTCTAGGTTTCTAGCACAAGACATGGTTTCTCTCTTGTTGAGTAGGTCTTAAGTCCAATTAGACAGCTGTAGTTTAACAGCAAGATATGCATGGCACTAGTATACCCTTAGAGTTATCAATGTCTTGTTGGTCATTGTGATTCATAGGCATCATACCTGGGGAGGACTGTTGGTTGCTTCCCTCCCTTGGAAACCTGCAAGATGTTTCTATAGTACCATGCTATCCCTCAGGTAGAAGACTTTCAGGTTAATTATAGCTCAGTGGCCTCTGGACCATGTGTCTGAAGCTCATGGTATTTTCAGAAGTATGGACTTACCGTCCACCTTTGGGGGGGACAACCAAGGGGAATAAGAATAGCCTATTCCCTAACCAACAAGTCAAAAAGGGATTTTTCATGTCTAGCATTAAGGATTTTGTTAGACAGCCTGTGACTTTGGGGGCCATTGTCAGCCCAGATGAGAAATTGTCATTTAAACAATATATATATAGATTTATACACTGACTTACATTTATTATAGATATTTTAAATTTTATAGTTAATACTATGATGCCTTATGCTTTTTCAGATATTCTGTTATTTAACCCTCCTCCTGTATTTATCTAGCTGTCTCCTCCCTAATTAGAATCTCCCAATTTCCCATGTCCCCTTTCAAATCACTAGTACCCTGATATCCCCTTCTATTGCTCTCCTACGTCCCTATAATGGCCCCGTTTTACTTTCCTGGTTTCTGAAGTTACTCCACATATGTACTCACACAAAAGGTTTGGAGCTAGGAAGATTAGATGAGAAATAAAATGCAACATTTTACTTTCTGGGTCTGGGCTACCTCACTCATTATGATCTTTTGTTCTTCCATCCATTTACCAGCAAATTTCATGATTTCATTAATTAATGCAACTAAAATCTAAGGTAGCCAACAATACATGGTCACTCATAAACTCCCCTTCTTTGAGTACTCAATGAAGAATAGATAATGGCAAGATTTTACATATTTATTTTGTCATATCATGCCATGAACATCCAATGCCCTCTTTACTACTATAAACAGAAACATAATGTACATATAATTGATTAGAGAATATATTTTCAAAACCCCAGAAGAGTTCATAAAACTTTCTTGTGGTTCTATTCTTATAGTTGCCAAAGACCAAGCAGAAAATCAGAATCTCTATGGGATACTTACTAAGAAATTATTGAAAGGAATTGCCTAATACAACAGTAGGGGCTGAATGGCCAAATCTAAACCAGTAGGAACAAGTCTATCACTTTAACTTTCAAGTGTGAACTGAAGCCGCTGTGCAGATGAGAACTGGAGGATTTTCAGTGATTTAAATCAGGCCTGGCCATAGTATCTGAAATAAATTCTCTCAGTTAAATTCAATGGATAGTATATGTTATTCACACCTTTGAAACACCCTATAGCAACAATGCCTAGATTAATGTTGTATTAAATAACTATTGATTGTATCTCAGCCAAGGTGATACATCATAAAGATCACCAAAAGGGATATACTCAAGAAATAGAAGCAACTTGACAAATTGCCTTCATGAGAAGGAGAGCTCAGCTAGAAGATCATTATTCTTCATGTTGTGGCCTGTTCACATCAAAGTCAGGACTGGACTTTTCCAAACAGTGAAGTCAATGAAAACCATGTTGTCTCTTCTCTGTTTTACTTTTCAAGTGATTAGCATTCCTTCAAACAAATGGTGACAAATTCTTTAGCAATATTGGTTTCTTGGGGAAGTGGCTTATTCAGTTTTCTGAGATGGCTACCTGTCTCAGTCAGCTATGCTCCAAACATACTTTCAGTTGGTCACACAGAAAGCAAAGCCACATGTGGAACGTCTGGCTAACAATCAGGGAGAATGATTTGTATTAGTCAACTCAGGATAAAATAATAACAGAAGGCCCTGGATTTAAACAAAGAGAACTTTAAAAATTCATTTCCATGCAGTTCTAGAGGCTAAAAGTTGAGATCACTGTGTTTGCAGGCTTGATTCTCCAGTGTCTTTCTTCTCAGTTGACAGGTGACAGCGTCTCACTGTGTCCTCACACTGTCGTTGTTCTGTGAGGATCTATAATGTCTGTCTCCCATATTCTTCTTTTTATAACAAAACAAATCTGACTAGATTAGGGCCCATTCTAACAGCCTCATTTAATTCAACCACCCATTTAAAGCCACATATCCAACTATAAGGACACTCGGAGGTTCTGAGTAGGCCAGCAATAGTGTGAACCCAGGAGAGATTCATCACACAAAGTAACTCTTAAATTTATACACTATGAATTTATCCCTCAGGCCTTCACACTGCTAATATGCATCGCCTGCTTACTGAAAAGAAAGTAAATAATGACTATATTCTAGTGTAAACAGTGTAGGCAACACTCATGATATCATTAGAGTTCAGACCAGGAGACTTGACTTTTGCTTTTACAAGATGGGTAAATTGTATTTAGATCAAAATATAGAAATTCCAATTCTATAGCACTGACTCTGGGGTGAGCAACTGTCCCCACATCATCAGTGTCTCACTCAAATGTACATCTAGACTATCATGGTAATCAGTTTCTCTTCTAGTGGAAGAAGAGGGTTTCTTAAAATTCACCCGTTAGGTAATAGATGCTCACTATGATACTATATATAATATTGAGTTTTTGGATGTCTGTTTTCCCCCACAGCACACAGCCACTTCTGCCACACTTGTAGCTCTTCTCCTAATGTGGGATGAACACTCTGAAATCCGTGAGTAGAAGCTGAACCATGTAATGGCCAGAAACCAATAGACAATCTCAGTAGGCACAGGAACAACTTTTGTTTCTTTTGGGCTTCTTAGGACTCATGCTAGGGCAGTAAGGAGAACACAGAAGTCAGAAGCTGTGGGGAAGCTTCCTCCCAGGAGAGGCAGACTGAAAACTGTCTTGTGAACTCTGTTACCATGTACAGGGGCTATGGTGCACCCTCACTGAGATACAACAATCTCAGACCTGCATATGAAAAGTCGGTGTTTCTAGACTTCTATTCAATAGTATACTGTTCTGAGATGTTAAAGCATGTATTTTTTTAAGCCAGGCACTTTTTCTTTTTATAACAGTATTTTTTCATACAATATATTCTTATCAGAAACCAGAGGCTGGTTATCTCAAAGATCTAGGAGAGAACCAAATACAACTGGCGAAAAGAAATTCAGTGAAATGTTTCTTAATCATATTCTGCTATACTCATAGGTTGGTGCCTAGCCCAATAATTGTCAGAGAGGCTTCATCCAGCAATTGATGGGAGCAAGTACAAAGACCCACAGGCAAACATCAGGCAGAGCTCAGGGAAACCTGTAGAAGAGGGGGAGGAAGCATCATAGGAGCCAAAGGGGTCAAGAACAGCACAAGAACACAACCCACAGAATCAACTAAGTGAGACTTCTGGGGTCTTAAAGAGACTGAACCAATGAACAGTGAGCCTGCATGGGTCTGTTCTAGGTCCTCTGCATATATGTTACAGTTGTATAGCTTGATCATCTTGTTGGACTCCTAACAGTGGAACTTGGAGTGGGTACAGATATGATAGGATAAAAGGATAGATTATTGAGTCTACTCTGAACAAGAAAGAAGGGAAGATATAGATATGCTAAGATAAAAGGGTAGATTATACCTTGAACAATATTAGAAACATATATATAGTATGTTTTTAAAAATTAATCTCAAATTTGTATCAATATACAGCATTTGTATACAATACACTAATATCCAATTGAATGTAAAATGTGTAAAACTAGTAGCTGCTTTTTAAAATAGATTCAATAATCTACCCTTTTATCTTACCATTTCTATATCTTTTTTCTGATCAGAGTAGATTGTACCTATACAGTTCATTTAACAATGTAATGTAAATTTGTAGTCTTTGAAAGTTATTATTACCAACAATATAGGATAATAAGGAAATGCAGGTTAGTAATTAGCCAACTATTACAACTGAACTTGTAGTCACATTAGGTATGTTTTCAAGGTCAAACAGTTGTATTTTAGAAAGACAAGTCTTCATCAAACACTTCAGAGCTCTACAGAATATGACATTTAAAATGTTTTAATAACATAGGTTCTTTTTTTATGGCAATGGACATGTCTGCTCCTGGCAGCACAAACCTACTTCACAGAAGATGATGGGCATCAAAGAAACTCCACATGGAGTTTACTTTCTTTTTGGCAAAAGTAAGCCACTGGGCAAGAAAGTGCCCTTGCCTCGACTGCTGACAATATGCTGACCAAATTGGACAAGCAGGGCATGAAAGAGAGTGACTGCCAATCATTGCCAAGACAAGATGGAACAGTCCTTTAAATATCCTGCTTCATAGAAAAGTCTGTTGAATATTCTAGGCCTATAGGCCAAAGATGAATGCCACAATGTTGCAGAAGAACCTTGGATGACTTTCCAGGCAGCCAGATGTTTTTGTCATTTCTCACAATTTTTTTTTGGAAGTTGCTTGCTCGCACTTTCTGCCTACTCAGTTAATATTATTTCCTTCTTGGGTCTCTGAGGGAGTTGAAAACTAGATAATTATGGTTTCCATTGCTAACCAGACTCAGAAAAGAAACTTTCTAAAGAGGTGTAAAATGTAAAAGTTTGAGAGACATTAAAGGATAATTCAATAATGCAAATTACAATAGAAAGTAAATTAGGTACAAGACGTTGAACTCACCAAGATAAGATAGATAATGGAGTATTTTCTCTGAATTTGTCAAATGCAAATGGACTAGACATTGTTGATTTACCTATTGCCTGCATATGTATATAATTATTGTACTTATTGCACATGGTTTTATATTAGTTATAGCCTTCTTTTGTATTAGACAAAAAGGGGGAATTTTGGTGATATATTGTTTATAATCTAATAAAGCTTTCTGGAGATCAGAATGCAAAGCTAACCACAGCCATAGAATCCCAGGACTCAGGAGACAGAGGCAGATGGACCTCTGTGAGTTCAAGGCCACCCTGGGCTACATGAGAATGAATCAGTCTAAAAGAGAATAGAGCTCACACCTTTGACCCCAGCACTAGAGAGAATGTAAGGAGCTCAGTGCAGTCTCAGGCATCATTCTGAGATTTGGTGAAGAGCAGTGCAATCTGGAGATTTCGCAGAGGTAAGAGCTCTCTAGTGGACTGGTTGCTTTGCTTTTCTGATCTTCAGCTTGAACCCCAATATCTGTCTCTGGGTTTTTATTATTTGTGCTACAACCGAGTAGGGGGGTTGATGGAGGGGGAGAGCAATGAAAGAGATATCTTGATAGAAGGAGCCACTATGGGGTTAGGAAGAAACCTGGTGCTAGAGAAATTCTCAGGAATCCACAATGATGACCCCAGTTAAGACCCCTAGCAATAGTGGAGAGTATGTCTGAATGGACCTTCCCCTTTAATTGGATTAGTGACTACCCTAGTTATCATCATAGAACCTACATCCAGTAACTGATGGAAGCAGAGGCAGTGACCCACAGCCAAGCATGGGCTGAGCTCCTGGAGTTCGGTTGAAGAGATGGAGGAGGGATCATATGAACAAGAGGGTTCAAGAGCATGATGGGAAAAGCCACAGAAAGAGCTGACCCAAGCTAGTGGGAACTCATGGACGAGGACTGACAGCTGGGGAACCTGCATGGGACCAAACTAGGCCTTTTGAATGTGGTGACAGTTATGTGACTTGATCTTTTCCGGGGAGGGCTGGCAGTGATACCTGGACCTATCCCAGGTGCATGAACTGGCTTTTTGGAGCCCATTCCTCATGGAGGGATACTTCACTCAGCCATGATATGGAAGAGAGGGACTTGGTCCTGTCTCAACTTGGTATGGCAGGCTTTGTTGACTCCCCAAGGAGCTCCAGTGGTGCAATTAGTTAGCGCATGGTACTTATATGTTGACTCCCCAAGGAAGGCCTTACCCCCTCTGAGGAGCAGATTGGGGGTGGGAAGAAGGGAGATAGGGGGCAGGAGAAGTGGAGGAGGGGAAACTGGATTGGGCATGTAAAATGAAAAATAAAACTTTAAAATAAAAAAAAAACTAGCCAAGAAAAGTCAAATTAAAAATAGCGAGTCTAAAGTAACATCATAAATTCAATCTGAGGGAAAATGTAAATATACTCCAAGCCAACTGATAGCATTCACAAAAATAAGGAACTATTTCTGCATGAAGATATAGTCAAAAGAATTTTAATTTTAACTTTGTGTCATTCCTATACTATTTGAAATTTTAGTTTTAATGTGCAATGATTTTTTTTTCTGATCAAAATTTGGCTGGTTGATAGAGTATTATGACTTCATTTACTTGATATTGCCTTCAGTGGACTTCCTGGATTAGTTTTCTCTGTCCCTCTGTGTTTCTCTGTATCTCTCTCTCTCTCTCTCTCTCTCTCTCTCTCTCTCTCTCTCTTTCTCTCTCTTGCGCGCGTGCGCGAGAGAAAGTGTGTGTGTGTGTGTGTGTGTGTGTGTGTGTGTGTGTGTGTGTGTGTGTGTGTGTGTGTTGTTAGTAACTGAACATATGGCCTCTTGTATATTAGCCAGGTTCTCTAACCCTCTACCTCACTCATTCTTCTTGGCTAGTTTTATTGAACTAATATGTAACACTGGGCTGATTGTCCAGGAGTCTTTCTTTACCTCCATCTCATTAAAATTCCTTTCCCATTGGCAATTATTGCTGTCAGTTAAAATATGTCCTCCTATTTTTTTTCTATGCATGATTTTTCTCTCTCTCTCTCCATCCCCCTACCCTCTCCACAGTTTTGGATTTTCTGCTTTCATAAATGAATGATGAACAATGTTGAATTTAAGTCCTTATCAAATTTCAAAGACTGAAGAATACTCGAAGGACTGCACTCCGTTGGCCACTCCAGCCCTTTTCCCCCAAGGCCATTCCCTCATATCTTGCTTGTATTGCTTATATTGTAGCCACTGAAAACACATCATAATCACTGGGAGGTGAGCCACCCAAAAGCACAGAGTGCATTAGTAAGCATATCAGGCCTTTGGCTCTCTCTTCCTGAAGCTTTAGCATTATAAAATCAAGCCAAGAAGAAAAGGGATGGAAGAGGATTTAAGGGAGAAATATGGACGTTGTTTGGCTCCTGGGTACTTAAGCCACTGGCTTTAGATATGTCGAACTCTGGGACTCAGGCTGCTTTGCCTCTTGCAATCAAGGAAATGGGGCTTGAAGCATGTAAGATCTTGGCTAGAATGCAGCTAAGAAGGTCAGTGATTGGAGAGAAATGTGCAAGAGCCAAGTGAGAACAGATGCAAAAGCATCTTGAAAGTTTGCTATAGTGAATTAGAATCGCAGCCTCTGTCCTGTACTTCCCAACAAGTACCCTATAGAAGCTTTGTAAAGTCCCATCACTAGTGTACTTTAGGCAATTTTATGTTTCTATTTGTACAGATTATTTGCTAACTTTTGATCAAGAAATGATCTCAAAATATCCTTGTGTCTACTAACATTTTATTTTTGTTTTTGTTTTGTTTTTTGATTTTTTCCAGACAGGGTTTCTCTGTGTAGCTTTGGAGCCTATTCTGGCACTCACTCTGTAGACCAGACTGGCCTAGAACTCACAGAGATCCACCTGCCTCTGCCTCCTGAGTGCTGGGATTAAAGGCGTGTGCCACCAACACTTGGCATCTGCTAATATTTTAAGGTAAAGGAATGCCCTGGGAGGCTTCCCATTTTCCAAATATAATATTTTCCAAAATAAATTTTGGAGTAACTGCAATAAATAAATAATAGAGCAGTAATTAATGTGGATGAGCAAATGTCTTGGTAGTAGAATATAGAATCCTTTGTGTATATGTACAAGAATGGTTTAGCTGGATCTCCAGGTAGACCTCTTTCCAGCTTCCTGAGGAACTGCCACACTGATTTCCACAGTGGCTGTATAAATTTCCATAGTGGCAATCTTTCTAGGAATGAATAAGTATTTCCCTCTCCCAATATCCTTGCCAGCATGAGTTGTCAATTTCTTTTAATCTTGGTCATTCTGAATGGCATAAAAATCCATGTACTTTTTTGTAACCTCTTGCAAATCACTTAATTATATGACTTTAAACTTATTTACTATGGCAAAGCAATCATGACTTTGGAAAAACACTACTCAGAGTCCTGATGGTAATGGTGATCATCTATTCCCTTGAGTCAGCAATATGAACATATGCTGTACTTCCTCAAGTGCCCTGTAGTAAATTAGAAATATCATTGCATCAGGTTACCACGTACTCCAATGCCTGTTATTTAAAATCCAGAATCTTTTTACCACATCCTAATGTATAATTCTACTTTTATAAAGATAAACTAGTAGAATTCCCTAGTATCAAACAATACAATAATGTATTCAGATTTCCATTCCAAACCTGTACTATGAAGGTCTTTTGAAACTATTCTGTTCAACCTATAAATCAAATCATACCTGTACATTTGCATGTAGTTGAACAAAAAAATATTCCTACTCAGAAAACTACCTGAAGACTACACATAGCCTGACTTTTATCCTTTTGTTTGTTTGATTGATTGGTTGGTTGATAGATTGCTTTTAGGACTGGGTAGTGAATCCAGGGTACATACAACATTTATAGTCCTAGCTTGCCTTAATGTTAAATCTGTATACTAACTCTAGGTGTGATGAGCACTTCAGTTAACATCACTAGCAGGAAGACACTGACTCTTGCCTTTGAGACCATTAAGATGTAGTAGTAGGAACGGCAAGAAATCCCCAAGGTAGATATCAATCTCTGAAGATGAGAACGAAGCTACATGCTGCACCTGGTCTGTATGTATAAACCTACTTTCTAACTGCAATATTTGAAACAGAATGGTCTGTGTTTCCTAGAAGAAGCAGGTATTTGTTTTTAAGAGACATCTCACAGATAAGTTAGTCTGAAAGAAAAAGCAATAACAAAGGAAGTAGGAAGAATTCTAACTAATAAAGCAATGATGAGCAAGCATGCCAGTGCTGTCTTCTCAATTTATTCCCAAACAAACAAGGACCATACATAGTCTACAGAACTACACTAATCTCAATGGCTCAAAATGAAGAATAAAGAATAATATTAAATAATAATCAATAAACTTTAAATAGTCTATTGGTAATTAACACAAGATTTCCTTTCCCTGCCTTGACTTCCCAAAACACATTTCATAAGACAGAAGGTAACATTCTGCTGAGGACTGAAGAGGAAGGCTTAAACTGGGACTCTTTTCACCTTCTCAAATTCTCGGCCTTGTCAGAAAATGCCAAGGACCAAAAAAGCCCTTGTCTACAAAATTACTGCTAAAAACAAGGTAAAAAATGAGACTTCTATTGGCAAATTTCCCTCATCCTCTCCCTAAAAGTGGTGAAGAAATCAATAACAAAATATTCCAACCTGCTATTGTAAAGGGTGATGTTTCTGTGATTTCTTTCTCAGCACATTTATCTTCTGTATATAGTAGGGCTACTGTCCTGTTTTTTTTTTTTTGAGTTAATCTTGTATCCTGCCACTTTGCTGAAACTGTTTATCAGCTATAGTAGTTCCCTGGTAGAGTTTTTCGGGTCACTTATGTAAACTATCATATCATCTGCAAATAATGAAAGTGTGACTTCTTCCTTTCAAATTTGTATCCCCTGGATCTCCTTTTGTTGTCTTATTGCTCTAGCTGGGACTTCAAGTACAATATTGAAGAGCTATGGAGAGAGTGAAGAGCCTTGTCTTGTTCCTGATTTTAGAGGAAGAGCCTTAATAAAATATCTTGGGGTAACACTAACCAAAAATGAGAAACACCTATATAGTAAGAACTTTGAGTCTTTAAAGAAAGAAATTAAAGAATATACCAGAAAATGGAAAGATCTCCCATGCTCTTGGATAGGTAGGATCAACATAGTAAAAATGGCAATCTTGCCAAAAGCAATCTATAAATTCAATGCAATTCCCATCAAAATCCCAACACAATTTTCACAAACCTTGAAAGAATAGTACTCGAATTCATGTAGAAAAACAAAAAACCCAGGATAGCCAACACAACCCTGTACAACAGAGAAACTTCCAGAGGCATCACCATCCCTGACTTAAAGCTCTATTATAGAGCCATAGTCCTGAAGACAGCTTGGTATTGGCACACTAACAATAGAAGTTCACCACCAAAACCTTATTTTACTCAGAAAATAAATCTTGAAAAAATCATATTATAAATGCATAAATTATATCCAATGAGGAAGACATATGAATGAAAATATTTTAAAGGCATTGAAAAGAGGAAAACAATCGAGATAATAAAACATGAGACAAAAAGCAATAAAGTGGGCTGGAGACATGAGGGGAGGCATTGGAAATGAGGCCACAAGGCCTAATGACAAACTTCCTCCAGAAAGACTGTGTCTCCTAAAGGCTATATAAGTTCCCCCCAAACAGGGCCAAAACCTGGGAAACAAGTGTTCAAACACCTGAGTAGTCTATGGCGTTTTTTCATTAAAACCATAATACACATAAAATTAGAGATCCTGAGGAAAAATAATAATGTATCAAATGCATAGTTTATACATGTAAAAAAAACATAGCAACAAAAAATATATCTGACTTTGGCAAAGCCATAGATGCAGTTAGTTGACCAGTAGTTGTCAAGAACTGGGGATAAGGAGGAGGGTGTGGAGAACAGAGCAGAACAGTGAACCAATGGACACATGGCATGCATATGTCAGCACAAAACAAAAGTGAACACTGCTGTAAACTATAAAATCTATTGATCATAATGTACCATTATTAACTCACCAGTTATAACAAATGTAGCAAACTAGAGCAATATACATACAATGGAGGGGAATAAGGAGAATAGGAGAGAGGAAAGAAAATATACAACAATATTTCCCACTCATTTTTTGAACCCAAAAGTATTCTTAAAAATTAAGTTTTTTAATGTACCTTTAAAGTACTTGACTCTAGATATCAGAAGGGAACACTGGAGACAAGGGAAAATGAATTGAATAACATATTCTAAAACACAGCATAGCAAGAATATTAGATCTAAATGTAAGGAAAAAAATCCTCAAGGCCTACATGGTAAAAGAAAAATCAAATAAGTTACAAGAGGGACCATGGATTAAGCTGGCAGCAGACTTCTCAAAAACAACATACAAAGAAAGGTACAATAAAAAGGGCATTTTCAAGAAATTCAATGAATAACATTATGAACAAAATACATCTAGATAGCTTTCCTGTCAGTATCAAGGTATAGAAAAAATAAATTTTAAGCATACAATATATCAAGAAAATCTATACCCATAAGCTGTTCTTCAGGAATCGATTGGAAGTAAACTTCAACAACAAAAGGCTGACTGATACACAGATTCAAGAGTTATGACTAACATAAACCTCATTTGAAAAGCTAAGAGCTATGCCAGGGTGCATCAGATAAATACAAGAAGATATGAAGGATGATGATGCTGATGGCAAAACTGACTTTTAGGCAAAAAACAAAAGCCACTAGATATAAAAGGAAAGATCTCTGTTAGTCCTCAAGGAACAAAATGTGGTCAAGTTTATTGACCAAAGACATTATTAGGATCAGTGGATGACTCTCTAGGAGATTGTGGTGTTGTTACTATTTATTTAATAGTGTGTTAAATCTAGTGATACACAATTATCAATAATGTTTAGAAGGCAATGCCAGTTGCATTTTAAACGTCTCCCTGGGTGTATGTTAGTTCTTTTTAAGTTTTTTTTTTTAATTTTTGACATTACAATTTAATGACAACATTTCATCCTGCCCTTTCCTCTCCCAAGCTGTCCCCTCTCTGCTTTCTTTCAAATTCGTAGCCTCTCTTTTCACTCATTGTTATTCATGCATATATTTTTTTCATATATCTATACATTCTTAAATTTAATTTTTAAATTTAACTTTGGGGTCTGTCCCCAAAACAGTGGACCTAACACACAAATAAAGCAACTTTGTTAAAAAAAATAAGTAAATAAACAAACTTCACAATGTAATGTAATGATATTAAAGCTCATACAAATATCTTTGTTATGTCTATGCAATATCAAATAACTCTATCATTCAAAGAGCAAAAACTGAAGATATGAAAAGGGATGTAAATACAAACACACCAATAATAGGATAACGCATATGCTGCAGTTTGTAAAAAAGAGATCAAGTGGCCTAGAGGATGGCTATAGAGGATGGCATACCAATGATAAACCTCTGGGTAAAACACTTGTCTTACTAGTGTGAGGATAGGGTTTGGGATCCCAGAACACACATGAGTCTCCAATGCAGTAACACCTCTGTAACCTAGCCCTCCTCGGGTGAGATTGATGTGGAGACAGGAGAACTCCCCAGGCCTTAGGGCCTGCTAGCCCAACATTCCCTGTTGGGAACCAGATGCACTGAGTGCCAACACCTGAGGTTGTTTTCGGACGGCCACAAACGTACACATCCACAGTCCACATTCACACATCACACAGAGTGATTATGGATCTGAGTGGCCAAAACAACAAGATCAAGGATATGTATCTACTTTTACGTTCTCATTAAGAAAAGTGCACTCTGTGTTAAGTTTAGAAGGAACCTTTATGAAATATCTATCTTTTGTAAATTAGATAAACTTACAAAATTTATCTATCTTTATCTATCAAGTCAGAAAAAATGATATAGTTTCTAAAAGAGAAATATTAAGAAAAGCTCCTATTCTGGTCAAGCCTGGAGGAAAGAAAGTCCCCAGCCAGGCGCTCAGGTGTTGCTTTGTCCGCAGTAGCAGCAGCCATGCTCCCAACAGGCCACCCTGCCTGCCTCCTTTTTCTTCCCCTCCCTGCTTGCCCAGAGAGGCTCTGCATAGCCTCTTTCCCACCTAGGATGTTTCATGAAAGTAGGTGTGACCTAAGGTTAAGATGGAAGACAAGACGCTGTATTTGAGAAGGTGAATTAAAACAATTAACCCCTTCTTCATTGAGTTACTTTTGTCAGAGTATTTTATAAATCACAGGAAAAGCAACTAAGACAGGAAAAGCAACTAAGACATCTTCCACAAAGAACCACCCAGGGCTGATAGATACATTTACTGCTGCACTCTGTCGAACTTTGAAGGCAAAGCCAATACCAACGCTTTTTGAAACTGGTTCACAAAACATAAAAGGTTACGAAACTCATTCTACGAAACCATCATTACCCTGATACAAAACAGGGCAGAGATAGGTCACAAGGAAACAGAGAAGAACTCACAGGCCAATTTCCCTGATGAACATAGATGTAAAAATTCCCAACAAAATTCTAGCAAATCAAATCTGAGAACACATTGAGAAATGTGTTCCCTGTAGCATAACTAGGATGGTTTCAACCCAGGGAGCCAAGTCTGGTCCAAACTATGCATGAGTAAGTGTAATATACCACATAAATAACCTTGTGGGCAGAAATCACATAAACAGCTCAATAGATGCAGAGAAGACACTTGATAAAGTTTAACGTTCTTTCATGATAAAAGTTCTGAAGAAATTACAAATATATGGAATATAAATCAAATAATAGAGGTTATATGACACACACACACACACACACACACACACACACACACACACACACATATATATATATATATATATATATATATATATATATATATATATGTCACCATTATGTCATCATACTAAATTGGTAAAAAGTAAGACTATTTCCTCCTACATCCAGAACAAGCCAAGATTGTCCAATCTCTCCACTCTTCAACATGGTGCCCCAAGGCTTACTGGAGCAGTAATATAAGCAGAAGCTATAAAAATAATAAAAACAAAAAATAAAAATTTAAATTATCCCTATTCATGGTATGCTTTAAAAATCCCACAAACAGCACCTTATATCAGATGAACACTTTTAGTACAGTTTCAGAATACAAAATAAACATACAAAAATCAATACCCTTCCCAATATTGTACTTGCTGAGAAGTAAATTAAGAAAAATGTCCCAATCTCTTTATCTCCTAAACTTAAAAATTAAATAAAAATAAAGTAGCTAAGCATAAACTCAGACAAGGAAAGAAAAGATCTTGACAATGAAAACATTAAGACATTGAAAGAAATATAATTAAAGATATTAGAAACTGAAAAGACTTTCTGTGTGCTTCTGGACTGGCAGACTTAATACAGTAGGGTGGGGGAAAGTTCTTATCTCTAAAAGTATACAGGCTCATTGCAATCACAATCAAAATTCCAGTTACACAAAGAGCTAGAAAAACTCCAAAATATTCAAAATTTCCTTTGGAAACAAAGGAAAACAGAAATAGCAAATAAATAAATACCTTAAAACCTTAGTAAACAAAAACACTGCTACAAGTATTACAATATCTGATTCAAATTCTACATCAGAGCCATAGTGACAAGAGCCAGCCTGGTACTGGCATGAAAAACAGACATACAATGCAACAGAACAGAGGAGCCAGAAACACACACACAGAGATATGGCCACCTAATATTTAACAAAGGTTCAAAATCATACACGGTGGGGGGGGAGGGAATAAAGCCAATCCGATAAATGATCTTAGCAAAACTAGCTATTGATCCTCATAAGAATGGAACCAGATTCATAGCCCAGTCTACATAAAAAATATCAGCTCAAAATGGATCAAAGATTTTAGTTTATGTCCTTCAAAAATCTAAAACAGCTCAAGAAAATGCATCAGGATATATACATAGTCAAGAACTCCACAGGAAGTAATCCTAAGAACCAACACAAGAGATTACAAGAAGTTTTAAAAAAATCTCCTGCATAACAAAGAAAAATGTCAGCAGAGCAAACACTGGACTTAAAGAATGGGAGAATTTCCAGCTATTGCTCAGACAGGAGCTTAATACCCAGATTACATCAGGAAGTGAAATAATTAAACACCAGAAGAATAAAACTGCAAGTCAATAAATTGTACTGATGGAATTAATATGCTACTCTCAAAAGAAGAAACACAAATGGCCAGAAAGTAATTTTCACAGGTCAAAATCATTAGCAAGAAGGAAATTTTGAGTCAAGGCCACTCTGAGATTCCAACTTATCCAACTCCCATTTGAATGGCTAACATCAAGTAAACAACAAAAATGCTGGAGGGGATTGGGTAATTCATGGATGAAGGGGTTATCAAGTTTTACATCAATTATGGAATACAGTATAGAAGCTTCCTAAAAATTTAAAATAGAACCAGCTATACCATTTCTGGGTATATACCCAAAAATTGTATGTGACTACAGAGATACTTAGGGTATGGAGCTTCAAGTAAGGATTGCTGATAGGATGGCCTAGTGGCAAAAAGAAGTAGAGGAACTGGGGATATGTTTTGGAGGTAAAACCAACTGGACTATTAGATATAACTTACATAGGGAGGAGAATAGAGAAAAGCTCCTAGGATTTTTGTCCTAGAGACTGAATGTCCATGTTTATTTCTGCTGTTCTCAAAATGGAGGAAGTGAAATGATGATTAGTTTCCATCAACAGATAAATAGACAACAGAAATGTGATACATAGTGAAATTGTATTTAGCCATAAAGAAAAATGAAATCATCTCTCTTTCCTTGGAAGTCCCTCTCCATAGACCCTTAGTAATTTTCAGACCTATAGGAATATTCAAATGTAAAATGTATGTCTGAAGATTCAGCAGCACATATGTACTCACAGAAATTTCAATAGGATGCATAAAACCTGTGCAAGCTCAAGCCATACCTAACCCAATATGAAGAGGGGAGTTGGGCACACAGCCCCACACTTAGCCATGAAGCAATTTGCAGTCCTTAGCTGTTGAGAGAGGGACAGCCATTTTTCTCTAAGAGTATAGCAGCTAGTAAGTTGAGCACAAGCCAGTAGAAGACCACACATCCAAGAATATTTGGGTAGCACAAATTGGTCCTGAATAATTTTTAAGAAAACAAAGATGGATTGAGTGGGTAGAGAATGTGAGGTTAATCTGAGAAGATATCAAAATGCGTCACATGAAACCAGAAACTTCCAAAGAGCTAATTTTTAAAAATTGAGAAAGTGGGGAAAAAGAAAAATAAAGTTTACAGGACAATTGGTGGTCCTGAAAATACATTACATGAGATAACACGGATTCAGAAAGACAAATGCTCTGTGTTGTCTCTTTCATGGGGCTTCTCACTTTAAATGTTTATATATGTATATATGTGGACCTATATGTGTGTGTGTGTGTGTGTGTGTGTGTGTGTGTGTGTGTTTCCAAAAGGGAGAAATAGAGGAAATACTGGACCAAAGAAAGATTGAAAACCAACAGGACAAACTCCAAATCCTGCTGCTTCATATATTTCAAAGGGTTTAAATGGTTCTGTTCTTGCATCGCTCTACCTGCAAACATACTTCTCACTCCTGGACTGGCTCCATTCCCTATGTGCAGTTCTCCTTGGATAAGGTAGTGGTGGAGCAATAAATAAAAAGAAAGCATAATGATCTACATGTATAAATATGTCATAATGAAGCACATTACTTTGCATGCTAACTTTAAATTTTAATTAAAAATGAATGAATGAAAATAATGAGTCACAAATATATATATATATATATATATATATATATATATATATATATATATTGAGGCCACCTCATAACCTGTTTTAAGAGTATGGTCCACACCTGGGCTGTCTAATAAGACAAAGTAAGGACTAGAGTTTACTCTAAGTAGATTAGAGTGGCATCTTATAGCACAGATTAAGGGTTGGAAAGTTAGCACATCTTATAGCACAGATTAAGGGTTGGAAGGAAAGATGCCAACCGGTAGCAGAGGTCCAGGTGAAAACAGCTGGTAGCCTGGACTAGTTTTAGCTGTGGAGATCAGCAGTGCAAGCCTGCAGGTGCATTTTGGAAGTGAAGTCAAATGGATTATTAGATATTTTAATATATTCTAATAATCTAATATAGATTTCCCTATTGGCTATAGGGAAAGAGAAGAGGAAAGAATTCCTAGGATTTTGGCCAGAGCAACAGAATAGATGATGATGATGTCCTTGGTGGAAGCTGGAGGTGGGCCATGTTTATAGATGCATATATTTGGCAATTCAGTTTTGACCTTCCATGTTTGAAATGACCCTTAGAGGAAAGTTCCTTTTGTAAGCCAACATTTCTTTTGGATTCTTGCATTCTACTTATTTATACATGTATTATTTATTCACTTTGATGAACCAGTTCATTTAACTATGGCTACTCACAGGAGCATGGCTAAGGGGTTATTCATAAGAGCATGAGCTTACCAGGAACAGTAACTACACCACTGAAGAAAATGTTTCTCAGCCCACAGCATCATTAACTGCCTCTTGATCCTCAAGGACAGAAGGGACCCTGTGAAGCCCTCTTCTCAGATTCCTATTCATATCATCAGTTAGATAGTGTTTTAAAATCTTGGATTTTAAATCTTGCTGTCTCTGGATCAGCAAGCTCCCTTTGCTAACTGCTAACCAAACCAGCAAAGACCATCAACACTGAATGACCAATAACAAATACTGTAGGGCCCTAGGATGTTCCTCATTGCACCAGCCAAAGCCAGACAATAGGACCCTCAGACAATTTTCAGGAGAGCATGCTTCAACAAATGGTACCAACGGAAATTACTGGATGATGTTCAGGAAAAGAACCTTGATTCAAACAGGCTAACCCTATCTTGACCTCACATTATAAATCACATGGAAGCTAGAAGTGTGTCAACTGGAACACAGGTGTCCATTAGCCCTGTGCAATTCTCTAGACGAAGTCAAGCATCCCTGACCCTTCACCCCTCCCCAGGCTGGATGAACGGTCCCTTTCTTATGTGATCCCACTGCACCCTCTATATAGCATGTAGTTCACTTTTTGAAGTCTGTTCTCCTGCTGACCTGGCAGCCCCATGAGGACAACATCTGTGTCTACTACTACCACACCCTGAGGCCATTCAAATAGACAAAGATGATGACACAGGTCTGGGAATGCTTAATATTGCTATTCTGTGGGAAAAGCTGTTCCTCTGGTTAGAGACAGAAACTCACAGTTTAGCTAGGGAAAAGAGAAAGGGAGAAACCTTTGAGCTACTCAAGCTGGCCCTTTTATTGTGATTTCATGAATATCAAAAACTCTTCTGAGTCAATAATGACTACATAGAAAGTTTTTATTTTTCTTATGAGGAAATACTTCTCTGGTCTCATTGATTTGAAAGCACAGGTCACATACCCTGATTTATTTTAATTAATATTGGTTTTCTTCCTGAAAGATGAATTCTCTTTGAAAGATTTGACCAGCCTAGGATCTGATTTCACAGTCAGCCAAGACTACCTATGCAGACCTTTTGGGAAGTGGCCAATTTGGCACTCCCAGTAGCAACTTGACCTCACTGTACTTCATGCAATGCAAACATCCACCTTATGAATTCACACTTTGTGGTTGTTTCACTACTGACTTAGTATCAGAGAAAGAAGCATTTCCTTTTCAAAGAGTGGCTTGAAAGAACCATTATTTTCCTTTGTTTGCTGTGGAAACTTCACTGCCTTAGAAATTTTATCATGCATTAGGCCAAAACTGTATATAGCAAAGCACACCTCCAATTTAACGAGGAAATTCCATTTGTCATTACACTGACACATAAAACTCCTTCCTGGACAACAAGCATTCTATGAAAATATTAATGCTTATGATACATTGAGTGGGTTTATAATTGGACCTAGTTTTCAATCATGCAGTCTAACACTTAAAGATACTGGTAGCCTAAAACATATGCCTTCCATGAACTGTGTTGTTTTATATGTAGATGAAGTAACACTTTTTTTAAATATCTCTCCTTTGATCATATTTGTAGAACCAAGGAGTATGTACCACATCACAAAACAAGTGACAAAAAGACCGATGACTTCTCTTATGTCATTACTCCATAAGGCCTTTCATCCCAGGAGCCTATCATATATTGATGTACATACTGCTCGAGTGTGTGTGAGCATGTACACACACACACACACACACACACACACACACACACACACACACACACACACACACACACACAACTTCCCTTTCCTTACCAAAATACTTCAGGCAATCAACACATTGTTTAGTCTGTGAGCTTATACTTATATCACACTCCTGATCTCTGCATGTTTAACTAAATCGGATGTGTGGTTTCAGGAGCTACAACTGAGTTATTCCTAACTTCCTCAAAATGAAGTTAGACAAGAATTCTGCAGTTAGACAATAACCTCCCTTCTTCTCTGAGAAGAGAGTATTTGGAATGGATGTTAAGTTAGAAAGATTGATAGAGAAATACAAGCACTCTTCTTTTTCCTTTAAGGAACCCGGTTAAGGGGGGGGTGACCAGTGCATTTTCAGAACTTTCCAATGTACTGAAGAACTGTAGTTTATATTGCTTAATAATTGTCCTTGAAGGAGCTGCTTTGAATAAGGCATGGGAAAACGCTCTGGCAGTGCCTCGGAAGTGCAGGAGCGCCCTCTCGTGGGTCTAGGTAGTCACTTCAGAAATACGAAGTTCTGGCCACTAAAAACCCAGGTTGGTGAATTTATAAATCATCTCCAGGAGATGTTCTGTCTTCGTTAACAGCGGAAGCCCATTTCAAGCTCTGCTGTCACGTCTAGACTTCTCTTAACTTTTCAGATTCTTTGTTATGCATAAAATGTGTATGTGTGTTCGTGCATATGCATGTGGACATGTATGTAGGTGTGTAGGGGTGTGTGTGTGTGTGTGTGTGTGTGTGTGTGTGTGTGTGTAAAGAATTTACTTATATGAACTCAATATCAGCAGCTCAGTCATAGGACAGAAGCTTGCCATTGCTTACTGCATTGTCCTTCACACATCCTCCCATTTCATTTGAAATACATTAGTTCTGAAAACATAGCATTGCCATCCTCACTCAGATTTGGAGTCAGCAGGGACAGCTATAAATATGCCTGTTCTGGCACCACAGGCAGCTCCCACTCAACCCTTGTCCCACTTGCACTTTCTCCCACCAGGGTCAGAGTCCTGCTCAGGTTTCAGAGTCTCAGATCACTGTGCTGACATATTATTCTTCGGAACCTTTGGCAGTCTATGGCTGCACAGTGCTTTTTAACACAGCTTACACTATGTGTTTATAATTGTTAGAAGTGACTAGCTGGCTCTTAATCAAGCACTAACAATATGTCTTCTATACCAAGAAATGCATTTTAGGGTCATTCTGTGGAGGGCAGTGCCATCTTATTTGTCTCCTGACCCCTCAAGTCCAGTTTATACCCTCTTGTTACAAGAGACGAATGAACAGTCTGAAGACAGCACTCCTGGTGCTCCCGCTGCTGTCTTTGGGTTAGTACCATTTACTCTCTCATTTTTAAAGTTAATAGTAGACGTTTCCTTGAAGGTCGTGGTAAGGATTAAGTCGAGTAATGCATGAAAATCAGGTTCATATATCTACAGGATTAAATACTCAAAAGACGTGATCCTCAACAGTAAGTGGTTATTATAGTATGAAATATTCAAATGCCTCCAGCTGTGCTGGATTTAACCAGTTCCTGATACCATCATCCTATTTAGTTTTGGTCTGTCTTGGAATACATCTAAGTGTGGCTGACCTCTTGCCTTAGTCCTTGATTACTGTCACCCTTATGCACTCTGACCCTCATAGTCATAACTAATATCCCTGCTGGCCCTTCCTGCCACGCTGGTTTCTCTCGCTGTGCACACAAGCCCTTTCACATCTCATCATGACTGGCTGAAAGTCTTAACTCCTGACATCATGTGCCCAGCCTTGAGCTCCAGGCTGCCCTGAATGAAATCAGGCCATGTATATGGCGAACCGCTCCTGAGAAACATTTTCTACAAACTTCTCATTATCAGCTTCCCAGTCTACACAGCACAAGGTTTCAGTCACTCATTCCATGACTTGCCTGCTTAGGACAACCTATAGATCAGAAATCAAAGCCCACCATGCCCCTTTACTTGCTCCTTCCTTAACTCTACACAACCAACTGGAAAACAGAAAAAAAATAGGATAGTTAACACCTGCAATTCAAATATTCAAATACTTAATAAATTTGAAAATCTCAAAGTTACAAGAGAACACTATTTTGTGTGTCTCATATAAAGAGAAAGATCTTTGTGGTAGACTGATTCCCATTTTCCTGAAGAGTTGCCATACTGATTTCCAAAGTGGCTGTACAAGTTGGCACTCCCATCAGCAGTGAGGGAGTGTTCCCCTTTCTCCACATCCTCTCCAGCATAAACTGTCATTGGTGTTTTTTTTATTTTAGTCATTCTGACAGGAGTCAGACGGTATCTCAGAGTTGTTTTGATTTGCATTTCCCTGATGGCTAAGGATGTTGAACACTTTCTTATGTGTCTTTCAGCCATTTTAGATTCCTCTATTGAGAATTGTCTATTTAGATCTGTACCCCACTTTTTAATTTGATTGTTTGGTGTTTTGGCAAAGCACATAAAGTAAAGAAGCAAGAAACTAGAACTTCTGGTGCCTATAAAGCAATTAAAAGAGCTGACATATGAGGAGACAGCATAAATAGTATGAGAGAGATCAGATAAGTCTTCATAAATAGCATCCATTCAGAAATGACATGAGGATGTGGACAGTGAGCCCCAGACTTTACATACTGAAACAATGAATCCTCTAGATTAAGGAAAACAATGACGACTTTCTTTATTGTTATTTCATCCCACTCTGGTTTAAATGTAATTATAAGGAACTTTGAATAAAGACCTACTTGGACAATATCATGAAAATATTTACACTCCTACATTTACTATTGGGATGGTATGCAACTAACAAGAGGGAAAAGCAACCCAATACTCTTTGAAAATAGAGAAAGGAAGTGTGGCATACAGATAATGAGCTGCTTTCAGCTATTAGGCGGAGGGAAATCCGATCATATGGATAAACTTAAGAGCATAATGCTAAGTGGAATAAGACAGTCACAATATAACTCCATGTATATAATGTGTCTAAAGTAGCCAAACTCAAGGGGAAAAAAGTAGATTCACGGTTGACTAAAGACAGGGAACGGGGCAGTTTTTCAATGATTTCACTGTAGTTTAACTAGAGGTGGCAGACCCCTTGTTTAGCATGCACAAATCCCCATGTTTGACCCACAGCAACTGCACAAATCAATGAATATACTGTTTCCATTTTGCAAGATGGACGTTAAGGGATTTGCTGCATAACAATATGAACATACTTAGCACTACTGAACTGAACTTAAAAGAGCTCAAGGAAATGGATTTTATGCTGTGTTTTTTTTACTACAGTACAGTGGTTTGGCCCATCTTTATCTTTGTATACACTTGTTCTTCTGATTGAAGAAATAAGTTGAAAACTATCTCAAACAACAGCCACCTCTTATGACACCTTCCCTGTGTGCAACAAAGTGGCAAGGAAATTTGCTCTTGGAGACAACCCTGTTGGGAGAAATAAGAGGACAATGGTCTCTTTCTTTCTTGCCTCATAGAAAAGAACTTATAGGTAAGTCCTGGGAACCCAAGACAGAGAGCCTGGAGTCAAGTTACAAGGATTAAAACCTGTGTAAGAATGAGTCCTTATCACTTGTAAAACAAGCGAACTATGACCCACTGTGTAAATGACAGGATGGGGTATTTCTCTTGTACTATAGATTCCATTGGGATCTCAGCTCACACTTTTCAATATGACCAATCCAGAGTCTTAGATGGGTTCTCCTTCTTCTTCTCCCTCTCCCTTTTCGCCTCCTCCCTATCCCCTACTCTTCCCCTTCCCCTCCCTCCCTTCTTCTTTCCTTCCTCCTCCCTTCTCCCCCCGTCCCTGGCCACCACATACACATCACATCTATAATCTTAGCCTAAAAGTTCATTCCAAGTGTCTCGAGAAAATTCTGTCATAACCACAATGCTTATAACTTTTGGGCAGTTCATATGTGTAATGGCTTTGCCCATGGAATTCATTCTAGTGACATATATATTATGTTAGTATTACTTAATGAGACACATCCAACTTGACTATATTTTTGTTTTCTTCCTTTTCATTGAAAATATGTTCTGTTCATACAATATGTTCTAATTGGTTTTCTTCTTGAGTCAAGAGAGCAGCATGGATATAATTCATTATCAGTGTACATCACAAGTAGGACTCTTGGCAAAAGCAAAAGTTCTTGTGGGAATTTCTACTACTGAGTTTTTCTGCTGTAGGTAGTGATTATTTGAACTCTCTTTTGAGACAAATTTCACTTTGGGATAAATGACCTAATTGCAAATGGCAGCTTCCCAGATCCTAACAGCTGAGGAGCTGGCACAAAGCCCCCAACACACACCACTCTTCATCCTTGCTGCAAGCCTATGAAAGGGTACTGCTGCCATTCCTGCCCATGGTTTATGAATGAAAAAAATACACTTTACAAAGTCAAACACCCTGCCTTAAGTTTCATAATACATAGAAAAGCAAAGATACTTTTTCTCCTTTTATTGAAAATAGATTATTTTATCACATATTATGTCCTGATTACAGTTTCCTCTCCTTCTGGTCTTCCCTGTTCCTCCCAACCTCCCATTGGATCCATTCCCTTTCTGTCTCTAATTAGAAAAGAACAGGCTTCTAAGAGATAACAACCAAACATGACAAAATAAAATATAATAAGACAAAGCAAAAACTGTCATATCAATGTTGAATACAACAACCCAACAGGAGGAAAAAAGACACATGTATGCCCTGTGCTTACTGCTTCAGTCTCTGTGAGGATTATTAACTCATATGGCTACAAACTTAATGCTTCTTCTAGCTGCTTCTGGAAAAATCATTGCACTAAAACAACTAACCCTACCTCAGGATACTCTCAAAGCACTGGTATGTTTGTTCATTTGTTCAAACACTGCTTACTCACTCAGTAAGCATCATTCCAGGTACTAGATGGATGTAAAGTTATGAGCAAGCAAATCCTTACTGTATGATAGTGTTGCCCAACTCAACTGTTGCAAGCTCTGGCATCTGCCCTAAGGGGAATTCTGATGGAGTCAAAAATTCCTCTATCACTTGAGTACCAGGAGAACCAGCACACACAGAAAATACACACTGTGTGCTGTACTGAATTAAAGCAATCCCTCCTTGTGAAAATACTATGTCCATTTACATAATACTGACAGACTCCACTTTCATATATTCCAAGTTTCACAAAAGTGTTCTATGGTGTAGATTAACGTGCAGAGTGCATGTGGCTGTATATCCAAATCGCCCCTTTAAAAAACATCACATTTTCCCGGCACCCTCTTCAGCTGTGATTAAGACCTTAATCTAATTATCCTGGAAGTGTGTCTGGGGCTCTATTTCCCTAAGTCCTTTTAACTTGTCCATTCATGAGCTCACAGAAGCTCCATCCCCAGCAAATGGACTGTCACAAAACATGCAGCAACAAAGTCATATCCTGACATAGAAATTTCTTTCCTCTCACGACTTACTTGTAAAGTCTCAGCCTCCCAGTGGGGAGAAAAACAACTGGGAAATCATGCATATGTTTAAAAGTCTTAAAACTTTAGAATTGCCAAGTGGGCAACCTTCATACCCCATTAAATGTGCAAACTTGAAAATCCTGGGTTTACCCTTGTTTTGTTACAAGGGGTTGATCAGCTTTGCAGTCAAGCCATCTATTTCTTGGGCTTTGCTCTAAAAGGGCACCAGCTACTTCCCACCATTAGAAAGTCTTCCCTTCTGTATAATAGCCTTGTCAGTTAGTTTCAGCTGGAAATAACAGACCATATCTCACAGCACCATTTAGCACAGTCTTGGTCTACGAGGACACCACAGAACAAGCAAGCCTCTCAGTTTGCAGTTAATGAATCAAAGTTTAAGGCGACAAATTGGCTTGCTGAGGCAAAATAGTTAATTAACTTTTAGTCAGAAATATTCATCCTGCTTTCTTGGCATAAACAAGTCTCATAAACTCTGCTTACTTACCCAAGTGGTTTTTCTCTCCTCTTGCATCCCAAGGCATCATTCTGGGCCCTTAATGCATTATGTCAGAGAAGTCTTATAATTTGAATCCATTTTTTAAATGTTTTCAGATTCTAGAGCCAAATGTTTTCAGATTCTAAAGCCAAATATATATATTTATAGAATATATATATACATATATATATTCTATAAACACTACAAAAGTAACCATTTTAAAAACAACAACAACCCAGCTTTAAATGCTGCAATCTCTATGACTTTGGATGCTAATTGAATCGGCCTTTGTGTTTTTACAGTAAACACATTAATTCCGATCTTAGGTTAGCTGCCGTTAGCCTTCCAGGTGAGGCTGCTGCAGAATAATATTGCAGCAGTAGCTGGTGTTCCTAATTAGCAAAGAGGTTTAATGACAACCACCCCAGAGCCTCTTGCCTTGGGCACTTTATAGATGCATAATTTCCTTAAAACAACATCTTAAATATTAGCTAATAAGAGACCTGTGTCCACAGCTTTGCTGAATACATACCTGAGGTCCCATATCTTATGTGTTCTCCAGCTGATATTCCAAAATGCTCATTTTTTCCTCAATTATGTTTCTTGGGAAGGGATCACCAGCATTTGCTCTGAGAAAAGCATCTGTTCATTGCCTCCTTTCTTCGGCCTACATTTTCGAAAGGAAGGCTGTCTGCTATGGTTGGATGTTTATGTCTAACTCCCTCTGACAGTAAGTGCTACTAAATTTTGTCCTTTGCAGCATTGTGTGTTTACTGTCTTCTAGCCCTGTGCCAGATTTCTTAAACCCAAGTCATTATCGTTTTATGGGATGATTTTTTCCAAAGGCAAATTATAGGCTCATGAATTCAGCAAGTGTTAGGCCAGACATGGTACTTATTATTCAATTGGCTTGTTTGTACACATGATACATCAAGGTAAAGCCTTTCTACATACCTCTAGAGATGAAAAGCTCACACTAGAGAAGGAGACCCTCACCTGAAAAGCCCAAGCCCAGTTCCTGGAGCTGTTCTGGAAGTTGACTTATTTCCCCACAAGTAATGTTTTCACTCATATGAGCTAGACCTATTTTTTATCACTCCAGTCCTAAATGAGATTGGCGGTTTTAACAAACATTTACTGGACTGCTATAAGGCACAGGGTAAAGTTCTAGAAGCTGAGAGCGGATGATGAACACATCTACCTTAAAAGACATGCTTCATTTTTGTGAGACGTGCACTCTGAGTTTTCCTTGGGAGTCTTGTCATGCATCCTTCACTCTACTCTTGGGTCCCACTAGTCTCTCTACCTGCCGCTTTGCTTCCCCTGGAGCCAATACTCATCTATAAAAACCACAGCACAGTGTCTAGGGTGACACTGAAGCAGGAGGGGTGTTCACAAAGGAATGGCAGGGTGAAAGAGGAAGAATGTATAGAAAATGTTCCTGAAAGAGATGACAGGCAAATCACGAATAGTGAGAATTTATGAAACATGATGCCTCAGGAAATAAAAACCACTATGCCTGATAACCAAAGATTTACTCCCCCCCCCATAAACCCACATGGGGAAAGAAAGAATTGATTCCCATAAATTGTTCTGTGACTCTCACAAGTGAACCATGGCACATGCAAACGCACACACACACACACACACACACACACACACAGAGAGAGAGAGAGAGAGAGAGAGAGAGGAGGGGTGAGGGAGAGAGTAAATTAATAAACAAATGTACACATATTTTAAATTTTATCTATTTTGGTGTCTATGGGTGATTTGTCTGCTTGTATGTTTATGCACCACATGTGTGCCTGGTACCCACAAAGGCCAGAAGGGGGCAGATCCCTGAGACTGTAGCTATAGACTGTTGTGAACTGTCATGTGGGTGTTAGGGATCAAACCCCAGTCCTCTAAGAGAGTGGCCAGTGCTCTTAATCACTAAGCCATCTCTCAAGCCCAACATTTTTTAACTACTGGTTTCTTAGAGCATGTTTCTCATATCAAAAACATCAATACAATCTAGAAACTTAAGAATATGAATTATTGGAGCACTAGTCAGAAACCTCGGTGTTAACAAGCTCCCCAGGTGACTGACACACGCATGAACTTATGAAGGCAAGCTCTCACAGAGTAAATTACAGCAGCACATGCAGTTTTCTAGGCGATCAGCTATTCTGAATGTTGGCTATTAACAGTCCACAGCTGCACTCTTCTGAGAATTAGTCTCAGCCTGATTGTTTTGGGGTAATCTTTTGTACACTGTGAAGATATGCCTTTGTCAAGGCACCTTCTGATTGGTTTAATAAAGAGCTAAATGGCCAATAGCTAGGCAGGAGGTGTAGGTGGGACCTCCAGGCACAAAAAGGACTCGGCGGTCGGAAAAGTCAGCCACACCCAGAGTGAATGGGACAAACAGAATAGCATGGAGGTAAAAGCCACATGGTAGAATGTAGATTAATTGTGTGTGTGTGTGTGTGTGTGTGTGTGTGTGTGTGTGTGTGTGTGTGTGTTAAAGAGCTAGTTAGAAACAAGCCTAAGCTATAGGCCAACCTTTCATAATTAAGAAGGGGTCTGTCAGTGTCATTATTTGGGAGCTGACTGGCAGGACAGAGAAATACATAAGGGAGCTCACCTAGGAATGCCGGGAAAGTTACACCCTCTCCAAAAGTGCCCCCCCCGGGGTAACTTAGATATGGAACTAGAAAAGGCCAGTCCCCACCCTTTGTGGTGGACTGTGCTGTGCTTCATGCCCCAGAATTTTGTCAAGGAACCTGTGGGACCCATTTCTGCCTAGATGCCTTTTTCTACCTTCTCCTATTCCCTTCCACACTTCTTGTGAGAGCATTCCCTCATACATTACCTATACAGGAATTTCATCTTAGAAAACCAACCAAAAACAGTGGTACACATGATGGTGCAGTGTTTACAGTGTGGTGGAGCAAGGTCTATATATTGAGGAGCAGAAAGTGGAAGTTGGCAAGACTCAGGGGAACCTGTCTATGCAGTACTTTGTGAAACAATTCACAAAATCATCTAAATACATACAAACACATCTGCAGAGTAAACTTCAGTGCATATAAAGTATTGACATGAGAGGAGGAGAGGAATCATTTGGACTTCACACTCAGGAAAACACATTCCTTATCTACAATGAACAATATTTTATGTCCCATCTCATTGGAACAGGACCCCAGACCTTAGCACAACTGACTCCAGGGTGGAAGTACCATTCAGTTCATAAAACTCCCGTTTGTATACAGTAACACCAGCCAAATTGAAAACAAAAGACCTAATCCATCAAAGTCCATAGCTCTAGGAAAGTCTCTAAGCATACTAACCTTGCTTTTTTGCTTCCATAGTTCTGCTTCTGGCTAACTATTCTTGTTAACTGAATTGTGTCAACCCAGGATATGGTTTTTGTGCTTAAAAGCTTACTCTGAGAAAGACTCGAGGCTACACTGGGTTTCTGAACTCCCAGTGAGCTACTAAAGATTTTCTATTGTCTTAAACCCATGTCCATGTAGTCTTCTCTGGTGGATAACCCTCAACATGAATCAGAAATGTGCAAACGTTGAAAACTACAGAGGTTAGAACCTGCATGATCACTTCCAGGGAGAGTTTTTTGAAAATCTGAAAAGAAAGGACTGATAAAGTAAAGACCTGAACTAACTCTTAGATTGTGGGGAACTGTGAGGAAACAAATCCTGGACTGAGGAGAGATGGTGGAAACCAAAAGAAGGTCCAGTAAGAGTTGCCCATGGGCTTCCCCAGCCCCTCCATTTTCAACTGCTTCTTGACCTGACTCAGTAAGCTCCTACTATGGAGTACTAAATTTGGTGAGCATGCTTAATAACTCTTCTACTCTCTTTTCTTCCCATTATGTTTAGAATTACATGTCACCTTCAGTGGGATACAGGATGCTCAGGCACCTGGTAATGCATCATATCCATGGATGTGAGAGAATTTCCAGAAGACATTGACATTGCAATCAGCAGGCTGAAAAAAGATCCTCTCTCATTCGTGTGGGTATGCACTATCTAATTCACTAAGACCCCCTGACAGAACAAAAAGTCATACTCTCCTTTCTACACTGGAACAGCCACTGTCCCCTTCCCTGTAAGGTCATTAGCTACTTGTTTTGAAGTCTTTGGGTTCAGTCCAAAGCATTCCACCAGCTTGTTTGGTTCTCTGGCTTGAAAATACATGTCTCTGGATTTCTTGGCCTCTATAATCTCATGAGCCAGTTCCTATTAAATGTCTCCCTTGAATATGTGTGTTATGTGTACTTATCCATTTAGTCCTGTGTCTTTGGAGGACTCTGGTAAATACATTGACATAGAAAATATTGCTTCTTTCTAAATTGCACCAGTGCAACATGGGAATCCTTTCAATAATCCAAACTCCTCCCCTTTTTCAGATGTCCAAGTAAGTACACCAAAAATAAGTTTAAGATATCCTAGAAGTTTATCCTTGTTGGAACAAAATTTTAAAACACAGGTAAATGTTTCTCCATCCTGGAAAACTGACCATGTCTCCACTTCTGCTCTAGCAAAGAAGGACCTTTTCCTTCAGTTGCACTAAGTCAGAAAACTAGAAATGCCTGGAGACTCCTGCCATGGACAGGACCAGTTTCTGGAGAAAGCCAATACTCTAGGAAAAAAGGGGGCTGGAGCCACAAACAGAGGCATACACCATACCTTGGTTCCTGAATTAATGGTGTCTAAAGCCAAACCCGCCTTGAAATTTTTCAGCAAAACATTAAACACTTGGGATATTTCTTCCACATTAATAGTTTTCCTATGGCTCCCAACAGAGACCTCATGTAGACACCTTCCTTTTGAGAAAGTAAGTACTATGAGAGTCTTCTCCCCCTCGAAGCTTTACTCTTTCTCTGGAGTACCTCTCAATGCCTCTTCCTCCTCATGTTCATGCTTAATAGTCACAGATGTCCATTCTGCTTGAAGAGCTCCATGTGTCCTACTCCTTCACATCATTCCATTGTAGACATCTTGGTTTCCAATAAGTAGCCATGGGACAGGATTACATAAAAACAATTCTTCAAAAGATGGAGGTCCTGCAGGAATTCAAACCTTTTACTCTTCCAAGATTCTCAAGTTTTGATTCTTTCAAACAACATTTGCACTTTCCTCTGGTGAGCCCCAGAAGCCCTCTGTGTTTAAGAACACATTTGGAGACCAGTTTATGCTGCATTCTCTATCCACTGCAAGCCAGGATGTCATCACCTTTGGACAGAAGATAACATGGTTAGTTTTTATCTTCATTGCTGCATGTGCTAGATATTTGCTAAATTTAAGGTGAATATGTTTGTTTAAACCTCTAAACTGCACTTATTAACTGAAAAACACTGTCCCCAAAACGTGAGCACTCCTATGCCAATTAATTATCCTGAATACATCTGAACAGAACAGATTTTAGAAAGTCACGTAGAAGGTTTTGGCTGTTCTTTCTGAAATGTTTTTGATGGGGTTTTAATGTTTTAAAAGTCTGACAGCTGCTCCTGAAAATGAAATTCTGTTTGTCAGCAAGCTACAGTTAATTCATTTCAATAAATAGGTAATCTGTTCTTTCAGAGAAGGGTTGAAAACAGTCACTGACATTTGAGTGAAAAAGAAAACTGGGCAATTTGAAGTGGTTGGAGGAGTAAAATCTCAGATAAGATCTCGTGAGTGTGAGAGAGAGAGATTGGGCACCCAACAGTCTGCTTCACTCTGTCTCTAATGAAAGGGATCAAATTGCAAATAATTCTCGTCTACCACATGACATAGGAAAAGAGAAATGACAATATGGTAATCTAGTTCCTTCATAAACACTTTCCTGTTTATTTTTAAAAGATCCATTCTGGACTTCATGTTTCTATGCATTAACAAATATTCTTATTGTGGATAATACTAAACCAGACATTATTTTCCAAAGGCTTTTTAGTAAAAGAAATGCCTCTTCTAGGAGCTAGGGTGATAACTCAGTGGATAAATGCTTGCCAGGAAACTATGAGGATGGGAATTTAGATCCCCAGAATCCATGTAAATGTTTGGTGGACATGGTGACCCACCTGTAATTCCAGCCTCAAGAGGTGGAAATGAGATCCCCAGAGATCCCCAGAGCAATCCTAATCATAGTTAAGAGCTCCAGGTTTGATTGAGGGAATTTGGCTCAATGAAAAGTAGTTAAACATGATTCCCTACATCAACATCAACCCTCTACGTGAACTCCTGAGTGTGGCCACATGCACTCATGCGCACACACACACACACACACACACACACACACACACACACACACACACACACACGCGCAAGTGTACGTATATACACATGCATAACATACACATTCACACAGATGTGAAAGAGGAAAAAAAAAAGCCTCTTCTAACCATTCCCTGATGCACCCAGCAATTTGCTGGACCAGATTAGCAACTGCCCTGCTTCTTTGTACATTTGGCCCTTCTAATTGTCTATTGATCCACAATTGACTTGACCTTAAAACACAAGTACATGCCATCAACATCTGGTTGTAAAACAACAGAAACTGTGGTGCCTTTTCAAAACAGAGGATATCATGCAGGTTCCAAAAGGTATCCAATACAATGGTTGAGGAAGTCATATGAAAGGACTGAGATAGCCCTGGGGGAAGCAGCTAAATATAAGGCTGTAAGATCCTTGAGTTAATGAAGAGGACACACCCTGAGCCACAGCTCATAGCTCTCTGGAGATGTGACAAAGTATTGAACTAAGTCCTAATGCCATAATGTTATTCCCATAGACTAAAGCTTCTCCCAGACCTTTTTAGGAAACTTTGTATTTGCAATAGTTGGTGATTGACACAGAAATCCACAATCATCTGAGATGCAGAGACTATGAGGCTGTGGGATGATCGGTTTAGATAGGATATCTGTATTATATGCCCTCCTTCCACATCTCAAGGATCATTGCAGAAGAAGGGGCAGAGAGACTATAAAAGCCAAAGGCTAGGGATAAATAGAAGGAAAGAGTGTCCCCTGGACAGAGCAGGGCAGCTGCACATATGAATTCATAGCAGTTGTGAAAGCATGCACAAGGCCCGTGCAAGGCCAAATCACAACATGGTGAGAAGTGGATGTGAAGTCCCAGCCCTAGCTAAGTAACTATTGGCAATTGATAGCTTTAGGGAAAGGAAAGTCAATTTTCTTTAAGAATGTAGTCCCTAGTAAGTTGACCATGTATTGGATTAAGGTCTCTTTATTTCCAAGCACAACCGGGTGAAACACAGGCCAGAGCTAGGTTAAGAACCCAGCCAGCGCGGCCAGAACAAAGAGAGAGCATGGTCCCCACGTGCAGTCCTTTAAGAAGCCCCCTTTACGTCATGCCGGCTTTCCTTCACCCCGCCCTTATGGGCGAGTCCCCAGGTCCACCTGGTACCTGCCCCAGGACTATTGGGCGGGGCTAGGGTTACTCCCTACAATTCCCCTTTTAGTCTAAGAGAGGATTAAAACTTAATAGTGTAAAATATCCAAAACTAACAATCATAAGGGTGGAATACAAGAATATACAATAATCTGCTATGATACATCCTATGTCTATTCTAGCTAAGTCTTAAAGTCATGTGGAAAAAGTGTCTAACTTGAACACCTTCTTCCAATCCCAACTCTAAACAATAAGAAGGTTATTCTTAACTAGGCTTACACTACCCTAATACACAATAATGGGGAACGGGGGCGTAGCATCTTCTAGGTTACTTCCTGCTGAAAAGGGACGAAGATGGTCATGTGGGGGCCCTGTGGAAAAAAATGTCAGTATAGGGAAAGTCTCTAATGAGTTATGTCTAGTCCATGTTAGATGATTTGTTTGATTGAAGATCTACGTTGAAATCCTCAACTTGATTGAAGTCGTTACTCGAGGTTCTGGTTGGAGTGTCAGTCGAAACGGAGTGAGTTGAATCCAGTGTAGTCAGGAAGGTGTAGTCCAATTCCTTTTCCGGAGCATGTAGGGATTGCTGTCAGGCTGGGTCTTGATGGCTGTATGGGACTCAAACATAAGTGTCATCAGAGAAATGTTCGCTTGTTTATGTATGTGTACTGGAAAAGGTACCTTGATGAACCTTGACTAACAACGATTCTGAGAGGGTGTAAAAGAAAAGCCAAGAAAAACAAAGATAGTCCTCTTATTCTTTATTTATTCTGTATTATAGCAATTGGCTTCTTGATATAACACAGAAACTTTTAAATGTTGTTAAATAACATGCTTGGATTTTAGAGTAGGAAAGCCAAACCCAACTCTAAATCCAGCCTCGATTTAGTTGAATAGGGACTAGGAAATGAATAGACATAGAGTTATTCGAGAGACAGCTGTAAATTTTTACCGTATAGCACGTTCCTTTTGTTCGATGGTTATAGCTACGTTCTTTCCTTGAGTATCTATACATGTAATGTCCTTTGATTTATAGAGGGCAGTTCCTCAGAAAATACCTGTCAGTCATCCTTGTCGAGGGGGTTGTCTCCCTCAACTCGAATCTTGATCAATTTTGATGGTATCCAAAGATTTTCTTCTCCTGTGGAGACAAATGCAAAACCCCTACCCCAACGTAACACATGTCCAGATTTCCATACCGAGGTCAGCACATCTTTGTAATACATTGGTTGGTTTAGTTCAGCTGTTTTTTTTCGTAGTCCAGGGAAGAGGACGAATCCAAGGACCCCGCGGCAGGAGGACTCGTGAGCCACGAGCGGTGCACCGGGCCGGGGAAAGGCGGGGGTGGGGGTGGGGGGTGGTAAGCCCCTCACGCACGGGGGAAACTCACTGGATTTTCTGGGTGTTCGTTGGCTCTTCAGGTTCGTTTATCGTTGGGCGCCAGATATTGGATTAAGGTCTCTTTATTTCCAAGCACAACCGGGTGAAACACAGGCCAGAGCTAGGTTAAGAACCCAGCCAGCGCGGCCAGAACAAAGAGAGAGCATGGTCCCCACGTGCAGTCCTTTAAGAAGCCCCCTTTACGTCATGCCGGCTTTCCTTCACCCCGCCCTTATGGGCGAGTCCCCAGGTCCACCTGGTACCTGCCCCAGGACTATTGGGCGGGGCTAGGGTTACTCCCTACAACCATGCACCAGTGGAAGACCACCCATCTAAGAACATGTGGGCAGTACAAACTGGACTTGGAAAAAGGACACAGAGTTGGGTGATAGGGAAAGGGGGCATAGACATGGAAAGAGTGGGAAGGAGTGAATATGACCAAAACACATTGAACAAAATTATCAAAGAACTATGATAAAAGGGAAGGGTGGAGGAAGGAAGGAAGGAAGGAAGGAAGGAAGGAAGGAAGGAAGGAAGGAGAAAGATAGACAGACTGGTTCTCAGAGTGCAGCAACTAATCCCAGAATAGCCCTATATGTAGCTTTCAGGATCATCCAATATCTATTGACCCATCATAGTATGGGAGCTGGTAAAAGTAGGAGACAAGCCCTTTCCACTACCCACTATTCAGTATCTCCAGGACTAGTACTGACAGATCATTAAGAAGAATCATTTTGGAAAGAAAGAAGGAAAGGAAGGGTTAGAAGGACAACAACAACAACAGTAACAACAAGAAGTAAAGAAGATGTAGCTTAAATGGACCCAAAACAGCATCAAAAATGGAGAATAGAAAATCTTCCCTGAAGTTGAGACAGCTATCATACACCAAATTTATCTATTCCACTTCAAATTCCAGGTTCTTTCTATCCACTCTCCTGGGCCCAATGTAACCAAAAAGATACATAGATACAGAGATAGATACAAGTAAGCTTTTCCTAAGCACTAAATCAAACGGCTTATGGCAGCCATGTCCAAATCTGACTCAGAAGCAAGGGAAGGTTTATTCTGGCTCCTGGTTCTGTCTTAACTTCAACTGCATTTGTGCTCCTTTCTTTGCCAGACTACTCATTTTCCCTCTCGTTCTGCTCTACTTCCTGGTTTCTTCTCTCTGTAAATCCAGGCAAGTGACAGGAGCCATAAGCACACTGCAGCCTGAATCAGACCCTATCCATACCCTTTCCTCCACCAAAGAAATTGGTCCCGTACTCTGAAAGTTCTCAGGACATGGACAGTCAGCCACATACTTTGCAGGAATGAAATACAACTTGCCTCTTACCCAGCCCCAGGAGAACTCTATTTACTTCTAAACCTAAGAAGCCCAGCCTTCCCTGGCCACACTGTCATCAGTACACAGCATTCTGGGGTCCTTCCAGAATCATCCATGAAGCTCTGCTTATAACCTTCTAGGGCTTCTTGGCCCACAGTTCCAAGTGCCTGCAAATTCCTCCAACAAACCAGTTCCGGGGAACTACAAAGCACGTGATCAGGTTTTGTACAGCATTTCTCATTACCAATTTTCTATATTAATTAGTCTCATCACTGTCTCATCACTTCGACCAAATACCTGACAAGAAGAAACTTAGCTGTTGAATGGTTTCTTTTGACTAATGGTTTAAGGATACAGTCCATCTGAGCATGGGGGGGACTATCAGAAGAAGAAGGAGTGGCTCTCAGCTGTCACAGTGACAGTGTGGGGCTATTTGTTCACATGTGGATGGAACAAAATAGATGATCAGGACAGAAAATGGGGACCAGTTATAAACCTGAAGGCCTGTCCCAGCAATGAACCACTTCCCCCCAGTAAGGCACAACTTACTAGAGAGCCTCTCAAAACAGCACCACCACCAGGGAACTAGTACTCAAATTGAACATGTGCCAGAAGCATACATATCACACTCAAACCATAACATGTAGTGAGGTATAATCACATCACAACAATTTCCCAAGAAACAAGCATAGTGCAGACATTCACTGGGCATTAGTTTTCTTCTATGAGGTATGTATTTTAGACAGACATGAAATATTAAGAATGAGTTTATAAATAGATGATCTGCATACAGGACTTACCGCAATGCTAGTTCTAACATTAGCTTACTTCCTTTCCTCCCTTTCTCCTCATCCTTTTTATGGAATAAATAGCTTCAGACCCTGTTACAAAACTTTTAGGCCTCAGCAAGCACATGTAAGGTCACTGACAGGAAAACTCACCCCGTGAGGTTTTACTAGTCTGGCAGGTCAGAAACTTGAGAGTTCTAAGGAAGGGATACATGGGTTTCTCACAAGAATGGGTTTATTGTAAGGACGCATGGGAGCAAAAAGGGAGTTTTTAGAACAAGGTCCTAGCGGGGCTGTCCAATCTTTTGGCTTCTCTGGGCCACATTGTTAGTTACAAAGACACATTCAAGAGCTACATAATCAAATGACACACATATGGAGAAGAAAACTCACCATATTTTAAAGAATTCATTGTTGTGTGTTGGATCACATTTACAGCTATCCTAGACTGCATGCAGACTATGGGCCATGAGCTGGAAATCCCTGAGAGTACAGCAATGTACAGCAAATCCATAAAACCCTTAGAATCTACCTACTTTACCAGGAAAAGGACCTGAATTTTCAATTAGATTGGCTATCGTCAAGAAAATAAGTGACTTCTAGGGCTAGAGAGATGGCTCTGCAGGTAAGGGACACTAAGTGCTCTTGCACAGGACCCAGGTTGGTTTCCCGGAATCCACATAGCAGATCCCAACTGTATAACTCCAGTTCCTGAGAATCTGATGTTCAGTTCTAGCCTCCTCGGGCACTTGCATACATGTGACACACATGAGCTCATGCAGGTGCACGCACGCGAACACACACATGCATGCACGCAAGCGTGTGCGTGTGCACACACACACACACACACACACACACACACACACACACACACATTAAAATATGTTTAAATAAATATTGGAGCTGGTGATTAAAGCGCTTGTTCTTGAAGAGGACCCAGGCTTAATTCCCAGAATTCATGTGGTGACTTACAACTGTTTTCAAATTCAGTTTCAGTGGATCTGACACCCTCTTCTGACTTCCCTGAGTAGCCGATACACTTCTGGTACACAGACATGCAGGCAGGTGAAACATACACACAAAATAAAACAATCTTCTGAAAAAAAAAAAGGCTGCCACAAATGATGAATAGATAATGAAATTATGGTACATATACACACATTGGGGTTTTATTAAGCTGTAAAGAGAAATGAAATTACAAGATTCATAGGAGAAATTATAGTAAGTGAGGTGACCCAGGCTCAACAGGACAAAAACCCTTCCTTAGAACTCCTAAATTAGGATCTCATAAATGAATCCCAATTTTTATGTACATGTATTTCTGTGAAAATTACCGTATTTGGGAGCCAAGAAACTGGACAGGGCAGATGGGTAGGAAGGGCTTTAGTGGAAGAGAGAGCAGGGTAGTTGCACACATGTGATAATGGCTATACTAGGGCTAAGATGTTTAGCAAGGTAGAGGGCAGGAACATGGAGGAAGAGGAATAAATGGGGGATCAACCAAATCAGAGAACAAATTGAAAGAATCATAAGCAAGCCTGATATGTGATACACATATTTTAAAACAATGTAAAAAGTCTGTGCAGAGGTGCCGTGTGTAAGTAAATAAAGCTATCCACACCAGGAAGCAATGAAAATGAAAGCCCCAGTGCCAGATTTGAACTATTTCCTTTAGAGTTGTTGATCAAGAAGGCCCCTGAGGTCCCCAAAATAATGTAGGTTATTGCTACAGCTGCTGGTTGCCCTCTAGAACTAGAAAGTAAAACCCTATTCCTGAAGATTCACCCACTTCCCTCAGAGTCAGAGGAGTCAAGCTGGAAACTTCTTCCCTATTGGCTAATCCTCAGTGTTATGCAGACTGCTAGGAGAATACTGTCATCAGCAGAGGTATTTAGCTGTGGACCCTACATATATAAGCAAGCTGTCGGGCAAGACATGCCCACTGGTACAACAGTGGCAGGCCTGTTATGGGTGTAATCAACCACTTCCTGGTTGAATTTGAGGCCTGCTCCACTGCAGGGAATTCATGCCTGATCCTGTAAGCAAAATTGTACAGCTAAAGGATTACCAGCCTACAGTCCACACCGCCAGAGGAGCTAGGAAACAAGGAGGAGCCCAAGAGAAGAACGCAAGGTCCCCCGAAGAAGGAGAGGAGGACAAGAACCCCTGAACAAATTGGGAACATGGGAAGGGGAGAGAGAAGGGAGGTGGGAAGGGGAAAGGGAGAGAAGGGGAGCAGGAGGAAAACAGGAGTGAGACAGAAAAAGAATAGAGGAGGGCAAGAAAGGAGATGTCTTGATAGAGGGAGCCAGCACAGGTTTGGAGAAAGGTCTGGTACAGTGAAAATGTTAGGGGATCCACAGGGATGACCCCAACTAAGAATCCAGGCAGTGGTGTAGAGGCTTCCTTTGTGCCCTTCCCCTATAATGAGATGATGACTACCCTGGTTACCATTTCTAGAAGCTTCATCCAGTAGCTGTTCCAAGCAGAGACAGGTACCCACAGCTAAGCACTGAACCATACTCGTGGAATCCAGTTGTGGAGAGGGAGGAGGGATGAGAAAAAGAAGCAAAGACTGTGATGGAGGAACCCACAGAAACAGTTGACCTGACCTAATGAGAGCATGGAGACCCTAGTCATAAAGCTAGGGAAACATCATTGGACCGAACCAAGCCCTCTGAATGTGGGTGCCAGCTAGGAGGCCAAGGCATTCTATGGGACCTCTAACAGTGGAGCCAGAATTTATCCCTAGTGCACAAATGGACTTTGGGAGCCCATTCCCCATGGAGGAATACTATTGCAGCCCAGATATGGGAAGGAGGCCCTGAGCCATCCCCCAAAATGATGCGATGGACTTTGATGATCCCCCATGGAGGGTCTCACTATCCCTGGGGAGTGGGTAAGGGTGGGTTGGGAGGTCTGTGGGAGCATGGGAGGATGGGATGGCAAGGGAATGGGGGGATGGATATGTAAATAAGAGTGCTTCTAAAATAAATAAAAATGTTTTAAAAAATTGCACAGCTAAGGAAGGCATAAACACAATTGGGGAAGCTACTGCTGTTGTTTGTCTAAAGGAACATGATGTGTCCATTAAATTTCCTTTTAAATAATTTCACTTATGCCCCTAAGTCAGGGCCACCGTCAGCTTTGGTGAGAGCAGTTTATTTTTACAATGGACAGTGGCTACTGCGAAAGCTCATACTGCCCAGAGTGCTGAGAATAACTTACTGTTCAAAGCCAGGCCCTAAATGAAACTTCCGTGCTATCTCCCCACGGCTCAGTGAACATCTCTAAAGAGATAAAGAAGAAGTGAAAGAAAGGCTGCAGTGCAAGGGAATGCTTTCTCCCAGGCATAACATGACACTGCACGCCCGAATGCTCAACATCTGTGATTATCAACACAAGACCTTGACAAGATTAGACCCATCAGCCTTCTGTCACAGGCAGAGAGAACCATGAGGTCCCATCACCCTCTGAGGCTGTAAATGACGTTCATAGCTGCTGAGGATCTAGGGTGGGGGAGGGGAGGGGAGATTTTCTTTAATAGTGTAACCATAGTAAAGGTATCAAGGCTCCCACAAATAACCCCTTACCAATGCTCCAATAAGCAATCCTCACTAAACGAAAAGGAAAAAGAAAAATAAACATGACAACAGAAGAGGGTCTAGTGGAAAAGAGGCAGAAGATCTGTGGTCCAAGAAAAGGCTTGGGGTAAATATGATTGAAATAGAGCATCTGTATGAACATGTCCAAAAAGTCATTTCTCCAAAAAGGTAAATAAATATTAGTCATCCAAAATAATAACTTGAACTTTTACTGTTATGCACTTCTTTCCACACAGCATGTGTATTTCCCATAGTTGAATTACAGTGAGTCAGTTTATCCCATTGTTATGATGCACAGGGGTCATACAATCACCTGGAGGTTACTGGGCCTCAACTGAACCTACAGGTGGTTAATTCCAAGACATGTCCCCTGCTCTTCATAATGACTAAGATGGCAACATTCGAACTGGTCGGTGAAGGGGGTCTTAACCCATTCACTTTAAAACAAGTTACCCAAGCATTTGCCCACAAGAGCCCAGTGCTGTTTTATCCTATCCTGACATGAAGAATACCTATGGCTTCTTTGTAAATTCTTCATTTCTCGTGTTATCTTCAAATGTGGTGGTATGATGCATCCCAAGCAGCGCATACAGAAAGACAAGGGAAGTGAGATTTCCAAGAGAGAAACATTATGCTGGTCTCAAAAGAGGAGGAGGAGTTATTGCCTAGATTCGTAAGTTAGGTGACTAAGTAGCAGTAGTAATATCAGAATCAGGTGAAATAGTTGGGTTCCCTTATGACGAGACAGTTTTTTTTTTTAAGTTGCAGAAGGTTCTCATTTACATATCCAAGCACAAACACAGAGAGGATAATATAATATGATAAATGAATCTCCCTTTTAATTTTTGGAATGCAAAAATATGAGAGCAGATGCACAGATTAAGATACACGGGACTTGGTTAAATATAAGTTAAATTTATTTGGGAAGAAATCACTTACATAAGAAACCGATGACCGTAAATTCCTCCTCTGAGGATCCACACCCAGGCTGTTTTCTGTGACCAGACCAGAACCAAGAGAGAGCCAGCCTGTCCAGGACCCCAGACCAAATACCACACGTACACACCTGGTCAGCACCACAGGTAAGGCTGGGTGGATCTCTCGCTACATATGAGACATAGTCAACTGGCCACACTGAAAAAAGGAATAAATAAATAAATAAATAAATAAATAAAGGAAGATTCAGACACACACACACACACACACTCACACACTCACACACTCACACACTCACACACTCACACACTCACACACCACCCATGTTTACCTTCCTCAGTGTATTTTGTTGCCTTCTTTTTTATGTATTTCCTAAATTTGAAGTGCCATATATAATGATGGTCACCTAATAAGAGTTAGAAGCAACCCTGTAAGTAAATAAAACACGAATAACGCTCATGTGTTGGCATGGCCTGAATGTGTCCCCCACAGGTTGAATGTTGCAAACTTAATCCTTGAATTTATATATTAGCAGTATTTGGAGATGGAGCCCTTGAGAAATCATTAGACTGAGATGAGGTCATGAGGGTAGGGGCTTTATAATGCCTCAGTGGCCTGTAACAGGCCCTCTCCATGCTCTTGGACTTCCCAGCCTGTGGAAACAAGCAAACCACTTTGTCTCCTGTATTTTTGTTATAGATAAGAAAACAGATTAAGACATCTAGAGATAGCCAAACTGCAAATGCACTTTAAGGAAATTCTTTGAATTTGGAGGTGAAATTTTACCCCACCTCACCTGCTAGGGGAAAGATTTTTAAAAAGAGAAGTCTGAGCCCTGAGTCTGGATGACTTAACATTTTCTCATTTTGTAGTTCACCTTCCTCACCCCAAACAAACTGAAATCCTACACATGCCAAATATCCTCTTGCCCAGCAATGCTTTTCAGAGATAATGAGAAGCAAAGCAGGCAAACCAATGATAAGAGTTTCCAACCACTGCCAGCCAGAGAAAGACCCAAGGTGTTCGTTTTCTCAATTACTGTAGTGCTTATTTTCTTGTTGGATGGGCAAGTGCTTCTAAGCAAACCTTGAGGCTAATTGTATATATCCTGGCATATACAGTGTGCCTGAAGCCCAGAGGACGGAGCTAACAATTATATTTCACTGATTAATGTGCAGTCGTAAATTTACAAGCTTGATGGTCCAAAGAGGCTCCCTGCTACGAGAGATAATGAATAGGAAATTGTCAGAATAATTAGCTAAGTCAGACCCTACAAGTGTACCCGTAAGTTGAAAGTAACAAGAGAAAAAAAAAAAGAAGTCCATCGTTTAGATTGAAAGATAAAGTTTAAGAGAAGAACAGAATATTCAAAATAGTCCTTCCTGCTCTCCCCCCACCTTCATTTCTTTCACTGGTCTTGATGTCTGAAGAGAAACAGATTTTGTGCTGAGTTTCTCAGGTTCCTTGGTGGAAGCAGGCTGTTCTACCAGCAGCTGTTAGTCCTGCTACCCTCATGGTCAGTTCTGTATGGAATTTGCCTTCTGCAGAAAGGAGCCCCCTCCTGCTAGTCAACAGCCTTCCTGGGAGAAAGAAGAGCAGACAATCATGATCAAAACCAAGGTGAAAGGCCTGGAGCCCTTTGCAAAACAAGACTCAAGCCAAAAGAGACAACTTTCTTCAAAGCTTTACTGGGGACATTGAACCCTTACACTGTCATCAGGAGTAAGCCTCCTTCCCCACCCTGGCTCCTTCCTGAACAACAGCCCCTAGCCAGCCTTCAGCACATGGCCTGAAACAGGACTGCTTCCTGGAGAATCCAGTCTGCAACAGCATGGGTCACACATCACTAGAAGAGCCTTCCAAAGAAATGTCCCCACATTAGAAGAGCCCCTTCAGTTCAGCATATTCTGTGCATTCCAGCTGTTCAGACTGGAACCCCAAGTCCATACTGAGATAAGCTTTGCCTTGAACTTCTCCTTGAGTATTTGTTCAGTTTGGATGGCTGATTGGTTGGTTTGGTTGGATGTTGTGAATTAAACACACGAAGACAAATGCTCAAAGGTGGATAAAGGCATTTCCTTCAGATTTTCTCTAAAATAAAATGTGTGCATGATTTCTTCAAATAAGCCAAAGGAAAAAGTACTAATTTTAAAAAACAGTAGTATTATTGTGTTGCAACTGAACTATGTGAGTGTGTGTGTGTGTGTGTGTGTGTGTGTGTGTGTGTGTGTGTGTGTGTGTGTAGCTTGACTATAGAGTTAAGTGAACCCAAAGAAGAATGAAAGAATTTACACATTGCTTAGGTTTGATGTCTCATTCCTACTTATCAATATAATCATGACCTTTAGATCCTCAATTAAAGGCCAAGAGAGGCAAACTGTATAGATGGTATGAGGGACAGAGAGGCCATTTTCAAGTGACAGGTGAATTTAGTTTCAAATGATGGGGTTAATCTACATTAAGCAGACACTGAATCTGAAAACCCAGATGACCTTAAAGGATAAAGTAGGGAGTGTTTTTTTTTCTTCAAATACTTCATTATAGGGTTTATCAACTGACTCATTAAAAATATGCCCCAAATTTAAAATTTTCACTTACCTTCCATTCTACTTTTATATGTTTTCGTATTTGGGGCTACCTTTTTGTGCCATGTGCCTTCTGCCAATGGTGTAACTTATACCATTATTTTCATTCACTAACCCATTGTTGATGATCAGCCTCCTGTCACTTGTCAGCAGCATGGTCTTGGGTGAACTACTTACCCACCCAAACCCTGTTTCCTCATCTGTAACACAGAATTGGAAGTCACCAAGAACTGTTGAGAAGATTAATAAGAACTGTGTGAGAAAATGCCTCTGGCATTCCCTATTGGTTATTTGTTGTCAGTGTGTAGTGTTTGAAAAGAATTCCCATCTGGAGATTTCTTAAAGCTATATACAAGTGATGGAATGATTTAAAACACATTCAAATCCCTTGGATCTTACATAGCTATATTCATTTTCACACAAAGCATATTTTTAGATGACCTAACTCTCCAGATAAATAATGGCATGGGTCGGAGCCATTATTTCAAAATAATATAAGATAAAGGAAACTTTTGATAGGGTTAAGGGTATCCATGTGAGTCTCTGGTACCTAAGTGCAAACTGTTTTGTTTTGGTTTTTTTTTTTTCAGTTTGATGCTTATGGGGAGAAATGAGAACTAATGAAAAATGGCAATTGTCCCACTAAGTACCCAAGTATTTTATAACACAAGGGTTTAGCAAGTGTGCAAGACCTCTTTTTTTTTTTACACAACTCTTGACCTTTGCTGTGTCTAAAGTCTTCCCAGATTTCTTAACTTTATGCATATTTTATATTTCTGTAGACCACTTATTGCTCAAATGCCTCAGAAGCAAATTTTTAATTATTTTATTTTAAATTTTTTTCTTTCCCTCTCTCCCCTCCCCCCTCCGCTCCACCATTGCCTAGGTTGTCAGTTGGTGTCATCCTTGTCATCCTTGTAGATCTCTGAAAATCTCCCTAGTGCCAGATCTCTCCTCAGACCTATAATGGCTCCCTCTATTATGATATCTCTCATCCTGCTCTCCTCTATTCTTCCCCCAACTCAACCTTTCTGCTCCTCCATTTCCTCCTATTCCCTCCTCTTCTCCTCCTCACATTCTGCTAGCTCCCTCTCCCCTACCCTCATGCTCCCAATTAGCTTAGGAGATCCTGGCCCTTCCCATTCTCTGAGGACCATTGCATTTTTCTCTTAGAGTCCTTCTTGTTTCCTAGTTTCTTTGGTGAAGAAGATTGTAGGCTGGTAATCCTTTGTTCTATATCTAAAATTCATATATGAGTTATTACATACCATGTTTGTCTTTTTGTGACTGGGTTGCCTCACTCAGGATGGTTTCTTCTAGTTCCATCCATTTGCCTGAGAATTTCAAGATTCCGTTGCTTTTTCCTGCTGAGTAGTACTCCATTGTGTAAATGTACCACATTTTCTGTATCCATTCTTCACTTGAGGGGAATCTAGGTTGCTTCCAGGTTCTGGTATTACAAACAACTCTGCTATGTACATGGTTGAACACATGTCCTTGTTGTATGAACATGCATTATTTGGGTATATGCTCAAGAGAGGAATTGCTGGATCTTGAGGTAGACTGATTCCCATTCTCCTGAGCAACCACCATACTATTTCCAGAGTGGTCTTACAAGTTTGCACTCCCACCAGTAATGGAGGAGTGCTCCTTTTTTCTCCACATCCTCTCCAGCATAGATTGTCATTGGTGTTTTTGATTTTAGCCATTCTGGCCGGTGTAAAATGGTATCTCAGAGTTGTTTTGAGTTGCATTTCTCTGATGGCGAAGGATTTTGAGCACGTTCTTAAATGTCTTTCAGCCATTTTAGATTCTTCTGTCGAGAATTCTCTTTTTAGTTCTGTGCACCACTTTCTAATTTCATTGATTGGTGTTTTGGTGGCTAGCTTCTTGAGTTCATTGTATATTTTGGATATCAGCCCTCTGTCAGATGTGGGGTTGGTGAAGATCTTTTCCCATTCAGTGGGCTCTCATTTTGTCTTACTGACTGCGTCCTTTGCCTTACAGAAGCTTCTCAGTTTCAGGAGGTCCCATTTGTTAATTGTATATCTCAATGTCTGTGCTACTGGCGTGATGTTCAGGAAGCAGTCTCCTGTACCAATACGTTCAAGAGTATCTCCCACTTTCTCTTCTAGAAGATTCAGTGTGGCTGGATTTATGTTGAGATCTTTGATCCATTTGGACTTAAGTTTTGTGCCTGGTGACAGATATGGATCTATCTTCAGTCCTCTGTATGTCCAAATCCAGTTGTGCCAGCATCATTTATTGAAGATGCTATCTTTTTACCATTGTATAGATGTATCATCTTTGTCGAAAATCAGGTGCTCATAGGTGTGTGGGTTAATATCAGGGTTTTCAATTCAATTCCATTGGTCTATCTGTCTATTTTTGTGCCAATACCAATCTGTTTTCAGGACTATGGCTCTATAATAGAGCTTGAAGTCAAGGATGGTGATGCCTCCCGAGGTTCCTTTATCATATAGTGTTGTTTTGGCTATCCTGGATTTTTTGTTTTTCCATATATAGTTGAGTACTATTCTTTCAAGGTCTGTGAAGAACTGTGTTGGGATTTTGATGGGGATTGTGTTGAATTTATAGATTGCTTTTGGCAAGATTGCCATTTTTACTATGTTGATTCTACCTATCCAAAAGCATGGGAGATCTTTCCATTTTCTGGTATCTTCTTTAATTTCTTTCTTTAAAGACTCAAAGTTCTTGCTGTACGGGTCTCTCACTTTTTTTGGTTACCGTTACCCCAAGATATTTTATGTTGTTTGTGGATATTGTGAAAGGTGATGTTTCTCTGATTTCTTTCTCATTCTGTTTATCGTGCAAAACCATTTAAGCCATGGTTCTAGAAGGAACTCTGTATTTTGTTTAGTAAATAATTCTGACTGCTGGGGACATTTACTTTAAAGCTGAATTTGCTGAAAAGCCTGGGGCACAGTTCTAAGACTGTCCCAAAACACTGTAATGGGGCAATTAGTGCCTAATGATATAGAAGAAGGGTGAAGCACTAGCTACATCAAATTGAAAGAAAGGTATCGCTTGAGCTGTTAAGACCACAGAGGCATGCATTTCCCACTGTCAGCATTACAGTGTGTGCGCACAGCAACAAAAACAATTCATCTAGAAACAACCCATCAATATTTAGAAATGAATGTGTAAAAATGGTTTAAAATGTCTTAGGTTTTAATATTCCTGAATAGCCCAATTGTGTGATTAATAGATAAATGTTCAGTGAGCTTTCTTTTCCCTATTTCTTAAACTTTTTCCCTAGTTTTGTGCCATCATTTTAGGGTTAAGTATGTTTAGGGGTTCTGGTTTTAAATTTTCACCAGCCTTTGGCTTTTCTGCTTTACATAGTTATAAAGTTTAGAAACTTTAGGAACTGGCTTGTGCGATCGTTTGAAAGAAAATGGCCCCCAAAGGGAGTAGCACTATTAGGAGTTGTGGCTTTGTTGGTGTAGGTGTGGTCTTGTTGAAGGAAGTATGTCACTGTGGTGGTAGGCTTTGAGGTATCATCTGTGCTTAAGCCACACCCAGTGTCCCACTTTGCTTCCTGTTGCCGGTGAGATCAAGATGTAGCCTGTACCATGCCTAGCTACATGCCACCTTGTGTCACCATGATGATAATGGTCTAAATGTCAAAAATGTAAGCCACTCCAACTAAATGTTTTCCTTTATAAGAGTTGCTGTGACTGACAGCCAAATGTTGAGCTGCCTTGACATGAGGTATCATTGTTCCAGTGTCACCTTCCACAGATCAACATAGGCTTCATCTCAGTTATTTTGATTTATTGCCAAAGTTACCTACACTGAGTTCAATGCCAGAATAATACTTAGAATGATGGATAATAAAATGGACTTCATTTTCTTGAAACTTCACATGTTCTAATGTCCCAATTTTTCTGGGCAGACAATAACACAATGCATAGTTTTTGTGTCAATCTTGTTAGGTTTTAGTATCCAGTTAATCAGTTTAACACTAACTCATGGGTTGCTGTGAATGTAACTTGGAGATGTGGCTACTTTTCGTGAAGGACATTATCTTTGATGATCTGGATGGACCTCAACAAATCAATTGGTAGTACTTAAAAGCAAAGCTGACTTCTCATTGGAGAAGAAGAAATTATCTTTCTAGGAAGCTGCAGGAGCTGCTGGTTAAGAGTTTCTGTCTGCTGGCCTGCCCTATAACTACAGGCTTGCTAGTTCCTATGATGACCATACAAGTATATTTCAATATATGCAGACATGGGGTGGGAGAGATGGCAGTTAAGAGTGGTTTTGCCCTTGAAGAGTGCTGAGGCTCAGCTTCCAGTACATATGTGGTGTTTTACATCATGATTAACTCCAGTGCCAGGGCATCCAATGACCTCTTTTGATCTCCACAAGCCATGCAAGTGAAACTCACATACATAAAATAAATCTAAAATATATTTTTAAAATATGCAGAGATATTACTTGCATGCATTATATAGCTGGTTTTTATTTTGTGGTAGAATTCTGAATGATACAGAATTTGGTGTTAAGAGTGGTTCTAGAAAAAGACTAAAAGAGTTGGCTTTTTAGCCGTGGTGTTTTTGTTGCAACAATAGAAACCCAAAGACACTAGGTTACAGTCCATTCTTACAAGCCCATGGTATTCTGCCTCTCCACTGGTCCCAACTGGAGTAGAACAGTATGTAATCTTCTTATTGGGGGGTTCACTTTCTGACTCAGGGTTGAACTGGGAACCTGTTTTCTTTCTTTCCCTAATCATAGCCTTGCCTCTACATTCCACCTAGTCAGAGTAGCAAACCCATTGTTGGAAAGCTGGTTGAAGGCCTCTTCTTTGGTGGCTTCTCTGAGCCAAGCAGGAGGAACACCTGGCCTATATGTGTCATGTGTGTTACTCTGGCAGGAGTTCCATGCCATGCCATAAAATAAGAACTATTCTTGGGAGTGGTTTTGATAGAAGATCTGCATTCCTGGCCCAGGGGACTTAGAGGAAGTGAGACTTCTGAGGGTAAGGAATTAAAAGCTGTAGAGATGGACCTGTTAAAGCATAGAGAAACAAACTTGACAAGTAGGTTAGAACTGCAGGAAGAAAATGCCAAGAAACAGACAAAGCACCTCCAGAAAGAGAAGCAACAGGAAAGTGCATTGTCTCATTTGTTTTAAAGTCTAATCATTCAAACCCTCCTTTTGATGCTCATACCCAAGCATCATCAGCATGTTTGATGACATTGTGTTGATTTTGTTGTATTTTCCAGATTGGGTATCATAAAAGCAATTTTCTGACTTTCATGTGCTGCAAGACCTACCTGGAGCAGCAGTCACAAACAAGGGTCCAGCAGTTCTGAAGGCCATCTACGGTTAAGAGGATTTAACCACACAGGGCCTGTGTCTGTGAGAGTTCTTGGACTAGAATAATTGCTTGGTTTGTGAGCTCTGGAAGACTCTTTTTGTGTAGTAAAAAGTGGAGTTCATAAGACTCCTATTCCTGTACACACAGTGAAGATGAAGCCGGGAACTGTTCACAGTGAAGTTCGAATTCCTCTTTTAGTTCAGGCTAGAGAAGTCTGTCTTGGCAAAAAGTGTATAGGCTTGATTAAACGTGGCTTGAGGAAGGACAGATGTCACAGTCCATGCTCCTGTTTAGTACCTGAGCAGACAGAAACAAGTACCTGAGCAGACAGAGACAGGCTCAGGCCCAGAGGGAAGAATTAATAGTCTTCAAGACTTCAGTAGGCAGAAAACCAAAGGTTGTAATACATTGTTTCTCATGGAACTCAGGAAGGAGGAGACTATGGCTGCCTGTTAAAGGGGTTAAGTCATCCTGTAGAAGAGGGGTGTGTAAAATCGTTTTGGTTTGTGCCTTGGTGAGCTCTCCACTGTCTTTGTCCTTTTTGAGATTAGTATTTGATTCTCTGATTGGACCTAAAACATATAGCCTGTGACTAGTAGACTTTGGAAAAGTTGAGGTGCCCTTGAAGACTTCTGAGTCATTGAGAGCCAGTTCAGTTTCCAAGCTTAAGGAATCTAATTGGCCAGGTGTTATATCTAGAATGGAGACCTGAGGCCTTAGGTATAAGTAGTCTAGGTTTGGAAAGTCATCTAGGGTTTCACTTATTTCATAACTAAAGAGATCTCCTACTTTCTTGCTGTATGCTTGATTGTATTTGATAGAAAATGAGACGACTATAAGAATCCCTCAAAGACTGCTTCTGAGGTAGCAAAACAAAAATGTAGCTATTTTAAACACCCTTTAAAAGAGTGTTTACAATCCTGTTGTTAAAGCTCATAGTAGGGCTCCATCTGTTAGTGTCAGTTGTACCTGGACTTTAGGTGACCAGAAAGTAGGGTATGTTGGCAGCCCCAAGTAGCCTTCTGTAAGTGCCACATCAGCACAACTTATATAGGTTGTGTTGTTAGGTTAACTAACAAGCACTAAATTCTCGATGTTGTTGGGTAATAGGGGAGCAGTAAAAAAGAGAGAATAGGAGAGGGTACGTGAGTTTTAAAGCCAATATGCAGTTGTATTGAGGAAGACAAGTGAAGTGAGCTTGCTGGTAGCACAACAATCAGACCCCTAAGACTAGGTTCCTCTTAATACAGTGTGATGACAGACTTGGAATTTTAAGGAAGTTCTAGAAACCATTTTACCTCACTCAAAAGTGAAATCCGTGAGGCCACTCCTGATAAATATACGGAGGGTGGGTTTTCTAAGTAGGAGGCTGATGATTTCTTGTCAGAAGGAAAATATGAGGAAAAATTTTGGAAAATGATGGAAAAGTTATAGACACCAGGAGAGAGCCTGAATCAAGGGTCGGGATCTTGAATTTATGAGTCTTGGGGATTGTGTTTACACCACAGGAGTCTTCTTGAATAACAAGCACCCAACCCTGATACCATACCCAAAACCTAATCCCTGAAGGGCTCACAGCTAAAGGGGACTGGTGAATCCTATGCCAGTGGAATGGTGACTGACTTTGACAGGATGAAGATGGATCCAAAGAGAAAAAGTCTCCAAAGCATAACCACAATGCAAGTTGTTAGAGCTTAAAGTGATCTAATGTCACAAGAAAATCCTCCAGGGAACACAGTGTCATGAGGGCTAGCTGAGGAGAGGGAATGAGAAACACAGAAGAAATCTGGTCCACCCAGCAGCTGCCCCTGGAGCTGGAAAAATGAACTAAACAGAAAGAATACAGTCTTTTTTCCTTACAGATAGTAGACCCACCCTACTCAGGCCTTTAGGTCCCACCAAAGTGTTACCTGGGGAGAAGGACATTGCAACTGAAAGATCTGTTAAACAGACTGGGACCCTCACACTTTATGGTGAGGGGTGATCTGGATTTCACTAGAGTGTTGCCTGGGCCAGAAATTGTGGCCCCTGTACCTCAAAGAGCACCCTGGATCCAGGGCCACAGGAAGAAAAAGAATGCCCCAGCCTGAAGCCTTTGCTGTCTCCAGCCCCAGAGGTTGCAGCTTCTAGGGTCCAGGATGAGAAGTGAAGTTCTGTTACTCATGCAGACCCACCAATACTATGGGGGGGCGCTGGACAGACTAAGAAAGAATTGAGCCTTTAAACCATAAAAAAGCCCAAAAGGACATGTTATTTAGTACATAGCAAACAGGACAGAATGTGGGAATAGCGGGAAGAGAAAAACCACCTTCTAAGAAATGAGTTTGTGATCCACAGGGCCAGCAGATGACATTTGGAAATGAGTTAAGCAGGTGTCCCCATGCCATCCACTGTACTAGGCACAGAGAATACAGAAGTGGCAATGTTTGTCAACAGAAGAGACATTTTCTCTAGCATTCCTGGTGGTAAGGTTTTCAGTATAACTCCAACACTATACATCTACACAGCTAGGCCATGTGAAATGAGGTGACACTTCTGCTAGGCTGATGTGAAATGACCTTTCATGGATGAATTGTTCTGAAAAGTGACATCAAACAGGGGCAGTAACTCACAGAGAGACCATAAAAACAAAAGAACTATTTTCCTCATGAGAGCAAACTGGTTCTCAAGCATAATTCAGACTATTTCTGGTCAAGAACCCATCTAACAGAGGTGGTTAGCCAACGAGCAAAACTGTAATGAGGAATAGATCCAGGAAGATACTAAATCATGATGATAAATATCGTTGCCAAGTAGTTAGAGGCTTCAAACCATCTTTCAACTTGCCACATATGCATAAAAGGATGAAATGAATTTTTAAAAACTACGTTGAAGAACTTGTGTGCCCAAATACAGGATGAGGAGTGTAACATCTCTACCCTGCCATTGCCACCTTAATATCTCAGCTCAGTAAGCCTCACTGTCCCCACCTGTGAGTTTGACATAGACCCCTGATGCTTCATTCAAAATATGGAAGCTTTTTGTGAATGAAAGTGTGAGCTGGCCTGGCATTAGGAGCCTGTTCATATGAAACCACATGTGTTTAATTTAAAATAGTTCAAGGCTCCAAGTCACATCCCCTACAACTGACTCTACATATGCATGCATATATACATACATATACATATACATGTACATATACATACATAGTCACCCTCAGTTCAGCTGAGTCAAGCTTCACATGGTGGCATTGGTGGCTGATGAAGAAAGAAATATGATTTTTTTTTTTCGGTTTTTTGAGACAGGGTTTCTCAGTGTAGATTTGGAGCCTATCTTGGCACTCACTCTGGAGACCAGGCTGGCCTGGAACTCACAGAGATCCACCTGCCTCTGCCTCCCGAGTGCTGGGAAGAAAGGCATGTGCCACCAATGCCTGGCCAGAAACATGATGTTTTGAAAATGAAATCAGTGCATTCAGGATGTGGACCTATGCTGAAAGAAAAGGTGGAAACTAAATTCTTTAGTTAAAGAAAAAGAAGACATGTACCTAAAAACAAAAGGTCTAATGTATACCATAGACAACCACGGGGCTCCCTTTCCCTGCCCCTGGCTGCTTGTCTAATAGAGGGTCAGGTTGTCTGTGCCCAGAAGAAAGCAAAGGACACCTTATGCTGCTTACACGCCATTCTAAAGCACACCCAACATCTATGTGAGTCAGATTCTTTTCGTTAATTTGATTTTTCAGCCTTTTAGTACAGAGACATTTGTTTGTTCTAGTAGAAAAAGCAAATACAAATAGCTGTACTCCAGAGGGAAGCCAGTGTGAATCACATCATTCCCAAGAGACACACCCCCTTCCAACAAATGTGGGAGAGATTTCTGCCCTTGTCAAGGCCCAAACTCACATAAGCAACACTAAACAGTCTCAGTGGGTTTTATTATTATTATTTGTGTGTGTGGTGTGTGTGTGTGTGTGTGTGTGTGTGTGTGTGTGTTTAACAACAATAATCAAACAAAAGCTGGACATGAATTTGGGAGGGAATAGGGGGCTACTTGGGAGGGCTTGAAGGGAGAGGACACTGGAGGGTTAGGAAAGGACACAGGAGGGATTGGATGAATGAAAGGACAGGGAGAAAACTACGTAATTATATTTTAATTAAAACGTTAAAAAGCACATTAAGGCGGCAAGAAAAAAAGGGGGGCCTTTAAACTACTGTATGTAAGTAAAAGCACTGCCCTAGCCTGCTTCCTCTTGCTGTGACTAACACCATGACCAATGAAACCTGGGAAGGAAAAGGTTGACTTGGCTTACAGGTCCCAAACACTAGCAGCTACTGAGGGAAGCCAGGGTAGGAACTGAAGCACCGGTCATGAAGGAATGCCTTTACTGGATTGCTTCACACACCCTGCCGAGCCACCTCTAATACAACCCAGAACCACCTGGCACAGACCAAGTTGGCTTGGCCCTCCCACATCAATCATTAATCAATAAAATGCCCCACAGACTTTCCTACAGGCCAATCTGATGCAGGCACTTCCTCAACTAAGGTTTCCTCTTCCAGGTAACACCAGGTGGTATCAAGTTGACAAAAAAATAAAATAAGTTCAATCATTTTTTTGGCAAAAAGATCAGATTGTGTCATCAGGCTCTCAGGCTGACCTAAGACACATGGGAAAACCCAAACCCTTACCCTCTGCTCAGGGAGCATGAAGACCTCAGGCCTGTCATGGTTCCAGAAAAATCTCTATTTTTTATATAAGGCGAAATGGCTTAGAAAACCTGCTCTTCACTTAAGTAGTATTTTTTTAAAACTCTGACTTTTTCTCTGCAATTCCAAGTGATGATGAAAAACTCTACATTAAACAGAAGCAGCCAGTATACACACCTGGCCTACAACTCAATTCATCACTCCATTGAGCTTTGGCTAGTTGGCTCAAAGATATGGCTTTGGAGATTCACTCTATGTTTAGGAAGGTAATCCTTCCTAATCTTTTAATAAAGATTTTTGAAATGGTTTCTCTGACTGACATGCACTGGAATTTTATTGATTTTTTTACACAAGTTACATCCCTGGCAAAATTCTTTGTGTGACCACAACTGGTCTACACCATTCAAAATGAAGTCATTGTGGATTAGGAAAAACCTTTCCCTGTCAATGGTATTTTCTCCTTCACTTGCACGAGAAACTTCACAGGGCCTGAAAATTATTGTTGTAACTCAGATCTATGAGATCAGAAGAGAAAAACATTTCAGATTAAACATGGGAGAAAATAGTTCTATGGTCTACCATTTGTAGCCGGACTGTCGGACTGTTGTGACAATCACAGCAATAATTAATACTACAACATTGGTACTTTTCCATAGTAAAGTTCTATTCTTAAATTGTTTCTTTTTTAATATTTTTTATTTAGAAACAATAATTTTACATATCAATCCCCTGATCTCTCTCCCTCCCATCCTCCCATGCCCACTACCAACCCCCCCTCAATCCACCCACCCACCCGATCACCAAGGACAGTGAGGCCTTCCGTGGGGGATCATCAAAATCTGTCACATCATTTGGAGGAGGGCCTAGGCCCTGCTCCGTGTATCTGGACTGAAACAGTATCTATCCATAGGGAATGGGCTCCCAAATTCCATTTGTGCACTAGGGATAAATACTGGCTCCACTGTTAGAGGTCCCATAGCACTTGCCCAGGCCTCCTAACTGGCACCTACATTCAGAGGATTTGGTTCAGTTCAATGCTGGTTCCCCAGCTTTATGACTGGGGTCTGTGTGCTCTCACTAGGTCAGGTCAGCTGGTTCTGTAGGTTTCTCCAGCACCCTCTTGACTGTTTTGCTCATCCCTCCTCCCTCTCTACAACTGGGTTCCAGGATTTTGGCTCAGTGCTTAACTGTGGGTGCCTGCTTCTGCTTCCATCAACTACTGGATGAAGGATGTTCAGAGGGCCTGGTTTGGTCCTATATGGGTTCCCAAGCTGTCAGGCTGGGGTCCATGAGTTCCCACTTTTTCAGGTCAGCTGTTTCTGCAGGTTTTCCCAGCATGGTCTTGGCCCCTTTATTGGTCACTCCTCCTTCTCTGAAACTGGATTCCTGGAGTTGGGCTCAATGCTTAGCTGTGGATCTCTGCTTCTGCTTCCATCACCTACTAGATGAAGGCTCTAGGATGGCATTTAGGCTAGTCATCATTCTCACTATAGGGGAAGGGCATTTAAGGTAGCCTCTCTACTATTGCTTAGGGTCCTAATGGGGTCATCCTTGTAGATCACTGTACAATTCCCTAGTGTCAGATTTCTCTTTATTTATTTTTTAATTTTAATTTTTCTATATTTTCTTTTTTATTAGAAAGAAAATTATTTTACATGTCAATTCCAGGTCCCTCTCCCTCCCCTCCTTCCATGCCCCCCCCAACTAACACCCTACCTATCCCATACCCTTTCTGCTCTCCAGGGGATGAAGCCTTCCATAGGGGGTCTTCAAAGTCTGTCATATTCTTTGGGATAGTGCCTAGGCCAACCCCCTTGTGTCTAGGCTCAGGGAGTATCCCTCCATGTGTGATGGGTCCCAAAGTCCATTCCTATGGTAGCGATAAGTACTGATCCACTACAAGAAGCCCCATAGATTTCCAAGATCTCCTCACTGACACCCACATTCATGGGGTCTGGATCAGTCCCATACTGGTTTCTCAGCTATCAGTCTGAGGACGAAGAGCTCTCCCTTGTTCAGATCAGCTGTTTCTGTGGGTTTCACCAGCCTGGTATGGACCCCTTTTTCTCATCGGTCCTCCTTCTCTGCAACTGGATTTCAGTTGAGTTCAAGGTTTAGCTGTGGGTGTCTGCTTGGCTCCCTCTATTGATGCGTCTCTTTTCTTGTTCTTCTATATTCCTCTCCCCAATCAATCTTCCTGATCCCATATGTTCTCTCCACTCCTTTTTCTCTATCTCCCTCCTTTGTCCCCCCATGCTCCCAATTTGTTCAGGGCTCTTATCTTTTCTGCTTCACTGTGGGACTGTGTACAACACTCTTATGGTCCTCCTTGTTTCCTTGTTTCTATGGAGGTGTGGATTGCAGGCTGGTAATCCTTTGCTCTATGACTAATATCCATATATGAGTGAGTACATACCATGTTTGTCTTTTGGTGACTGGGTTACCTCACTCAGGATGGTTTCTTCCAGTTCCATCCATTTGCCTGGGAATTTCAAGATTCCATTGTCTTTTCCCTCTGAGTAGTACTCCATTGTGTAAATGTACCACATTTTCTGTATCCATTCTTTGGCTGAGGGGCATCTAGGTTGCTTCCAGGTTCTGGCTATTGCTATGAACATAGTTGAACATATGTCCTTATTGTATGAATGGGCATCCTTTGTGTAGATGACTAAGAGTGGAATTGCTGGATCTTGAGGTTGACTGGTTCCCATTTTCCTAAGAAACCATCATACTGATTTCCAAAGTGGCTGTACAAGTTTGCACTCCCACAAACAATGGAGAAGTGTTCCTCTTTCTCCACATCCTCTCCAGCATAAACTGTCTTTGGTGGTTTTGATTTTAGCCATTCTGGCCAGTGTAAGATAGTATCTCATAGTTGTTTTGATTTGCACTTCCCTGTTGGCTAAGGATGCTGAGCACTTTCTTAAGTGTCTTTCAGCCATCTTATATTCCTCTGTTGAAAATTCTCTGTTTAGCTCCATACCCCACTTTTCAATTGAATTATTTGGTGTTTTGTTGACTAGCTTCTTGAGTTCTTTGTAAATTTTAGAGATCAGCCCTCTGTCAGATGTGGGTTTGGTGAAGATCGTTTTCTATTCTGTGGGCTGTCATTTGTCTTGTTGACTGTGTTTCTTTATTTTATTTCCACAAAACAGTATGCTGTTACCCAGATCCCTAGTCTGCCAAAAAGGAAGCAGATCCCACCTGTGCTCTGGATCTTCCAGCCTTGGCAATGTTCTCACCCAGCCCCTTCAGTTACCAAATGAAAGGGGGATGAAGAGAGGGAGAGTTGGGGTGGAATCTTTCCTAGATGCCAGTAGTACTTCATAATCTCTCTTTTGACCTTGGGCCCAAACAGTTTTTTTAAATGCAGTCACATGTACTGCTTTCTAGTTCACAGTTGTGTTCACCATTCAACTCACTCCATCATGGATTCCAACACGGCCACATTATCAGTGCTGTCCTAGAGTAATCAAACACAGACATCAGACCACATACCTAGTCTTTTCAAAACTTTTCAAGCACATCTTCTCCAAATTGCAAAGTTTTGACTTCTGCACTGCCATTCTTACCTAAAACCTGATAATCACTTCTGAAATAACATACCATTTTGTTCTTTTCTCCTTTTAGAGGTTCATGTAACTCAGGGACATAAATCTACCCCTCTTCTCACTGAATTCTATATTTCTATATACTACACTGGGTAATTGTATTCTAAACATTTTATTTTTTGAAATATTCCTGAATGGATATAATGTGTGTGTTGATCAAGTTTACCCTTTCTACCTCCTCTCCAGCTCCCCCATAACTCACACCACTTTCCCCTCCCAATGCCATGTCTCCCTTTTAAACCCACTGAGTCCACTTAGTGCTGCCTGTATGTGCACAGATGTGGGGCTATCCACTGGAGCACGGATAGCCTATCCATGGCTACATCCCTCAAGAAAACCACCCCAGCATCCATGAGTTGCCACTAGCTCAGCTAAGGGTAGGTTTTTATGAACACTTTTCCCATCCATGATGGAATTTCTCAACTTAGTAATAAATAGCTTGAGATTTACCTATTTTTTTATTTCCTTCTGTTGCTAAGTGTGTTGGAGGGAGATCTGTACATCACATCTCCATTGCCACCTACGCAGATATCAAGAGCACTCACCACAGCAGCTGAATCCAAAGAAGGCTTCTTATCAGAGCTCCCAATATTTTATGTGTATTCACATACCTGCCCCTCACAACCTCACACCACATACATCATTTTACAGGGGGTTAAAATGGGATTCAGAGAAGCTAATTAACATGTACAAAGGCACATAATTGAGAGTCAGGAATTCAATGCAACTGGACAGCCACAAGACCCCTCTTACCTACATAAAAGGAAAATAATCTTAGCATGGAGAACAGGGCAGAAGACAGGTGGGGAAGTCATATCTTAGCCTACTAACTATAATACATTATATAAGTGGTAAAAAGAATCTGTTAATTACTAGGAACACTGAATTTTTAAAAGCTATTAAAATTCATTTGGTTCATTTGGTAGGCTTTGCAGGGGAAGGTAAGTTTTGGTCAACTTTTCCAGTTAAATCTTATTTCAATTTTTCTACTTAATTGACCTATGCAGAAGGATTGGAAGTACCAAAGTAAAATATGCCACCACAAGGATAACAGCACATGGTCTATGAAATAGTTGGAAGCTGCATCACCTACCTCACAAAGCTAATTATAAAAAGAAAAACCTAGGCTAGCTCTACAACAACACATGAATGTCTTCTATTATATTCCCCTGATTGGGCTAACTAGGTTCCATAGTAAATCTGTATCCTGTAAAGAACTTATGTCGTGAAAGATATAATGTGTTGAAGCCTCTGCAAATATTTCTCATGTTCTGGTTTTGCAAAAATAATGAATAGTCAATAAAATCCCACATCTAATGAAAGTCCAGAACATGGGCTACAATGTGGAGAATGGACAACGACCAATACCAAAATTGAGGGGCCAACATTAAAAGAAACTAATAGAAAAACTCCATTAAAATATCTAAAAGCACTTACTTCCTCTAAAATCTGGAGTAAGACAAAAATGTCTACTTTTATCACTCTTACTCTTGCAGTACTAGCACTCCAAGTCAGAGCAATCAGATAAGAGAGAGAAAAGGGATTCCAATGGGAAGAAAGGAAGGAAGTTAAATTATCCCCATTACATACAACAGCATTTCACATACAGAGAAACCAAAGGACTCACAAAAAAAAACTGTTTAAACTGATAAAAGGATTCAGTAAATTTTCACAAACCAAAATCAACATACAAAGATCACAAGATTTCTAGACAAACCAATGAACTTGCTAGAAAAGAAACAATGAAGGAAATTCCTGTTGTAACAGTAGCTACAAAAACACTTTGAATTATATAATCAAGGGTGTAAATGATTTCTCCTTTTAACATTACCAAATTCTGGAGCTGGGAAGTCAGTAAAGTACCTTGCAAGCAATAGGACCTGAGATCAATCCCCAGAAACAACCTTTAAAAGGTCAAGCTTGTTGAAGCATGATTGTAATCATGGTACTTGGGACATGGAGGCAGAAGTGCCCCTGGGCATCACTTATCAGACATCCTAGCCTACTTGGTGAGTTCCAGGCCAAAGAAAGACCCCGCCTCAAAAAAAAAAAAAAAAAAAAGGTAGACATCCACCTAAAGAACAACATCTGAGATTTTCTTCTAGCCTCCACATACAGGAGCACACACATGAACAGGCAACCCCACACACTAGGAAATTGGAAACAACTCCCAACTTAATGGACTAGGGGAGTTAATAGTCTTAAAATGCCCATGCAATCCAAAGTTACTTACAGATGTAGTTCAGTCCCCAACAAAATATCAGTGGTATCTTGCATAATAATAGGAAAAACAATCCTAAAATTCACATAGACTCATAAACGATCCCAAGTAACCGAAGCAATTTCAAGCACAAAGTATCACACCTGCACCAAAACATACAACCAGCCTGCCATGTTCCAAGCAGCATAGTACTTTAATAAAAACAGACGCATAATTAAACAGAATAAAGGAAAAATAAATGCACATATCAACAAGCCCCTGATTTTTGTCAAAAGACACTAGAAATATACATTGGCCAAAGGAAAGCTTCTTTTGCAGATATTGCTAGCAAAACAGGAATTCATATGCTCAAGACTGAAATTAGACAACTTTCTCCCACATACATAAATAAGCACAAATATATCTATGACACAAATGATAAACCAGAATATATCTAGACTGGGGGAATAAGTTTTAGTGGTCTACAGCACAAAAGGGTGGCTATAATTTACAATCCGTTATGTATTTATCGAAGAACAAAAAGAGCCGCATCCTGAAACAAAGACATGATAACTGTTTAAGAAGATGGAAATGGAACTGAAAAGATGACTCAGCAGTTAAGAACACTTGCTGCTCTTGCAAAGGACCCAGCACGCACATCAGACAGCTCACAACTGCCTGTAACTCCATTGCAAGGGATCAGATGACCTCTTCTGGCCTCCACAGACACCTTCCCATTTGTGGTGCATATACACTTGGGCACACATGTATACACTTTAAATAAATAAATAAAAATATTTTTGAGGAAGTTAGAAATGCTAAGTCCCTTTATTTGATCATTAGACATTGCATATTTATATTGTCGATGTGTTATATATTGATTAATCATCAATGCACATAATTATGTTGTGTACATTTTAAAATTATTTGTGAAAAAGACAATAAAATACAAATGTATCTAACAAGTCAAGAGTAAGATAATTAAGTCATCTTGTCACTTAGGTGAAAAATACAGGCTCAAAGGGAGCAAATCCCCTACAAAGGTCAAAAAGAAGGTAAAAGGCAGAATATAGCAAAATATAGTCAATCAAAAAAGGGAAGGTACTGGCAAATTATTCATTTGACAAGAAGATAACTTCCAAAATATATGAAGAATGCTAGAAGTTCAATAGCATAAAACAAATAACCCAATATAAAACAGACAATATATTTAAACAAAGGATTATCGAGAGAAGTCATACAAAAGAGATTAAAGGTATATGAATTAAAGGTATCACTAATCATCAAAGAAATGTAAATCAAAATAACCATATCACCCCATTCCAGTATGAATGGATATGATTAACAAGACTAAAGGTAACAAGGGCTGTCAATGACTTAAAGAAAAGGAAACCATTGTGTATGGGTGGGAATGTAAATTAGCACAGCTGTTATGAAAAACAATGCAAAGTTTCTTTCAGAAAATTAAAAAGAGCTAGAGTTGATTCTAAACTCACACTATTCAATATATATCCAAAGGAATTGAAATGAGTATGTTAGTGATCTCTGCACAACCATGTCTGCTTCGGCATTATTCACAGCAGCCAAGATACAGAAGCAACCTAACTGCCCATCAACCAGGACATAAGTAAAGACAATGTGACATCTATACACTGCAAATGTGACACCATTTGACTGCTAAGAAAAGATCCTTCCATTTAAGACATTGTGACTGGAACTAGAGATCTTTGTGTTAAGTGAAAACAATAAGCTAGCTACAGAAAGGCAGATATCATGTGATCTCATTCATATGTAAACCGAGAAAAGATTGATCTTACAAGAGTTGAACACAAAATGGGAGTCACTGGAGACTAAAAAGAAGAGTGAGGAGATGTGGGCAACGTTAAAAGGAACTAGGAATAGATTGGAACAAGACAGTGAAGTGTCTACAAATACTGGTAATGTAGTATATGTCTCAAAAAGCTGGAAGAAAGGATACAGGATGTTTTTACTAGGAATAAATAATAGATTGTGAAGAGATCACATATTTAATCTGATTTAAACATTATATAATTTCACGTCATACAGTGTTCACATGTATCCAAGTTTTACATATTATGTTATCAGTGTGTGCGCTCTTGTGTTTTAGGTGTCCGTATTTTAAAAGAAAAGCAAAGGTGGGATCAGAACTGTTGAGTTGAACCCATTGCAATCCTGGATGTTCTCTGTCTTAACCAACAACACATTTCTTAAGAAGAAAAAATAAAAACCAGCATTTTTTTTTATTGCTTGAGTGCTGTTTAGTTGCTTCATTTTTCAATTTCCCTTTTATTTACTTTTTTTACAGCAGGCCAAACCTACAGCATCTGTCACCACTTTGCACATTATGAAGTGGGAGGATTCACATAGGGGTAGAGCAAGATCTGGAATACTGAGTCTCAAAAACCAAATAAAGTCTTTACCCAAACATTAAAACTGGCTCTAAGTACTAAGAAACTGGAAGAAATAAATTATAAGGCCTTTCCACTTCAAAAATAATAAGATAACCAGTGGAGCAAAGAATGCACCAGGGGGGATGAATGTAATTAAATAGCTGGCTCAAATAATGCACATTTGCAAATCTTAAGAAAAAAATCTTTAAATTATTTTGAGCATAAACTGAGAGTTAATAATAGTTCAACCCTTTTCTGAGCGTCCCTGAGAGGCTCCTTGGTGCCACCTAGTGCCAACCATCACTAATGACATAACTAGTGTCAGGAAATTTTAGCATCTGTGCTGATTTCTCTTTGTCCCTGGGAAAATAAGCTGCCATGGGAGGAAACATAGGCTTCTTCTCCATAATACAAACCGTGAAGAATTTCAGTTCAATATGAACTGTCTCATAACAACAACAATATATGCACATTCGTATCCACCACCACCATAAAAAGAAAAGAAAAGAAAATCCAACACGTGCCATTCTTTCCTTCCACAGAATTATTTAGTACCTCCTTTGTACCAGACTCTGTATGGGGCCAGGCTTAACATTCTGGCTAAGAGAAACGAATAATCAATACAATATAGCAGGTGTTTATTGCCTAAATGGACATTTGTGAATAGTAGGGCTTGTCCAAATAGAACAGAAAAGGGAATGATTTGCAGAATAAGCAGCCTTCCTGATGACTCTTTAGGACAGTGAGAGAGGTTCTTCCAGGGTTTGAATATGGCAAGGGGGCTCTGAGAGATGAGATGGAGAGAGGTAGGTACTGAAGCTGGAATAGCCTGGTCCTGATTCTGCTGTTTCACTTCTATGCACCTCCTCTCTCATCCCTGTTCAACTGGAATAAGAACAGCATCTTTCATATAAAGTAGCTATGGTAATGAGAGAAGTTAACACATACAGTGTGCATAGAAAGTAGCTGTCACACGCTGAGTGTACAACACTAATTTTCTGTGACTGTTTTGGCTGAAATGAAACTGCTTGGTCCAGCATAAATAGGAACGGAGCTGCCACTCCACTTTCAGCACCCTAGGTAGACTCAGGCTGGTGGTATCCATTGCCAAAAATGCAGTTATTTTATCTAAAGACATGATGGGGAACTCACGGGTGACCATTTTTCTCCTTGTAGCCCTAGTAAGAAAAGAAATGTTTCTAGAACTTTCTCGTGTTCTGACGTGAATAATTACTACTTAGGACTCCATCTCACGGTTCCTACAATCTCCTCTGTCAGGGTTTGGCAGGGTGAGCGTAAAATGTGACCAATATCTAAGGGATTCTATGTGCTTATGCCTCTTGTAAATCCTGCTAAATTTTACCTTCTCTACACCAGGAAATTAAACATAAAACAGAGAGAAATACAGGGGGTGATAAGTAAGTAGGAGAAAGAATAAATGCATTGTGAGAATATAGACTAGCACTTCCTATATATTAATCCCATTTCATTAGCACATACTCCTGCAAGATGGTCACTATTTTTCTTCACAGCTTACAAATGAGAAAAATGAAAGTGAACTCCAGGGACTTAAAATAGCTTACCCAAAGATACACAGCTGGTAAGTGAAAGGCCATGTTTCTACTACACCTTTAACACCACATTTACAGTCATTCACAAGCAATCAAGCTTCTTAAGAACCCCAGAGAGATGAGCTAACTAGACTTAGCTTTCCCACCAGATGAGCCATGCTCTGATATCCTGCCCTGTTTGCCCACAGGTTAAGCAGTTATTCTTTCAAAATGCTTGGGTTTGCCAAGGTGACAAAAAGTAATATATATATATATATATATATATATATATATATATATATATATATATATTTCAGTGGTATTTTAGTTACTGTTCCATTGTTGTGAAAATACACCATGACCAAGGCAATTTATAAAAGAAAGCATTTAATTGGGGACTTGTTTACAGTTTCAGAGGGTTAGTCTAGGATCATCACGGCAGGAAGCATGCAACAGGCAGGCAGCATTGTACTGGAGCAGTAGCTAAGAACTCATGTCTGATGCACAAATTGAAGGCAGTAGGGTGGTCGAGACTGGGCCTAACACAGATGGTTTTTGAAACCTGGGAGTCTGTCCCCAGTGACACCTCCTCCAACAAGGCCACATCTCCTAATCCTTCCTAAACTGATCACCAACTGGGAACCCAACATTCAAACATATAAACCTATGGAGGCCATTTTTATTCAAACCACCACATGTGGCATTTGGACAAATTTACCCTAAGATAAAGAAGAGTTAAATTCTCTCCCAGCAATAGATGCCACAAGACACACAGTGCCCAACACTTCACCTTTACAGAAATATGTGACTTTAAAAGACAGTTAACTGAAATTACTTGTGAGCAAAGCAATTTTAATCTAAATTTTTGTAGATAACCCCCTCATTTCTGCACTTTTGTCTTGACTTGCCCTTAAAATAAGGACTTTCCTCAGTCATGAAACAGACATACCAGTCATTTCTGACTTCATCTCAGTAGGAACCAAGTATCACTTGGGCTTTAAAATTTCATCTTCTCTGTGGGATGCACACCTTCTCTGGGTAAAGACTAGGAGACAGCTGTCAAATATGCAAGATTCCCTTTTCCCCTATGGCCAAGCAAAACACTTTGAAGAAAACAGCATGGGTCAAAATTCAAGAAGATAATTTTTTCATCTAAAAAAATCATGCTTCACTCTACCTCTGTAATATATTCACGCATTTATTTCTCTGCTAATAAGTATATATGTTTAGTCTGTGACCAATCTTTTCCGGTCTTGGAAGCTAAATAAGATCAAGCCTGGTTAGTCCTTGGATGGGAGATAAATGTCTACAACATGGAGACCCTTGAGATCTAAAAAAATCTCTGTGCTAGAAAGATACACAAAGGAAAATGCGCCTAAGTATAAAGAAGGATTGTGGGAGCACAGACAGCTTTACAAACGTTTTAATGTGGTCAATTCAAAGCCCCCTTTGGGCACTATATATAATGTCAGTTTCTCTGGTCAGCCAGCTGCACATCAGACAATTTGGTGAGTACTGCTACACACAGGAAAAATCTCAGACCATGACATGAGGACTTTGTTTTCTTATTTTTTCATTTATTTAAACTAGAAGCAATCTTATTTTATATATCAATCCCAGTTCCCTCTCCCTCCCATCCTCCCATTCCCCCTCCTACGGACCCCCATCCCATCCCTCTTCTGCTCCATAGAAAGGGTGAGGCCTTCCATGGGGATCATCAAAGTCTGTCACATCATTTGGGGCAGGGCGTAGGCCCTCCCCGACAGAAGGACTTTCAAAACTAGTTTCTTTGTAAGTCAAATTTGACTCATCTTGAACGTAAACTGCATGTTTTCTCCCTTCTTGCTTATTTTGAAACAGCCTGAGTCACTATTTCTGCTAATAAAATTTAAGAAAAAAAATGCTATCTGTAGACACCTGGCAACTTGAGTCATTGATATTTTTAACCTCAAACAGAAATGTAACTCTAGACATCTAAATACCTGAGTTAGAGATGTTTTTATAGCCCCATTTTCCTACAAAGACAAGAGGAAAGTTTAGGGGTTTCCCCTTAGCATTGCACAACTTCTTAAGTTCCTGTGTAGGTCATCATGTTGCATTGTGAAGCATCATCACAATGAATGCTTGAATTAAACATCATCTCCTAGGTTACAGATCTGAGAACCTAAGTGAGGAGCTGAAATACACTGATTTAACTGAACACAGAAAGTATAGTTTCAAGGATCAGGGGTAAATAGAGGCTTGCTGATTAAAGTAGTTGAGAATTAACCAGGTTTTTAGAAAATAAGGAGTCGCAATACAGAAAGTAGGAACAGCACACAAATGAGAGTCCAGCCAATTGCCTGATTGATTCTGATGAATCCTGTTAGAATTTTACCACAAAGGTCTAAGACGGTTTCAGAAAGAGGAGAAATTACTAAAGACTCTTGGAAAGGTGCCTCAAAGATGGTGTTGTGAATAGATAAGACTAAGATCATATACACACAGCTTGGGGCTGAGAGCAGCAGTGGGAAGTAATTTCAGTTAGTGTCAGCTTTAAGAAAACCCTGGTTCTGTACTCCTTGCAAATAACTGCTTCTGAACTGTAGTTAAGACTTCTAGACTCATATGACAACCTATTCTGACCTTCTCATAAATAAAAGCAACATCGGATAACCGCAATAAACTTATCCCATATTTTAATGAATGGGATTAGTCACGTATACATTTACTCTATCAGCAGAAGTCTAGACAGCTAGCCACACAATCTGTTACTTGCACCACACTCCTAGGATCACCTCTCATTTCAGGGTCTCCAGTAGAAAGCTCTATGCAAACTCAGAGTAGGCTCAACCACATGCTAAGCACAGTCCGGCAAGACTTCTTTGAGTCTTCTCTCTAGCCCAGACATTCCCAGGCCCTGGCTGTGAAGCAAGGGTGTGTTCTAAAGTCCCCAGGGCCAACCCTCAAACAAGACAGAGTCATACACACTGTGCTGTGTGGATTCAGTGAAGGTGGGTACAAAAGGACGCATCTTCAGGTTTGCTAAGGTGAAAAGTTGAAGGTTCTCTGGGAATCTAGCTCTTGAGTGATCACGGCAACAATCTCCATTACCAGGTTGGACCCTCTTCCTTCCTTCTTTATCCATTCTCCTACTCCTTGTCCTCTTAAAGTCACCTCTTAAATAATCTACTTGCCCACATGTATTTGTTTCAGGCACTGTTTTCTGAGAAGCCACTCCAAGATAGAATGATCTATATGATTATTGATCTATGTAATTACAATATATGCAAACCCAAGAGCCTAGCCTAAGGAAAAAAAATCATGAGCGAAAATTGCTAGTCAAATAATATCTGTCGATAAAAAAATGTGCTCAAACAATGTACAAGTCAAATGGAAAGGGATTAAACTCAATGGACAGCAATCTCTAATATTAACAAACAATGAAACACAAAACTGGCTTCAAAATCATACTGCCTGACAGTATGTTCCTCTGGAAATTCAAGTTGCCTGGATGTTTTGCAAGTACCAAGACAGCATGCCAGATATATTCAAAAAAAGACAAATTCGAGCCCTCAATAAACTTTATTAATCTGCTAGTGTTTGTGAATACCAAACTTGATCAGTCCTTAATACCTTCATTAATAGTTTGTGTGTAAGGCTTACTCACAAGCATAGAGTGTCTGGGCCTGCATACTGTTCACTGCCGAGGCTTAAAAAAAAAAAAAAGAAAGAATTGGTTGTTATTGTTTCAATTAATTCTCAGTCCACAGATTCAAGACTTGAAGACTCTTTTCATCACAAAAACTTACCTGCCATGATGGGAAATTATCCCAATGGTATCTGAACTATTAAAAGCTTGCACTAAAAATGTAAGAAACACAAATTGCAATTACCTGTCTTATAGTAAAAGAAATATATTTTCTGAGTTGCTTAAAGATAATCTTGCTTTTTAAAAAGCATTTCTAAAGAGTCAGTTACTGTTCATTCTACTCATTCCAAAGTCTCAATAACCAAGAATACTTTCTGTGGAAAACAAAAGATTCAGCCAAGGAAATGAGACCATGTGAGCATGTGGAAATGAGTCACAGATCATTTGGCTTCTATCCTTAGGAAAGCAGGACTTCATCTGTTCGGTGTAGAATGCTCTTTACAAGTTGTGCACCTTGCTGTGCATGGGAAATAAAGCATGCACACTCTACTCTCATTGGGCATACACATTATTAATGGAGACACATAATTTGTTCTCTTCTGGTTTTTTTACCAGAGATGTGTGGTGATATATTATTTATGATTTACTAAAGCTTGCCTGAGGGTACAGAAAGCAAAGCTAGCCACAAGCCATAGAGCCAGGCAATGGTGTCACACTCCTTTAATCCCAGGACTCAAGAGACAAGCTGATGGATCTCTGTTAGTTCAAGGACACACTGTCCTACACAAAAGTGATCCAGTCCTAAAGAGAAACAGCTCACACACTTGGGATCACATGCCTTTAATCCCAGGATTTGAGAGGTATAAAAGGAAGAAGCAAAGTCAGTATTAAAGATTTATCCCCCAGACACATTGAGGAGAGGTAGCAGCCTAGGATTGCAGTCTGAGGACTTGTGGAGTTGGCTAGATCACCCTTTCAGTCTGAGGTAGAGGTAAGAGCTAGTGGCTGGATGCTTTATTTGACCCTCAGCTTGAACCTCAATACCTGTCTCTGGGTTTGTATTTTTCGTGTTACAGAGACATGTTGTTCAAAATGATGATCAGTGTGAGGAAGCAGATATGAACAGAAAGCAGAGAAAACAAAGAAGGAAATCAAATTGGGATTAGGTTCAGCAAACAGCTCTCTGAAGAAGTAATGATTAAACCGATCCTGAAAGAATGAGTAGGAAGCAACCAGGTGACCATTTCACAATGGAGCCCAGGGGATTTGAAAAATGAATGGATACAAACCAGCAAGGCCAAGTATGACTTGAGAAGAATCTGGAGACACAGGTAGAGAGGTGCTTAGCCAAGTCCTTGAGGCCATGTTAAAGTGTTTGGGTTCCGTGTTAAATGCAGCAAGAATCTCAACCAAGAACAAAGCAAACAGAAACCAGATTTCCCATCAACCTTTCTTGAACCTACAACTGCCATGGATTTTACTGTGAAACAGCTGGTTTCAAAGTCCTGTATTGTAGCTACCTGTTCATAGTTTGTGTGTGTGTGTGTGTGTGTGTGTGTGTGTGTGTGTGTGTGTGTGTGTGTGTGTGTGTTACTTTGATAGTAAAGAACAGGGATCCATAGAAGATGTGAAATACAGATGAGAATCTTACCGATTCGACTCAGTGGGGTTGGATCAGCAAGCATTCTTGGAGTTCTGTGTGAGGTGGTCAACACTTCCACCCAGAAGTCAAGCACAGGGAGGACCCTACTCCAGCCCAAGGTAAAGAAAGAGAACACATGATTTCCACAATTTAGTGTGGGCTGGATACTGTCCAAGTTGTCCCCGGTGTTCATGTCAGGTCCCCAGCTAATTGCAGTCACCTCTATTTATAGATGTGGGAAAGATGTGGCTTCTGAGGACCTGGCTAAGGAGCCAGCACTTCACTGTCATCCAGTTTGAAGACAAACAATCAAAACACTACCTACAAAAGATTCAAGCCCAAAGGGAGCACAGGGGTTAAAAAAATCCCTTAAAGTCTTGCACACAGGTTCAAGAGCACCTACTGGACCTGATAGCAGTGGAGCAGTGGGTGAGGAGCCCAAACCTGAAGAACCGATTGACTGGGAATAGGCACAGAAGCAACTGGACAGGACAGTGTGAACCAGGCAAAAGCTAATATTCAGTGACAAATACATGCTTATCTGTATACATGGAATACATACATAAAACAACGATAACTTTCCTAATGGACAAGACATTGTCTTCATTTATGTACTCCCTGGAGACCTAACATGGCTCCAATAATAGTCCCAATCTAATGGTCACTCATATGGTCCTGATTAGCCAAATGGGTCACAGAACAAAACCAAAAGTCAAAATCTGAGAAAAGAACATGTAGAAAGGAAGGAGGTGATAGGGCTGAGAGGGAGATTAAAAGGTGAGATAGAGTAATGCATTGTATAGATATAAAATTGTCAAATAAATAACATTTAAAGAACATATTGTACACATGCATAAGATTGTCAAAGAATAAAAATATGGTTTAAGAAATTTACATTCTAGATTATATAAAGTCGTTTTTAAATGAAATTAATTAACCTTAAATTCTATTTTCAGACAAAGTGCATTACACTGGATTTTCTCTGTTTTGAAAGAGCTAGCATATCGTGTTATCACCCCAAATCACCCCAAAAAAGGGTCAAAAAAAACCACTACAGCCTGGGGCTAAATCTTATTCTCAGCCTGTTCTTATAAATCAATTTTTATTGAAAGATGAAAAAAACTTTGAAAAAAGTCAACAATCACTTCTGTTCTTTCTCCATTAACTGAATTTTCTGCAATAAACAACTATTGTTTGTACATTTATCTTAAAGGCATTTGTTACTAAGAGCTTGAAGTCTCAAAAAACACTAAAAGCCATGTAAGTCTAGTAATCATTATAAAGCGGAAAAAAAAGAAAACTCTATTATGATAGAATTCTTCTCATCTTTGAGTCTCTCAAAAATTACTGTACGCTTATCAGTAGAGTTGACCAGACTGTGGCCGCTCTTCATCCTTAGACAGAGCTTTCCTTGTATGACATAACGAGCAATTAGACCGAGAGAATTTCGTTTAGGGACAGTCAACCGCAAGAGCGAGAATTTAGCTGACTTTGCCGCCTAGCAGTTTTATCTTGAATTCTAGTTGCTTTGGAAAGGTGCTGTGAAGACAGGTTGCCTCCGGGTTACTAAGGATTTTCCTCCCGGTTACCTTTGAGGAACACAACCAACAAATGGCCACTAGATGTCCTCAAAGTCAAACAATCTTCGCTATGCACTCCCTTGTGCACTTTCAGAGGCGAATTCACTGGGCTTCCAGGTGCTGGCTTCGGGGCTCCCCGGGGATGGATTCAAACCCCGAACACCAGCGCCCTGCTCTCTGAGTGAAGCGGGGTCCCCCGGTTCTTGGTTTTTAGTACAGAAGGCGGCGATGGGGGGTGAGGGGTGGGGATGAAGATACTTACTCCTAGTGCTGGCCATTCTAATATGCAGAGAATAGGCTCTGATTTTTAGCTAACTGCTTTTCTTTTTTCATTAGTCCTGACATTTGTAAGTAAGAAGACTTTGTGCACCAAAGAACGACTGTCCACGTGAGGACTGTCATCCAGCACCAAGTCCGCAGGCAGTGTCACCTGGTTCCTCACCAACTCCCCTTCCTCCCGACCCTCCCTTCTCTTTTCCAGTCCTTCCTCTCCCTTCCCCCATCCTACCCCCTCCACTACTTCTTTTCAGTTCTCTCTTAAACCATATTTAAGTCTACCACCTTTACACCATGTCCATATATCCATATATATATATATGGATATACATATATCCATATATATATATATATATATATATATTATATATATATATCCTCGATGGAAATAATATTTCATAACTTTCTAGAGTCAAGGAAAAGAAAAACAGGAATAAGAGAAAAGGAGGTGGTGCTGGAGTGATGGCTCGGCTGTTGCGAGTGCTTCCTGCTCCAGTAGAGTACATGGGTCCTGTTCCCAGCATTCACATGGCAGCTCACCACTACCTGTAACTCTAGTTCCAGGACATCCAATAACTTTGTCTGACCTCCAGGGCCTCTAGAACACACACACACACACACACACACACACACACACACACGCACGCACGCACGCACGCACGCACGCACGCACGCACGCACGCACACACACACACACACACACACACACACACACACACACACACGCGCACGCGCGCACGCGCGCACGCGCACACACACAGAGGCACACATACATAAAGTAAATAAATATTAAAAGAGGAGGAGGAAGAGGAAAGGAGGGGAGATGAGAAAGAAATTAGGTAATTGCCCATATCTACACAAAAGTTAAAGTGGGAACCGGCGGGTGCTGCAGAGGGCACTTCCCTTCATCTTTCCTGTCTCAGACTCCGGATTCTTTATCATGTTTTAGGAATTCCTAATCTTACCACAGCCAGATGACTCACACTGGCTGACTGGCGGCCTAGGCTTCTACCAAACACCTGTGAAGATAAACCCTAGTGAGAAAACAGCCCTCACAGCAGGGTGGCCTTTTCAGATAGTCGGGGGAATTTTCAGGGTTGATTCCAATTTTGTTTTCCCCCAAAGGCTCACAGACCTTGAAGTGAATTTCAGACATATTTGTGTCTGACAGCCAGGGACTAATTACCAACCAGAAATAACCTACTGTGGACTGGGGCCTGCTTCTGCCTTCTGCTCAGCCAGGAAACCAGGAGTGCAACCTAGCCTTATGTGGGGCTACAAAGAGTTTAGGTTTTCAAGCTGCTGAGAGCAGTCCATCCCTCACTCACTTCACAGGCCCAGGTTGCCTTTTAGGGACATGTCATTTTCTCACGCTCTCCCTCAAGATCAACTGACACAATCTTTGTAACTAATGTCTCAGATGGCAGGCATAAGACAACAGTGGACCACAGGCCCTGATTCATTTTTTTTTTTTTTTTTTTTTTTTTGATTTTTCAAGACAGGGTTTCTCTGTGGCTTTGGAGGCTGTCCTGGAACTAGCTTTTGTATACCAGGCTGGTCTCGAACTCACAGAGATCCGCCTGCCTCTGCCTCCCGAGTGCTGGAATTAAAGGCATGAGCCACCACCGCCCTGCCTGATTCAAAATTTAAAGGTTAATTAGAGGAATACTAACTCGTACATGCCAGTGTGTGTCTTTCTATCCAACTGATGTAAAAAAATAATCAAAGAGCCATATTTCTGAAGGCTTATACAGGAGTAAAGCCCTGTACAGAGGTAAGCCATATACAAGCAAATAATTATATGTCAACTCTTGTTTCTAAGACATTGGTTAACCTTGAGCCCTTAAAATACCCTTAGTCCTTTCTAGGAGTTCTACAAGCTTTAGTTCCTTTACTATTTCCAACAAGCTCATAAGGTGTATATAATTGTAATAATAAAACTAGTGTTTATGGAGGTATAAATTTTTTATTTAAAATGCATAGTAATTTCTCCTGGTATAATTTGAGCAGAGTTCTGAGCATTCCAGATAGCTTGGAAAATCTGTGAATTTTTTTAAAAAACTAAAGTTGAACTTGTGTATGTTTGTGTGCAGGAACACACACACACACACACACACACACACAGTCGTGAGTGCCTGTGTTTATTTGTGTGCTTCTCTGTGGAGGACACCCATCGTAATGTTTCTCAGGTGCCATCCTTGGTTTCCACCTTTTTTTATATATAAACGAAGTCTCACATTGGCCTGGAACTTGTCTTCAAGCACCCACCCCCACCCCTACACCCTATTCCCAGGTGTATTTGTTAACTTTCTTTTTATTTATTTGTCGAGTCTTTCACAACGTATCTTTTGATGCTACCCATCTCCCCTCCCCAAATAAAACAAAATAAAATTTAAGAGAAAAAGAGGAAAGGGGGAAGGAATGTCATCATGGAAGCTGCAGTGTAAACCCCTTTATCGATACATCTTTACATTCAGGCCTCCATTCCAAAGAATCATTGATTTGGCTCGAGGCTCCTGGTCTCTGCTACACTGTCATTGGCATTGGGCCCTCACTGGAACTCTTCCTGGACATGCTGTTGTTGCCCTGTGTTGTAGAGATCCTGCAGCCCTGGGCCTTCAGGATCAACACTCCTACACACACACACACACACACACACACACACACACACACACACACACACACACACACACGCCTGTGTTCCAGCAGATCACAGATGGTATAGATGATGCTGGGGTGGGCCAACATATAACCCTGGATCCCGGCCAGGAGTAGTTTCAGGGTTGGTCAGCCTGCCAGCTCTCCCTGTTTTCACCACCAGGGTGAACTCTCCAGCATTGCCCTGGCTAGTTCACGCCTTGCTGCTATGAGCAAGAGGTGGGGCCAGTTCTCCACATTATCCTCAGGATCAGTTCTCCCATCCTTATACCTTAAGGGCCAGCCCTACTGTGTTGCCCAGGCATGGTGTAGGGGCCATTTACCGACTGCTGCAGCTCGTGAGGAGCAGGGACAGCTCTCCTGCTCACATGACCTCAGGGTCAGCTCTCCCACCTGCCTCAGGCATTGTTAGGCAAAGGAGTGGAGGGTATCTCACCTCTGTCCATGCTACCACAAGACAGATGAGTAATGGGGACAGCTCTCTCAAGCTCACAACTTCAGGGCTGGCTCACCCCCACCTCTGTCAACAGAGTTGGCTCTGCTGTGCTGCCCAGGCAAGGTGCAGGGCCTGCTCTCCTGAGTGTTGCAGCTGGTATGGGGCAGGGACAATTCTCCAACTCTTATGTCCTCAGGGCCAGCTCTCCCACAAGCCTCAGGCCAGGTTTACTTTTTAAAGTGTGTTCTGGAAGTTTAACTCAGGTACTGGTGCTGGCAAAGCAAACACTTTACCAACTGAGTTCTTTCCTCAACCCGAATTCAAATTCAAAATTTGAAATTAAACCTTTTGAAGTAATTTTGTCCCAGCAGTTGGGAGGCAGAGGCAGGCAGATCTCTACAAATTTGAAGCCAGCCTGGTCTATAGAGTGAGTTCCAGGACAGCCAGGGCTACACAGAGAAACCTTGTCTTGAAAAACATAAATAAATTAATAATAATAATTTTAGAGTCTAAAATTACCAATCTGTATCCAGATAAAGGAAAAAGACTTACTGATCACCCTTTCCTTCCTTCTTCCTTCCTTCCTTTCTTCTTTTATTCTTTCCTTCCTCCCTCCCTTCCTTCCTATTTCAGAAGATCATACATGTTCTGTTCCAGTACATTCTATTTCCTAGTCTTCCTAAAGCACAATGCTAAGGGGGTAGAGACTCAAGATTTGAAGCAAGAACAGCTTAGGCATTTCCTGACCTACTGCTAGAACCTTTCATGTTGTTGCCAGGGAGACCAAAGGTGGAGATGGAAAGTAGAAACTGGAAAGGTCATGTGTAGAGAGATGCAGGGGAAGTGGGTGAGACGCCAATGGAATAAATAGACATTTAGCCTCAGAGCTCGTCTGTAGTACTGTTTTATTCTCAGGGGATTGTTACTTTGAAGCTCCTCACAGATGTATTAACCATCATCAATGAGATAGGAACAAAATTTTGTCATGTATACAAATCATTCATCACACCTCATCATAAAAGTAGATTTTTATAAACCCCCAAACAGATGTGTACCATAGATTGAAACAAACACAATTTGTCCTCTCAACAAACAGTTCAGAAAATGTGAGTTTACTTTGTCAGGGTCCTGATTGGTGTCTGCAATCTCCCCATAAGATTAAAAGTCTCTTCCCAGAGTACAGTTTTAGTGCCTTCCTCCCCAGCCCGGGGCCTAACTTCCCTGAAGGTGTGGCTCTGCTGTCAGCACTGCTTGATCCTAACTGAGTGACTGAGAAACACTCATCCACCATAGTAGAAAATGACATCATTTTTGTCTGGGAACTTCTCAGGGCTACAAGCTCAGAGACCACAAGAACCAGAACCAGCTCTCTAGCTCTGGCCACCTCAGCCCTCTGCTACCTGCAGTCTTCCTTGTCTGAATCAAAGCACCACTGCCCAGCAAAGATGGGGAAATTTTTTTCTATTGTTTTTTCCTAAGTTTCAAAATCATTTGGACATTTTTTTTTCAAAAAAAAAAAATGTTACACTCAGACTTTGGTTGCCAATACTTTAAATATACACTTATACATCATATACATGCATATCAATCAGAAATGAATACATTTTAGTCTTCTCTTCTCATTATGTTTATTGTCTTACCTTCTTTTTAAATTGCAGTAAAAGTTTGTGATTTTCCTCATAATCGTTGTTGAGACAATCTCTAAAATGCTTTGTTTTGAAGTTGCTGCTCAATGTGGGTCTCTTTTTTTTTTTAAAACTGAATGTTCTCTCAGTCAATTTAGATCCCCTTTATTCTCTTATTTTCTATCTTTTGGTATAAAGGAATTAAAGTTGTTTGCTTTCTATCCATTTTAACAAACCAAACAAACCCTTACTATTTCTGGATTTTTTTTTCCTTTTTTTTTTTGTTCTCTGCTGGGAATAGCATCACATTGTTGACAACTGCTCATTCTATCTGTTTCCTTCCACTATTTCAGGTCTCATTTCTTATTACTAGCCATATAATGAATTTTTCTTAATTAATTCTTTATTAAGGAAGACATTTAGGAATGAAACAAAATCCAAAAAAAAAAAATGTGAAGGCACTGCCTCTCCAATGGGACACTGCCAACTGGAGATTTAGGGATTAACTGCTCTGAATGCTTGCATTATTGAGGAGAAAGTAGAGGTAATAAACTGCATTAATATCCAGTGAACTTTTGCTCATATTAAGTTAAAACCAAGACAAGGAAGAAAATGAAATAATAAATGTAAACAAAACAGAAGAAACAACAAAAATTTATACATCACCACCATCATTTAGGAAGCAGTACCTTAGATGTGTTGCCATACGCTTATATGCCAGCATTTAGGACCTAGGAAGCTGAGCCAGGGAGAAGGTGAGTTAAAGACTGTCTGAAATACATAATAAGACTCTGCTTGGAAAAAATGAGGGCTGTAGTTACAGCTGGGTAGTAGGACACTTGCCTGGGCCTGAGTTGAATCCCAAGTACCCAGCACCTCATGAAGAAGAAGAGGAGGAGGAGGAGAAGGAAAGCAGGTCACTTTTCTTCATTAAGGTCTCCATAGATCCTCTGTGTGTCCCTTATGAAGCTTAAGAATCACTAAGTAAATGCTACTCACAAGTGGTATTGGCCTTCAATCATTAGTAACTTCCTATAGTCCCTGAATTCCATAGACCTATGAAATTAATCAATCCAACTAGAAGGGGCTTTTGAATTTCAATGCCATGGCTGTATTTGAAATGAGAGCTACGAAGATGATTGATTGCAATCTATGTATCCTTTAGTACTAAATGAGGGTTTCTTACACTCAAGCAGCCTAGCCCTAGGGCAGCTGGCTGTTTTTCATAGGAGTCAGACCTACAGAGAACAGAACCCCTTTAGGCTATTCCTGAGAACACTGAATCCAGAACTCTCTCTTTCCTTCTGGTGAAGAAGGCCCAGTCTATCTCAGAAGCTTCCCTACCCCACTTGCCTGCTGTGAGCATGCACCTATTCCAGGATCCTGTGTGAGCAAGCATAATTTGTAAAATGTTCCCAAGCCTTTGTCGAGGATGAAAAGTTTTCCCTAAGAATTTTGAAATCCTGAGCAGGAAATCAGGCAGGAGGGAGAACAAGAGATTTAATTCATTCCTCTCGGAAATCCTGGAACCACTCATCCGATGTATGTAATTAAATGTGACTCTCAGTTATTAATACTGCAGGATATTGTCAGAGAGAAATGCAAGTGTTTTCTGGAAACTAGCCATCATTGCCCAATTCCCCTCACAGTCCAACTATGATCATCCAAATATGAGAAATAAGGAGTGATAAAAAATGAACAAAAGGATGGGAGGAAAAATAAACAACTTCCAGAAATTAAACTTTTAACTGCTAACACTAAAACCTAACCAGATGATTTAAGCAAATTAAGATTAAAGTGGCCGCTAATGTGTTCCTAAGAACAAACAGACTGAAAGACATGAAGGAATGAGAACCCAATAGCTCAGAAGGAGGTGCTGCAGGTAGGGGGAATGACACTTGCAAAGGTCCTAACAGAGGACATACTAGGTTTCCAGAGGTGGTCTTCATCTTTAAGCTGCTAGTGGATAGTCTTACACTTAAGCACAGAATAGATGCACACAGCTGATGGAAACTAAGAACACCTGCTGTGTGAGTGCCAGGCTGCCCCCTCTACAGACAGACTCTATTTTAAGAAATTTGTCTTTCTCTTTCCCCCACAAAGGAGTTTGGAAAGAATTGGGTAAATTGAAGAAGGAAGTATGATCTACAATAAGTTTAAGCTTTAAGTATATGGGCAATGAAAACCATTACATTTTCACAGGAACTAGAAACAAGATCTGTATTCTTGTATACCCTTTGGTACATGAATCCAGAAACTACCAAAAAAGAGCAAAATTATTTTCTTTAAATAAAAAGAAATTTAAGCATATTCGGAATCATAAGCAATTTGAGTTCAGTCACTCAACTAGAAAGCTCTACACCTCCAACAGCAAAAAACGAGTGGACCTGCTTGAAATATTTAATACTGATGAATATTTTATAGTATCATTAAATAATATTTTGATTATTGGAATACAGAAAAAGTGACATTAGACTAAGAACAAATAGGAATGTTTGAAGTCCTTTTTCTTAGTTATCTCTTTTATTTTAATCTTAAATATAGTTACATCACTTTGTCCCTACCTGTTCCCCTTCCAACACCTGTGTGGCCCTGCTTCCTCTCAACTTCCTAGTCCCTTAATCTTTAGTTAATATCGTTTTGTGTATGTACTATATGTATATATACATATGTATGGATAAATATATAAATACACCTGCTGAATCTGGCTAATGTGGCTTGTATATATGTGTATGTTTCTACTGATGTCATTTTTAAGGAACAAAGGAAATACCATTTTTTTATCTTTCACATTAAAATGTATCCCAGTAAGCTATAAATCAACTAGTTATTCATCCTTTTAATGATTTACTGGCTTATCAAAGACATCCCCTTGTTGGTTTTTTATGAGGCTTATCATCTAAAGACAGACTCCAAAAGTAGAAGCTAATAAATGATTAGCCACATGTCTGTATGTGTAGCAGCTGTCAGAGGGGCAGTAAGGGATAGGTCCTTTCTCCCTGCTCACTCGGCCAGGCAGTTATTCTGTGTCCACTGGAGCCATCTTGCAGCTTAGAAACCATTCTGTCAATGTGCCTGATGCAATGAACTGGGGAGAGCATCCTTCAGGTGGACTGGGACAAGCTCAGGAATCTGCTTCTGCCAGTCACATTTAGAAGTCACCACAACCACTTCCCTGTGTGTTTCACAGACAGGGATAGATGTCGATATTTCATTTCTGTTTATATATATATATATATATATATATATATATATATATATATATATATTTGAGGATCAAGTCATTTTCAAATACACTCTCAGATTTTACCTATCTGGATTCAGATCCCACCAATTTTGGAAGTCCAAACAGTGCTTAAAATAAGACTTGATAAAAGTATATCTTTTGAAAGAAAATACTGTTTTTTGTAAGTCTACTTTAAAATTATATAATAAAGGACTGACAGAGATGCTTCCTAGTTCCTGACAGGGAAAGTTTTCATATACCTCAGAATCGTCCTTTTTTACTCAATGTGCATATGGAGATATGAATAGCGTTGGGGAGCAGAGGGATGATAGCTTTTAGATATAGATGTTGATTGTTGGGAAGAGATAGATATAAAATGTTGATTCCAAGTAGAATGTAGAGTCTGTCCTCAAACTTCTTTCCAGGCCTAAAACTCAATATGTCTAATTGTCTCAGAATTTATCAGTCTCCTGGAAGCGAAATTTGCCAAGTAAATGCATGCTAGAATATCCACAGTCATTTCTAACTATCACTAGAAAAAAAAAGTGTCCTGGCCAAGATATAATGTATTCACATGTTCGACTAGCAGAAGAATTCAAACTGAATTCATAGAAATCACTTTCACCATTACACAAAGAACAAAACAAGGAACTGAAGTGGGCAAGCTAGCAATGGAAGCATAAATGGACAGGGAACACCATGTTGGTCTGATTAGCTCATTCACAGTCAGTCCAGATGTCTAAAAGTACAGAAATTCAATGCTGCTGATCACTCAGAGGTTTAGAGAGGGAATCTACCTCTGGCCAATCCAATTCCCAAAAGGTGCACATGTATGCTGATTACTAGTCTACTACATCAAACATGGGAATCTACACTCCACTCTTCTGAAATATTACAGACTTGCATTTCTCCATCATATTCACATTGGACATGTGGTCCGTGCTCAACTGCTCCATCAAAGGAAGAGAAGGAGGAGAAAAGAAAAGGGCCCAAGGGCAGAGGATAGGAGAGAGATAGGAGTGAGAGAAGGGGGGCTATAGAGAGAGGAGGAGGAGGAGGAGGAGGAGGAGGAGGAAGAGAAACCAGTGTATGAATAGGAGTGAAGTGTAGGCAGACAGTGTCTAGGTGGCAGCCTGTGATTTGTCACATCCTTTGCTATGTTCTCCTGAAAACAGTTTGAGATGATTATAACAAGCAAAGCCCATGCCAGCCTTGGAGGGATAAAAGTGTGAGAAAGGAAGACAGGTAGTTGGGCTAAACCACTAAGATATTTAAGCCGTTTGTTACTGAGACAAAACCTAGCATATGCTTCCTGTTGTGAGATACAGCCAAGAATTAAAATTGCCGATTCTAAATTAAGGCACCACCCTCGTAGCGTCAGGATACACTTACAAACTAATCAGGGGCTAGAGGTTGGCTCGGTGTTTTATAATTAATTTAGAGCAAAGAGAACTAGAAAGTGAGGACATTGTGGGATTCTTATAAAAGCATGATGGAGAAATATGCTGCATCTACATAATAGAACATATCTCTCTGGAGATTACAGAAAATCTGCCCATCAAACACCACAGCACATTCACTCACTCACTGAAACCATGTTTGGGGTGTAGCATCTGTATTACACTAAGAAACCAAATAAATTTCTCTTATTTCTCTTTTCTTGTCATAATCTGGTCCCACCTACCCACCCCCTGAAATAAGATTTTTCTTTCATTTTTAATTACATTTCAATTTTAATTTAATTTTAATTCTTTCATTTTAAAAGTCCTCACCAGTTTCTTCAACGCTAAAGATTCTTGAAATCCTGGAGCAGTGCTTTTTATTGTTATAGATGACAGAACAGACTCAGTCATAATCTACAATGATAGCATTGGCAGCATTATTCAACATTTATCTCAGATAAATGACTTGGCCTCTGCATCTTCATATGCAGAACAAACTCCAATGAAAAACCAGTCATTTGTTTATTACCTGTGAATTACTTCTACTAAACACCTGCCCAAAATTCTACAGGCACTATGCCAAGCTGGGCGTGTATACAGGATGGAGAGTTACTTTGGCATGGTATTCCCAGAGATGGACACACAAGCAAAGTCTTTTTAACAATGGAAAGATCCACAGGTGCTTTTTGTTTTTTGTTTTGTTTTTACCTAATGCTAAACTTTTATCAAAGAATTTTTCTTTCCAGCTTGATATTTCAAATAAATGTTAACCATACAGTGTCTTCCCTCTCCCTTCAGGATATACAAACCACAGAAATTCAATGACTCATCCCAAAATGGTTTATGAATATGCCAGGGGCGGAAGGGCATGGTGTTTACTTCTTTAAGACTTCCTGCGAAACTGGAAAAAAAAAAGAGAGAATACAGCATTTGAAGATATTTGTAACTAACTGTGAGTAATAATGAGAATCTAATCCTTTGTAGTCCTCATCTTAGCAGCAGCTTGCCTAACATGTCCAGTTGCATCCTGGTTGCTATACATGTGACTCTTCAAAATAATAATATATCTAACACTAATAGCACAATGTATCATTGTCGAGATTTCTATTATCGGTGTTCATTTGTAGACTTCTTGGAAGAACTAGAAATAGACATACTGTCATACATCTGTCATACATCATAGACTGCCAGGGATCACACAAACAGACCAAGCCACACAACTATAACCCACATTCAGAAGGCCTAGTTAGGTCTCTTGCAGGCTCCCCAGCTGTCATTCCATAGTCCATGAGAGCTCACTAGCTCGGGTCAGCTGTCTGTGTGGGTTTCCTCATCATGATTTTGACCCACTTTGCTCATATAACCGCCCTCCCCCTCTTCTACTGGACTCCAGGAGCTCAGCCCAGTGATTGGCTGTGAATCTCTGTATCTGCTTCCATCTTTTACTGGATGAATGTTCTATGATGACAACTAAGGTAGTCCCTAACCCCATAATGGCTCCCTCTATCAAGATGACTCTTTCTTTGCTCTCCCACTCCATCCGTCTCCCAACTCGAACATCCCATTCCCTCATGTTCTCTTCCCCCATTGCCTCCCCTACTCTCTCCCCTACTTTACCCAAGAGATCTTATTTATTTCCCCTTCCTAGGTGAGATCCATGCCTATTTCTCTTAGTGTCCCCCTTGGAACCTAGCTTCTCTGGGGCCGTGGAGTGCATTCTGGTTATCCTTTGCTTTATGTCTGATATCCACTTATGAGTGAGTACATATCATGTTTATCTTTCTGGTTTTGGAGTCCATTCGCTATGATGGGACACCTTACTCAGCCTTGGTGCAATGGGGAGGGTTTTGGTCTTACCAGGCTTAGTTGGCTCACCATGGAAGACCTTACCCTCTCTGAGGAATGGATGTGGGTGTGAGGGCTAACTGCGGTTGGTATGTAAAATGAATAAATAAATAAGCAACCAGGATCTAATGTGTAGAATTACAAATCAGCATAAAGCATTGTACTTGCTAGCTTCTATATCATCTTGACACAGGCTGGAGTCATAGGGAAGGAGGGAACCTCAATCCAGATTGACCTGTGGTGCATTCTCATTTGGTGATTGATATAGGAGCTCACTGTGGGTGGTACAATCCCTGAACCCAGGGTTATGGATTAGGGGGCAGTCCTAGGTACTATAAGAGAGCACAGGGAACAAGCCAGTAAGCAGCACTCCTCTATGGCCTCTGACAGTTCCTGTCTCAACTTCCCCAGACAGCATACTACAGACTGTAAGCTGAAATAAACTCTTTCCTCCTCAAGTTGTTTGTGGTCATAGTGTTTTGTGACAGCGATAGAAAAAGGAAGTGTGACCACCCCTACACCAAAGATGCACAGGGAACATCAAACAAGGCATGGTAGTGATGGAAAGATGTAAGGACCAGAGGACCACAACACCTGTTACTAGATAGTGTTTTCTATATATGGCAGGGATGCAGTACCCATGAGCCCACAACATGATTGCCAAAACAAGACCTGCATAGTGACAATAAGGGCTGACATGTCAACATGGATGAGAGACATTTCACAAGGCCTCATTCCTAGATGAAGAGCAACTGGCTGCTCTTCCAAAGGGCCTGGGTTAGATTTTTAGTATCCATGTGGTAGCTTTATACTTTCTCGAACTCTAGTTCCAAGGGATCTGATACCATCTTCTGGCCTCTATGGGCATCAGGCACGCATATAGTATACATACATATATGCAGGGAAAACATCTGTCACAGAAAAGAAATATAATATTAAAACATGAACTATCAAGGGAAGCTGAAAGGAGAATCAGTTTTTCACTAGGGACAAGCCCTCTGATGGGTTTCTAATTCCAAGTGGTAAGCTACATGTATGTATGATCAGCACTAATGGACTCAGTAGATTTGATATGCACAATATATGTATATATATATATATATATATATATATGCAATGAAATAATCTATAGGATATAGATAATGAAATTTATAGGAAGTTGGGGAACCAGGAGCAATTGGAGGAGGGAGATGGGTGGAAATGAAATAATGTATTCACGTATGAAATTTAAAAAGTCATGAAATATGATAGCTGATAAAATTATGAAAGTATATGAAAATAAACATATCAATGCAAAAAAAAAGAAAGTGCAGTGAAGTACATTTATTAACATGTAAAATTTATTGATAGGTCCACAAAACAATAATGCCACCTTCCCTGCTGCTCAATGGTCCCCTAGGTCTTCCCATGTGCAAATTCAGGATGATAATAATATTACCTGGGCCCAGGGACTTTAAAAGGATTGGCTCAGAGGTCTTTGAAACAAAATGATATTGATTACAAAATGCACTCTCCTCACAAATGCATTCTCTTCTCACAAATGCTAACTCTGGAGACTAAAACCCTTGAGTAACCTAGGAGTTACTCAAGTGCAGTGCTAGCACAGGCTGCTGTGTTGCTGTAGTTACAAACACAGGCCTCTGGAAGCCAATCAGACCAAACTCCAATCCCATTTTCCAACTGCTTAGCTGTAATGTCACCCATATTTTCAACCTCAATGTTTTAACTGAAATAAAATAATAATAATGCCTTTCTCAGAGAGTTGGGACACCTTAAATGTGTAGTAGGCATAGCCGTGACCTGCTATAAAGGCAAGCTGGTAAATATTTCTGTCATGCAATAAAGCTAGGAGGTTCTGGTTCCTTCAAAAACAAATATTAAAGCAAAATAAAAGTCAACAATACCGGGGTTTACAACCCATACCCTTGAAAGCAGCCCCAACTTAAAAAAAATAAACAACTGAAAAGTTTGTTTGATGTAGTTTACATGGAATCCAAATATTTGCACAGATCTTTCAAGATCAAGATACAGGTCTTCTTGAAATATATTTATTTGCCATGTTTCCTATTTCTCATAGAGGAAGGATACGAGCAAACGGCTTAAAAATATTTCAAACAACAAATCCGTGCTCAAAAGCCACTCAGATTCTGAAAAAATTGCCCAATCTGAAGAAAGCTGGAAGTAGGAAAGGTGGCCCTCCCCAGGGAAGACCACACCAGTTGGTTGTCCATTGCCAAATGGTCATCCCTGAAAACATACATTTGGGTAATATAAACAGGGTGTGTGTGTGTGTGTGTGTGTGTGTGTGTGTGTGTGTGTGTGTGTGTGTGTGTAAGTCAGGTAATGGTGGCACACACCTTTAATCCCAGTACTTGGGAGGCAGCCAGCTTGGTCTACAGAGCAAGTTCCAGAACAGTCAATGGATACACACAGAAATACCCTATCTTAAACAAACAAACAAACAAAAAAACTGAAGGAAGGAAGGAAGGAAGATCTATGTATATACAAATACATATATACATATGTGACAATTAGTGAAAAAAAAGAGCCCATGAACTTGAAGGAGAGCTGTGGGGGATATATGGGAGGGTATGGAGGGCAGAAGGGGAAGGGGGAATGTTATAACTAAGTAAAAGTAAAGAAAAGACTGTCAGTACCCAGCTGTCCATGGCATCTATCAATCTAGCTTCAGGGCCCTTCTCCACACCAGCTACAGTGAAAATGCTACACCTCTGCCACAAACAAAATGAGGACAATAATACATTTCTACCTTATGACACATTCAGCTGGAAATAGATGTGTCATATGATTCACAAAATATAAACTGCTCTTCTCATTCTAATTTTATTTTCAAAGTTACAGCTCTTTGACTAATTTACACAAAACTATTCTGAAACAGATACCTGAAAAGAAACAAAAATACTTTATAACATATCCAAAGGATACAGAGAATATCAAAAAGTAGTGAAGGAGAAACTTCCAAATCCTGAAGAAACATTTTTTTAAATTTGTTTTACATACCAACCACAGTTTCCCCTCCTTCTTCTCCTATTCCCTCCCTCCACCTCTTTTCTATCCTTCCCCCATCCACTCCTCCTCTGACTCCATTCAGGTAGGGTAAGGCCTTCCATGGGAATCAACATAGCATGGTACATCAAACTGAAGCTGGACCTAGCTCCTCCCCGCTGCACCAAGGCTTAACAAAGCATCCCACCATAGGGAATAGGTTCCAAAGAGCTGGCTCATGCAACAGCGACAGGTCCTGATCCCACTGTTAGGGGCCCCATAAAAGACCAAGCTACACAGTGTCACCCAGATACAGAAGGCCTAGGTCAGCCCCTAGCTCAGGTCAGCTGTTTCTGTGGGTTTCCCCGTCATAATCTTGAGCCCCTGCCCCCAACCTTGCTCATATAATCCCTCCATCTTGTCTTCAACAGGACTCCCAGAGCTCGACCTGATGCTTGGCTGTGGATCTCTGTATCTACTTCCATCAGGTAGTGGATGAAGGCTCCATGATATCAAGTAGGGTGGTCACCAATCTGATTACAGGGGAAGGCCAGTTCAGACACCCTCTCCACTACTGCTAGGAGTCTTATCTGGGCTCATCCTTGGGGATTCCTGGGAGTTTCCCTGGTTTCTCCCTAACTCCATAATAGCTCCCTAAATCAAGGTTTCTCTTTCATTACTCTCCCCTCTCTTCCTGGCCCCAGCTCAACTGTCCTGATCCCTCATGATCCCATCCCCCACTCTATTCCCCCCACCCCCAGTTTACCAAGGATATCTCAGCTATTTCTTCTTCCCTGGATGATCCACGTGTCCCTCTTAGGGTCCTCCATGTTAGTATTCAGGCATCTGTACTGGACTGCAGTCCTCAGCTGCAGCCACTAAGAGCACCACCTGTACACATTCACTACATTCCCTTTTATAAGGGCACTGCCTACCTCCCATTTATTATAGCCAATATTCAGTTGACATGATTATGCTCCTATTCCCATCCAATTAGGACCTAATTTTAAGATCACTGGTCTAGGCAGAGCCTAGCTTCAATAGCTAGGAAGCCATCAATAGCTTCCTAGAGTTAAACATCTGTGTTAGCACCTTCACACAAATGTTACAGTGAGTAACAACAGTATGAAGGTGTCAATAACCTATGGCTTTGTTTCCAGCAGTGACACACTGTCTTTGCACTGTCTTGAAATTGTGCAAGTGACTGAATTCTCAAATTGAGGCCAGTTGGCCACAGGGCATTAAATGCTGTTTACTGTCCTAAATATACTTCCTTTGAATGTGAAAGGAAAAATGCCACCTGTGCTGTGCTCCATCTAAAATAGGGAGAAATATGACATGAAAACAAACGGAAATGTCTTAGCATGTGGGGAACCAAAGGGAGCCTAAGCATGGCCCCTCACTGCCCTTCAAACTTCCAGAAAAGAGCCTCTTTAACAGAACTCAGTTTGAATATTTCAGGCAACACCACAGTCAAACTGTTCCCTTCAGAGCACATCACAGCATCTCCACTAAAGGTTGGCTCAATATTTGTGTCTGCTGGTAGAACAGCTGGTAGGTCCAAGCCTCACCTGAAACTGAGTCCTCAGATAAAAAACCAAGATGACATACCAATCATTTGTAACTTGCCACTTCCAGCCAAGGTACCAAGCTCCTCCAGATATTGCCTGGGTTACTTTCCCCTGAAATGTTCCCCTGAAACATTCTTAAAATTGTAGCCACTGACACATGGGCATTCTCTCATCATTCAGAGGGTTCAGTGTCCTCTGATGGATCCGCCACTCACAGCCAACACTACCACAGAGGCTGATGCTCACGGCAGGCTCTCACTCCACTCAGCTCAGCTCAGAGATAACAGACAGCAGAGACCACCAGATTTCCTAAATGGCTCTGAAAACCGTTGTCTGGCATCACAGATAGAGTTCATTGTTTCCTCATGGGGGTGGGGGGGGGGTGGAGGGTGGGGGTGGACCTTTCTCAAAGGCACTGCATTAAGCCTCAGTAAGACACTGTTGTGCTCAGGCTTCATGCAAATATAATGCATGTCTGTCACCACACTGGAAATGTCAATCAGTAACAAAATCCCCCCAGGATAATAGATGACTCACAGATCTCAAAGAGAATTAAGCCGAATGCACACAGGACACAGTAGTGTGGAACCTGATCTTTTTTTATTTTCCTGACATAGTCAAGCAACCTGCTTTCTCATCTTCCATGACAGACTCTGCTTCCTGCTGCATATACACTGCACTTCCAAAGTGCTAGGAACAATGATGGCCATTTGGATTATTTTCTTCCAGAAATAAAAAAATGAATAATTAATTACAAGAGAAAAATAAAATGAAAAGAAAGATGGGAGACAGTCTACTTGGCAAACCAATATTTATTCTATGACTATTTTAGTATTATTTTGTGTATAGTCACTGTTATTCTTTTGTTTAAAAAGAAGAAAAGAGAAATGCTGAGACATGAGACATAAGACTATAAATTTATTATAAGGCCCGGCAGAATGGGGAGACTAAGAAGAGGAACAGGGGTAAATGGCTGACCGCCATGGCCGGTCGCCATAGAGAGAGCACATAGGTGAGAGACAGTAGAAAGGAAGCTGAGAGGAAACAGAGCGGGGAAACAGAGAGAGGGAACAGAGAGAGGAACAGAGGAAACAGAGAGCGTAAATGAGCAGGGGCCTATCTTTTAAAGGGGTCCTCTGCACCTGCGTGCAGACTTAGTTCCCATGGAACCTTGGGCTGACCAGGGTACTGCCTGTTCCACCAGTTAACAGGGGCAGGCCAGCATAATGCCTGAACCTTTCATTCCCACCTCTGCTTATTATTTAAAAAAGGTGGGGTGCTTAGACATGGCAGGTTAAGGAATAAGGGCATCGAATTCTCAAGACTGCTTCCTGCTGACGTGGGGGGCGTTGACCATCTTTGGGGGACCCGAGAAGGTTGGGGTGCTGCTACGTCCTGGGGAAGCTGGTTGTTTCATTGCAGTCCAGGCTGTATGGAACTCCCTGGCACCTCTTAGACCTGGCAAGATGTTGACAGAGCAGAGGACAAGGTAAAGTTTAGAAAAAAATTTTTTTCTTAGGTCCTGTCACTTGAGGGGAAGATTGTAAGATGAGGGAGGGGTTCTTAGGTCCTGTCACTTGAGGGGAAGATTGTAAGATGAGGGAGGGGCTCCCGAGGAGTCCTAACATGAGGGAAGGGAGTCCTGGGACCAGGGAAAGATTGAATAACTGGAGCATAATGCCTGAACCTTTCAGTCACATCTTGCATCTAAAACTAAACCTATGATTCCACTCTGTGTACAGTGGCAATGCCATAGCAAAATCTAGCTGTTGTCCTCAGATGAACTGACAAAACTCAGTTCATCTTTTAAAAAATCAGATTTTCAACTAAGGATTGCTGAGAATGGGAGAATAGTCTTCCCCAGGGAAGGGCACACTAATTATCCAATAACCGATTATTGGTTATCCAATACCAAATGGTCAGCCCTAGAAACAGACATACAAATAACATATACAGACTGAGCAGCTGTAGTTATATATTTAGGAAATATATATGCATATATGTACACAACAACAATGAGTTAAAAAAGAGGTCATGAATTTGAAAAGAACAAGGCAGGGTATATGGGAGGGTTTGGAGGAAGAAAAGGGAAGGGAGAAATGATGTAACTAATTATATCATATTCTCAAAATAGGAGAACGAATTTTTGCAATATTAGATTTGTAGAAGGATCAAACAACTCATGTATGAAAGAGTAGCAATACATTTGAAATGTTGCGAAGGAAGAGAGTTTCTGGGGAATTAAAACTGAAATAAATAATTGCATGAATTAATGAGGAGAAAAAGCAAAAGCAGGTGGGAAGGTGGGGACTGCTAGGCTGGAATATATGAAATTGAAAAGAGAGGTGCAGAGAAAATGTGACTGTATGACGAAGCACTCCGGTTCGTGCACAGAGTGGTCAGGATGGGAGGCTGCATGCAGAGCCTGGCCTGGCCCTCTCTTCTGCAGACTGCAAGCCCTGTATATAAACATCTAGTAATCAATGGGCAGCTGTGTAGGAAAAGGATGAAAAACAAGAAAAACCTTGAGGAGCCAGCAAGGTCAGCTGGGGATAACCAGCCAAGATAAGGGAGGGCAGCAGAGAAGTGTGTGAAGCCAGCAAGCATGCACTGGTCTGTGCGGGAAGCCTCTAAGGCCATTTGCACTTAGCAATCCTAACAAATGTGTTACTGATTTCCTTATTTTCCCCGGCTAGTTTTGCCACCTCCTAGCATGTTGTTTGCTCACAGCAGGTGCTTACAAAACACTTGAAAAAGGGATGATAGAAACTTTGACAAAGGCTCCTCCTGCCGCTTAGGTAAGAGTAAATTCAGCCCTGGCACAGGCTTCTTTGAGGACCCCAGACTTGTGTATTATTTTAAGCCTGTTTTATGGTAGCCCAAGCAAAGAAATCCAGTAAGAACAGCCTCCCAACCTGAACAAAGCTGAACGCTTCTCTTTCTCAGCAACTCTAACCGACTTATAATGAGACTGCCCTTTCACTTTGCTTCATGGTCAACTGCACAGCAGAAGTACCTAAGATGGCCTGCATGTCTGTTGTGACTAATCTCAACAGAGAACACTACAGGACACGAAGCATGGATGTCCCCACAGCCCTCAGAACCAGGAGCAAGGAGACCATCAGTCCATGTCCAGAGTAAAAATGCAGGGATTTGAATGCAAAAAAAAATGAATGCAAAAAAGGGGAAAAAAGAGAAATAAGAGAGAGGTGGTAAATGACACCACATTAATGAGTCGATCTGGAAGAGCTTTGTACTTGAAAGACTGTTTATAACGACAATGTATACGGATTGCTTTTATTTTTTTCTTTTGATTTTTCCTGGAGCAAGTTATATAGGCACCACTCTTTCAAAAGGGAAGATTCCTAATTCATCAACTTAATAGCATGTTACATAGCCTCAAAATACACCATTATTCATTTATGTGGGAGCATAAAAATTCACTTCTTTATTGATCAAACAAACAGCTGCTGACTTTCTCCTCTCTCTCCAGCTCTGATGAGCTATGTCATAGGATGTCTGCAAATATAAAACAAGATTAAACACGATGAATTCCAATCAGGATCAGATCCGACAAGACAATATCCTAGCTACCCAAAAGAAATCCTCTCAGGAGAACGTCACCAAAAACGAAATAAAAACAGAAGGAAGCTGTAATATGATTTAAAAAAATTTTAAAGGATGTGTGCTTGGGAAGGCAGGAAAGTCAGGGAAATTCTCCTCAGAGGCCAAAAGTGGTGAGAAATCACATAACCTCAGAGCTAAACAAGCACCTGAGTCAGCATTTGCCTAGGGGCCTCTGTGACTCAGGAGGACCAAGACTCCTGCCAATAGGGTGAGAAATAAACCCCAAAGCCAGGATTCCCAAGACAATGGTGTCAAAGACACACTGAGAAACTCATGTCACCCTGATATTCAGTGGGTGGGAAAATAAAATCTACATCAAAAATCTACTGGCAAAAATCTGCAACCACAGAGATCAAAAGGCCTCTGGTCACCACCCCTGTGAGCATCTGATGAAAATAAAGCTGGTAATTTAGACTGAAAGATCCCCAGGTTGGTGATGACATCAAGCACCACCCCCACAGAGGTGAAATGACAAACTCATTTCTTACTGGGGTTCCATAACCCCTTCAATTCACAGTGCCTATGAAACTGTGTAGGGAAATGTTATGTATTTGTTTTCATAACTGGGAATCTAGTATTTCTTACTATTACAAACATAAAAAAACAGAAATCATGGTCATGATAAGAACAATGCATTTTCTCAAATATGTCAGGCATTTTCATATCATGACAGCTGCTGTAACGATCACTAAACATCATTTATACTTATTAGGATTTGATTACTCATTTTAATATGCTTAACACCTGTTGTTATTTGATGTATGGATTTTTGTAAAGTGTACATATTCCCCAGTCTTGGTAGCAGATGCCTACTGAAGAAACTGAGGTAGGAATACTGCAGGTTTGAGACGAGCTTGGGCTACAGAGTAAATTCAAGGCCAGCCTGGACAACTTAGTGAGACCCATCTTAAAATAAAAAACAAAAAGAGGCGTGAGAGCCAGGCTATGGTGGCACACACCTTTAATCCCAGCACTCAGGAGGCAGAGGCAGGCAGATCTCTGAGAGTTCAAGGCCAGCCTAGTTCTATAGAGTAAGTTCCAGGACAGCCAGGACTGTTACACAGAGAAACTTGTCTCAAAAACAAACAAACAAACAAAACAAAAAGAGCGGCTTGAGAATATAGCAAAGTGGTTGAGTGCATAGCTAGTGTGAGGCCCTGTGTTCAATACCCCGAAAAGTACTATAAAATGTGCTTATGTTAGCAATCACAATGGGGCTTTGTGGTGTGTCTGTGTGTGTGTGTGTGTGTGTGTGTGTGTGTGTGTGTGTATGAGTGTAGGTGGGTGTTTATAACTATATTTCAGTATAATCAGCTTCTTTTCTGTTGTTACCTATTATTTGAAGCATCCCTGGGGTATATCTGACCAAATCTTCCATTTTAAAAACAATACTTACAAAGGAAATTCAGAAGTGTACACCTGACCAAAACTTCATATTGGACTCCAAAAACACATACAATTACAGTTCAATAGAAATTTTTAGAATTCAGAAAGGAATGAGATGGGATGGTTTCTAGAAAATATCAATCAAATTTAATTTCCACTTTTAAATGCTAAAGAAATGTAATTAAAATGTTTTTGTTTGGGCTTCCATGGTTTATTACAGATATCTTCTTTCACCAACTCAATGGTGAAAGAAGAATGGAAAAGGGAACAAAGTTGAAGATGTGTTTAGAAGGCTATGCAGCTGCCCCCCTCAAATGCTTATTTCAATGCTTTTACTTTCTCTTCGTTAATTCCAAGTCACTCATCTAAGAATTTATACTAGACATCACATATTTTCTTTTTCATTTGTCTGAGGAAATAAACTGCTTACATTTACTGCTTGGCATTTTAAAGTGTAATTTAGTTTTCAGACGTTTCTATGCAAGAGCCTGAGTTTCGGTATTCTGCAATTTGTGAAACAAGGCTTCTTCATCACATCCAATCTTCAATCTCTTTGCAAAATGTAAAAGTCAACTATCTACATGTTTGTTTCTGGGCTCCATAGACTCAGCTGACCCACCACACCCTCATCAGAACTTCAAAGGGAGCTCTGAGAGGCAGTGCTTGTTCTAGCTGGAGGATCATTCTGTGTCCCTCCCTGTTTACTCTTGCAGTGTCTGGGGCTCCTTTCATCTCCAGTTCTCAGACTCCAGAACAATAGCCCTACTCTGACATTTTCCTCTAACCCTCTGGATCTTAGCTGACACGGGAGCTTCATGCTTTGATGATACCGTGGCTGTCCTCACTTTCATAATTGTAGTGTACACTACCTGGCATCAAAGTCAAAAGTCTAAAGTCAACGTTGAATTCTCCAGAGATCAGGTCTTGAGACATCCATAGGCCTTCTTCATGCAGGAGGCTGGTCAGACCAGGAAGGATGCCCTACCAGCAGCCACACTTCAAGGCAGATTTTTCTATGACTCAGAGTAAGAAATTTCTGAATCTCTCCTGTGACCTCAAAGAATCCAAACATCATGTTCCACTTTCAATACTACTTCTGCTCATAGCCAGTGTGACAGAAAAGTGATCTTTTCTAATGTTTCCTAAATGGATAGTGAATACAATGAATTCTACCTTATAGCCCAGAGAAAATCTTCCTCAAGATGTACTTTCCCCACCCTACTCACCCAAATAGTCTCATTTTGCAGCAGTGGCTCCCCTCCATCTTGAATCTAGCTCACTTTTCTTCAAGTTCCATCTATTATAAAAACAGAATGATAAAGATGTCTAGGAACAGATGTAAAGCATTTTCCAAGAGATACTGTCAAATGGCAAAAGGATAAGATAGATAGAGGAGCCTGCAATCTGTCACTTTTTGTGTAAAATGGAGGGGGAAATGGGAAGTCACAACTACACCTGCACTGTCTCACAAAAGGAACAAGCAAGAAGAAATCTGAACACGTTGTATTTGGTTACCAAGAGATGAAGGAAAGGAAGTGAAATGGGGTTCACAAGTTCATACCACTTGGCTGAAAATGTTATAGTTTTGTCATGACATTATCTCAGCAGCATATATACTGAAAAGATAGACCAAATGGATAAGAAAAACAAAAGAAACTACAAGAGTGGATCATATATTTCTTCAAATGAACACTATCAACAGAGCAAGGGTAAGGTGGTAGTGGAATCATGACTCCAGGGAATTTATGGCCATGGTGTTTATAGAGCAGTGGGAAACAGCAAACACATCTTGTCATTATCTTACTAGGTTTACTCTTTAGTGGTATTCACAAAGCACTTCTGAAATAATTCAGACCTACCATAAGATGAGTAAACGAATACATAGATGCATACATTTAACTATTATTGCTTATGTGTATAAATATATACAAAGCCAGTTCATGTGGGTGTCTGTTTGTACTTACTATGCCTAATTGCATATCTTAGTGCTGTTCACAGAAAGGCTACACAACAGCAATAAATATACAAACTTCAGCCTCTAATGTCACTTCCCACTCATGAAAACAAGGAATTCTAATTTCCATAGGCCCAGTCTTCACTCAGCCAGTTTCAAACTAACTGTTGAATTACCTATTTAAAATGGATACGTATTGTTAAGGACTGGAAAGATGTACCAATGGTTATGAGCAGAAGACACAAGGTAGATCCCCAGCAGCTACATGGTGGCTAGCAACTATCTGTAATTCAAGTTCCAGGGGACCTGATAGCCTCCTCTGGCACCAGGCGCTCACAAGGCCTACAGACACACATTCAGGAGAATTATCCTCACACATAAAATAAACTTTTTATATGGATATTTTTGTTGTTATTCAAAAATCACCACTTCCCAATCTCTTTCCCACAACCTAACATTTTTAATCAAATCAAGTTGTTCAAGTGTTTTTTATAAAAGAACTTGTTAAAAATCTTTAAAGAATCCTATTTATACCAAAACAAGAATGAGCCATTGATAGGGGTTCACTGGCTTTCGGGAAATTTTTTTAAAGAGCAACATATTTAAATACATGCAACCTTGTTTATACTGATATTACTAAAAATAATATTAAAAAATAACCTGTGTGAAACAGCAGTGTTAACATGGAAAACTAGTCTCTTTTGCTTAAGCAGGCTTGTAGTTACAGAAAAGTTGAGATTGCAAGGAATGGGCTAAACCAAAGTTATATCATTAATATTTGAACCTTTTTCAGAATAATACAATGAACTCATTGTATAATCACAAGGAAGTGATGCACAACAGGTTTCCCAGGCATCATATGCTTTCTGCTTATTGATTCTATAATTTGATTTTATTTTTTCTTTTCTTTATTTTTATTTCATTTTAAATTCCAATCAAAGTTCTACCTCCCATCCTTCCTCCCATCCCCTTTGCATGCCCCCAAGTCCAACCCCCATCCAATCCTCCGAACAGGTAAGGACTCCCATGAGGAGTCAACAGAGTCTGGCACATTAAATTGAGGCAGTACCAAGCCCTTTTCCTGAGCTGAGCATGAGATCCCCTCATAGGGAATGAGCTCCACCAAACTAGCTCATTCATCAGGGATAAATCCTGGTCCTACTGCCAGGGGCCCATCAGATAGCCCAAGCTTCACAACTCTCTCCCACATACGGAGGGCCTGGTTCAGTCCCATGAAGGTTCCACAGCTGTCCGTCCAGAGTTCGTGAGTTTCCATGAGCTTGGTTCAGCTGTCTCTCTAGATTTCTCCATCATGATTTTGACCTCCCTTGCTCATACGTATTGTTAAGGGCTGGAAAGATGTACCAACGGTTATGGTATATAACCATTGCGTATATATATATGGAATATACCAATGGTTATGGTATATTCCCTCCTCCCTCTCTTCAACTGGATCTTGGAGTTCGACATGGTGCTTGGTTGTAGATCTCTGCATCTGGTTCCATCAGTTGCTGGATGATGTCTCGATGATGATAGTTGGGATATTCACTAATAACAGACTACAATCCACAGCTCCAGAGAAGTTAGGTAACAAGGGGAACCCTAAGAGGGATGCTGAATTGCCCTGGGAAGGGGAATTAGATGAGATCTCCTGGGTAAACTGGGGGTGAGGAAGTTGGTAAAGGGTAGGGGATGAGGATGGGAATATGAGGGAATGGAATGGTTGAGGGGGGCAGGGATGGAGAGGGACAGCAAGGAAAGAGATACCTTAATAGAGAGAGAAATTATGGGGTTAGGAAGAAACCTGATGCTAAGGAAATTCCCAAGAATCCACAAGGATGACCCCAGCTAAGACTCCTAGCAATAGTGGAGAGGGTACCAGAACTGGCCTTCCCATATAACATGATGTACTATGTAATAAAATTTCACTTTACTTACACTTAATATTCACCATACCATTTAGGAAAAAATTAATACATTTAAATTAGGTCAACATATATAAAGTGATCAAATAATAAAAGAGAAAAGAAAAATATACATATATGTATATTTATTGGTATGTTGTTGCTAGATTGCATTGAATTTCAACTCCTACCAGACTTTTATGAGTCTGATGTCACACACACACACAAAAAAAAAACATGTATATGCTGATGTATGTTTTGATGAAACTCAATCCAAATGAGTTTTAAAGAGTTTCAATGATAGATAATACAAGAAAGATTATTAGAATTTTTATGATTATTTTTATCTCAAATCATCATAAGGAGTCCTTTAATGTTCCTGGTATTAAGCAATGAGCCCTTTTTCTTAAAAAACTGGATTCCCTATTTGTCACTCTGACATGACATTAAGGACCCTAGGGCAGCATGTGTGTTTCTGTTGATGTTTATCACTGTTTCACAAAAAAAGTGCAGAGATTTTTTTTAAGTAAAAAATAGAAAAGAGGGCTGGAGAGATGGCTCAGTCGCTAAAGGATAGGGTCACAACGAAAAAATAGAAAAGCAATCCCCCCTTTTCTTCATTGTTAACCACCTTCCACCACAACATCATTTTTTTTAGGCTTTAAACAGGCCAAAAGAATTGGATAAATGTCTCCTGAGAAGAAAATACACTCACTAGAAATGGAGGCATTCTTTTTTTTTTTTAAGTGGCAAATTTTAGTGAATAAACAAGACATCAATTAAGTAGGTTTGTCTGTAGTGTAAATAGGGAAGTTAAAGAGGCATTAGCTCTTATCACAAAGCTGTCACTTAGGCCCTGTGTAATGATGGTTCAGAGGAAAGGTGTTCTAAGAAGGACACTTTATCAAGGTGGACTTCCATGGAGTTATAAAATGCCCTAGGTCTCGTTTTCCAAGTCTGAAGCAGATAAGGATAGGAGACCTTTTTATTGATTGTCTCCCTAAAGCAAAAACAGCCACCTGAATTTTGTAGGCTAACAAAAATCACCTGTGACCTAATGGTAAGCTCATAAATACTTTATCCTCTATAATGTTAATTTTATGTGTCTACTTGACTGTACTGTAGTGCCAAGCATTTGGTCAGACACCAGTTAAAACATTGTCATGAAACTGTTTTATGTATAATTAATTTAGTCAATAAACTTTGAGTAAAACAGAGTACCCTTCAGAATTTCAGCAGACCTCACCCAGTCAGCTGAGGGCCATTACTGAAAAAGCAGGTTTCCTCCAGACTACAACATAGAGACATTGAAAATAACCTCCTAGGCTACTGCTCCAGGGACACAGTACATGCACAGTACAAATACAAGGAAGCTGTCTTTCCCTTCTGTTTGAATGGAAAGTATTTCTTGGAGAAAGCTCTATATTCCTTAAATATTTGGCTATTATCCTAATTCCATCCAAAAATCTCTCCATGGTCAGCCTAATTTCAAAAGTTCAGACCATCATGTTGTTACTCTTTCCCAAGCAATACTTACCTGCAGAGCTATACCAGTAAAATGTCAAAGTACAGAAGCAAAACCAGTTGAAAGATAAGAAAACAGGGGTCTGAGAAATTGCAACCACCCCAAGTCCATCAGGATGGCTGCACTGCTGTAGCTCGGGACCACATGAGTACACACACAATCCTGAGCAAATGAGAAGAAAGACAAACTTCACATAATCCTAGTCACTTATTATAGTAATAAGAAATCTTGACCTAATTAAAGTCCCATTCAAGAACTCCAGGAAAAGGAGCTGGAAAGATGACTCAGTATTAAAAGCACTGCATATGGCAGCTCACAACTATCTGTTAAGTGCAGTTTCCATGGTCCGATGCCCTCTCCTAGACTATACATACATACACACACAGAGGTACACACACACACACACACACACACACACACACACACACACACACATGTGTATATATATACATATATATATGACTTAAAAGAAACAAAAATAATTTAGTTTTTAAAAGGCATAAAGTTTCTATTCTTAATTTAAAAAAAAAAAAAACACTGGGAGAAGATCCAATGTTACAAAACAGGTCAAAGTTAGCACCCAGATCAACACCCATGAATCCTTCAAGTATAACTTGTCCAGAGACCTGTCTTTTAAGCAAATATATATTTCCTTTTACTTATAACTACTATCTATAATACAGTGACCTATAGAAAAATAAAAATCTACTCTGCTTCACTGTGTTATGATAATTATGCCCATATCTATAGCTGAGAGAATATTTAACAATGCTTGTATTTTAATTTTCAGATCACAGTATGTATACATTTTATACTACTACTTGATTGTTTTCATTATTATTTTTATTAACTATTCTTTGAAGTCTAGAGGCTGCACAATATTTACAGTTTGCATCTGTATCACAGACTTGTCAAAATGTACCTTCTATTGTTGGATATCAATGTTGCTAACCAGCTTTCACTATTATAAATCAAGGATGAAGGAGGACCCACTACTTATCACAAAAACCAAAAACACAGAATCAAGGGTGATGTGTAGCTACCTTTCCAGAATGCACCATTTTACAGTAATTAGATTATTAGAAAAGATAATTTTTCTTTTTTTAAGTCTTGTAGAAAATGACCAGTTAATTGGTACAGGATAGATAAATTAGAAAACTACTATTTAATAAATTCTACTAGAATGTCAGGTCAAGACAATGATCACTAATGAATACATCTTTAATTTTGTTTTATGTGCATGAGACTGAATGTATGTATGTTCACCACATGTGTCCATGAGCTGGAAAATGTCAGAAAAGGGCATCAGATCATCTGGAGCTGGTGGTTTTGAGCTGCCATGTGGGTGCTAGGAACTGAACCCTAGTCCTCTGCAAAAACAGTAGGTTCTCTTAACCACTGAGCCAGGTCTCCAGTCCCACTAGCAAATATATTAAGCATCATGCAAAATGTCAATGAGAAATCTGATCATGAAGGAGTCCTCACGTGCTATTAACCACTTTAGCTACATTAAAACTGGGTCAACTAGAAACAACACCATTCTGGTGTGTTGCGACAGGAAGAACACATACCTCAAACATAGGATCTTGCCAAAAGCAAATAAAACAAAATCAACCTGACTCTAGGCAAACTTCTCATTTTTTTTTGTTTTGTGTATGTGCGAGTGTGTGCCCACACACAGGCATGCTATGTATCCAATTTCTTCCTTTTTTTATTAGTTCAAATTAGGAACAACCTTACTTCACATGTCAATCCCTTCTCCCTCTCCCTTCCCTTCCCCCAAGCCTCCACAAACTTCTCATTTTAAGTGCTATTATACAAGAAGTAAGTAGGAGGAATCTCATGACATTATGAAGCAAGTTTCAGCTGGCTGTAGAATGTGGTGCATACAAAGACAAAGCTCCCTATGTATTTATCAAACACAGAACAGGACAATGAGCAAAACAGTGTATTCTGCAGATCTTTCTTGGGCTCTAATGTGAAAATGATATATGAAAATATATTCTTAGCTGGGCATAGTAGTGCATACCTATATGTCTGGCACCAATGGATAGTTCCTGTAGTACCTATCTATCCAGTTTGCCACACCATCACCAAAACTGAATGTGTTTAGAAACTCTCATTTTGTTAAAACATACTATTTCATGTTTAATTAATATTTTCTTTATCAAATTATTTGAAAATTTTCTGATAGTTTGGCATTTGTATTTATAATCTTTTCTTGCTTGAACTATTCAGCTGGAATCTTAATCCACTTATTAGTTCCCAGTGTTTTGGTCTTTGAATTATAGGAATATCAATGAGTTTTATTGGGGTAACTTACAAGAATGTGGGTGAGGAGTTACTTACAGGAGCAGAAATGACTCAAAGACAGCTGCATCACTGAAACCCACTGAAGCCCACCTCAGCACATGTGGTGGCTCACAAAGCTAGGAACCTGGAGCACACTGCACAGCCTCAGGCAACTCAACAGGTTGGAGAGTGTCATTTCCAGGTGCCTCAGTTAGCCTAAACCTCTTCCAGGCAGATTGGGTGGTGTCTGCCTCTTCCAGGTAGCTGATCTGGTCTCAGTCTACTTTGCAGCTATGATTGAGAATCATCTTCTCAGCTTGGCTTTTTCTCTGAGAGAGGCTCTCAGTTTTTATCACTTACTCAGGGAGGGAGAGGCCCAGTAAATCTTGTCAATTTCTGGGACTTCCTGAAGCTATTCTGAGTGGCTTACCTTCATGCTTAAGGAGCTTCCTGTAAGATGGAGTGTTTCCTTCTCAAGGGAATCAACAGTATACTAAACTAGCAGCCTTCCTTTATCTGATACCAAACACTTCTTGTTTGTTATTTGGCTTTTATTTTATTCTTATACTGAATATTTTTGTTGTGACTACTATTTTGTTATTATGTTTATGCTTAGGAAGTCCGATGTATAAAAGACCCATAACTCCAGCACTTGAGTCGGAGGCAAAACAATTGCCACAACTTCAAGGCCTCAGACAAAGCAGAGAACAAGGTTTACTCTCTCTTAAGAGGAGCTGGGGGTGCGTGCTGTTGCAACTTCATTAAAAACTACCTTTCTTACTTTGGAACCATCTGAAATCCATTCTGGGGCATGGCTTGTGGTGGCAAAGGATCTTCATTATTTTGCAAAGAGTAAAACAATTTCCTACTGAAATACCACATGACAGAATCTGTATCAACTCTAATTGTCTCACCTATTTCCTTTTCTATGTGTTTATTGTTTACAGAAAGAGCACGGGCCTGCCATTGCATGAATGTGGAGAGTAGAGGCCAACTTGAAGTCATCTGTATGATGAGACCTTGTGAGTCAAAGAGACAAAATTCTCATCATAGTCCTAAGACAATGGGGTAGGTGTGGTTCCCCCAGTCATTCCTAAAAGCTCTCTTACAGGTAAGATCTGAACACATTGTTCTCTGTTCATTTCAACAAATCTTAAGGAGCCGGGCATGTCTTCAAAAAGATGGAAGGAGCTCACAGTGGAAGAGCAAAGAGGGCTAAAACACACCAAGGCCTAAGGAGGCAGCTCAGATGAAGTTCTGCCCCTTGAACTCACTATTTCAGCAATTTCTGACAACCCACGGTGCAGTATTTTGTTCTGATAGTCATCTGTCTTTAATTTTGCCACTGTCACTGGCTTCTCTGCTCTCCTGCCTGCCCAAGCCCTGATGTTTGCTGGCTTCCCAAACATTTGTGACCTCATCACCAGTGCCTCATCCTTTATGTCAACATGGAAGGATGGACATTGCTAGAGGCATACCTTCTGTGAATCTACTTGGTAGGTAGATCTAACCTTTAAGTGGGCAACTGAAGGTGCTGTTGGAGAGTGGAAAGCTCAGGTTGAGATTGTGAAGCTCTGCTTTACACTGAGGTTCACATTTATATTTTTCTTGGGTGAAAGGAGTGGCCCATGACAACACCTGCTAGAACATAACACCCACAAATAAACTCTCAACCTACTATGGCTTGTGTAGCTTTTAGTAATGGTGTTTTCTCATTGTTCCAAGTCCACTATTTAGGTGGGAACTATCAAAGGAAAACTAAGTCTACATATCATTCTACACTTAACTTTAATCCATTCAATGTACTCTCATTATCAAACTATATTTACATCACATGTATAAGACTGGACCATCTATAAACAAAACACCATCATGAGTTGTCAATGTTGCAGTTCTGAGGGGAAAGGCTTCCTCAATGGAGGTACTGCAGCTCTGAGTGGGAAGGTTTTGCCAATTCAAGTGTTACAGCTCTGAAGGGAAAGGTATCCTGGCAAATGGGAGTCATGGAATACCACAAAGTCACACAGCACAATAAACCTCATACAAGAGATTTATTGGGAAAGACACAAGAGGGTGGTTGTCTCTGCTCAGGTGGGAGGCAGCAGGAACTGAGCAGGAGACAGGCTTATATAGGGTTCCTTAGGGGAGAAGTTTTCCAGGATGGAGATTTCTAGTGCAGGGGTCAGTGAAATTTCAAGCCAAGCCCAGTGATTGGTGGGTTTTGTGCCCAGGGATTTGTGGGTTTTGGTAAGTTTTCAAACCTGACGTAGGCTCTGACCTTTTACCCAATATGTGTGTTCTTCCTAAAATCACCACGTAAAACCACTGCCTAAGACTGACTATACTCTAAGTAAATAAGCCTAGACCTCTTTTTTTCCTCCTACAGTGAAGTGTTAAAAATTAAGCATGCTACGGATGTTTTTTTCCTAATTTCTAAAATTGGTATTAAGTACTTGCCATATGTTAAACATAACTGGGCATTTGCCCATCAATTTTCTCATTTAAACCATATAGCCCTAGGAAGTCAGTGTTACCATATTGAGAAGCATGGAGCACAAGCAGAGAGAGGTCAAAGAGCTACAATGAACATAACTGAAGTTTAAAGCTAGGCTCCCTAATGTCATTGTATAGTGTGGTCTTCTTTCCCAGATTCCTTGCAAAGTTCAGTTCAAAACCAGAGGAACCAAAAACACATAAGAAGAAAACACCCTTACACAACATGCTTCAACACGAGGGGCTGAGGGTTTTCACAATCCCCATGGAATCATTGCTGCTTCCTACTGTTTGTATAAACTAACATAAAAAGCATGTGGTTGGCCTAGGATGTTTGCTATGATGTTTGATTTCACTCCCCATACATAGCATCATTCTCATTTTTCATATAGAGAAACTGAGGCACAGAGAAGTTAGCTTGTGTCCATCACAAAACCTGACTGTGGCAGCTCTTGGATTTTAAAAGAGTCTAGTTACAGAATTTATAAGTCCTTCCCCTAGTCCTATGCAGTCTCAGGAAAAAAAAAAAAACTGTGCTAAAGGCTTTGTCCTAATTAGCTTTCTGTTGCTGTGAAAAAGACCATGACCAAAAGCGACTTAGGAAAGGAAAGGTTTATTTGGCCTAAGGTCCCCATCACAGCTCATCACTGAGGAAAGCCAGGGCAGAAACTCAAGCAAGGCAGAAGGCTGGAGGCAGAATTTGTGTATGTGCACACATATTGGGGGTGGCATACATACCACGTCACATATGTGGAGTTCAGAGAACAATTACAGTGTCAGTTTTAAGAATCAAATTCAAGTTGCCAGCTTGTTTGGCAATGCTTTGACCACTAGCCCATCTCACTACGCCCCCTATTTTGAATTTTTAAGAGTTAGTGACCACTAACACGATCTTCCTCAATTTCCTCTGTAGAAAATTATGGCTACAGTGTAAAGATCTTAGACTATATCAACTGGAAATTCATTCAAAAATTCAAAACTGTTCCTCCACTTCCTCACCCTCCCTACATCTCCAGACCAAAACCTCCCAGTCATGAGGCAAACGGATAAATACACCCACGCCTGGGACCTTGTGGTCAGTCTTGAATATTTATTCAGGTTTCTTTCGATGCCAGCAATCTATATACCACAATCTATACCCCACATTTCTTCATTTTCAAAAACAAAGCTCTCTTCTGCAGATGATTCAGCAAGCCTCATAATTCAGGAAACAAAGGAGAAGGGTGATATGCCTTTAAAAGTAAGCTTTATAAACAATTCTTTAATTTAATGAACATGCCTAACTTTGATGCAAAGCATTGGTTAAAAAGAGAATCTGTTTCTGAATGTTTACTACTGGATATTTGTGTGGGATGGATGTTATCACTCCAGTACCATGTTCAAGAGATATTTCATAGACAAACAGGTATACATTTCCTTTCTTCAGGCCTGAGAGACTGGTGTATGTGTAGTATTTCTTCCCTGAAACTTTCAGCCCACCATCCTCCAAATACCTTAGTCTGAACCTTCATAAATCCAGGGAGTCCTTCTAATTGAAATACACTGTTCCTCTTGAAACCAACTGCACTTAAGTTTTGAGCAAAGTCATATCAAAAGAGAAATAAAACACAGATAGGTAGGAAGGGTCTCATTTATCTTTAAAAGACAAACAGTTCTTGGTTCTTCTCGTTACTCCATCAGCTACTTTCAGACTATCAGTGTAATTCAGAACACATTTTTTTTTAATTCTCTGATCTCCAGTCTAAACGTGCAATGGCTATATTTACCCATAAAGGCTACAAGAGTTAAGGACAGTGATGCTGGTGTAACAAAAGTTCTTACCCCAGACTGGCTATGTATAAATGTCAGCTACAGTTACAATCAAAACAGTGAGATCCTGCCGAAAGAAAAGTGTTTATCTGTGTCATTTACAGCTGTTTCCCACTGTTTTTTTTACAATCTCCACCTCAGTTTTGACCATGTTAATTATTCATTACTAGAGCTTCTCTTAAATACACTGGTGTTCAGTTTGTGAAACAAGCTCCCTCAGAGGAATATTTAAGAGATGTGGGGTGACTGCAACCTGATGCCCCAAGCAGGAGATTGCACAACCTCATTTCACAGGCTCAAGCACACTCGCCCACACACCCAGGAAGTGCAAGGGTATGTGGAAGTCAGTTCTTTATCTATTATGTACACTCCGGAGCTGTAAACAGGGCCATGTGAGGACTCAGCTAGAACGCTTCCTCTGAGTCAGTATTAAACAAACTTCCGAACTGTTAGGGAAGGAAATAAAGCCACCGTACCCCCACAACCATGACTCCCACAACCATGTGCCAGGAATTATAGAAGATGCATTCAACATTTTGTCAGAAATGAATGCAATATTAAGATGTGTTTTGTACTGTTTAATGCTGTTTAATCCTTAGTAGCTAGAAAGGATTAGAATGTCCCATCATCTCACTGGGAGTACACTATGAGAGATGTGTATGACTTACCATGTGAAATATCAGAATACGCTGGTGGAACCTTCTGGTGTTTTTACTTTGTGTGACTGAGCAACATTCAGCATAACTTTCTATTTAGTGATAGTGACTTCAGTCCCTTGTATCTAATTTGACTTTGACATCTAAGGCAAAGATCTCATCAATGATGAAAAACATAACAGATCTTACAAAGATCACAGCATTATACAGAGGGAAAGATCCAGGCTCTGAAATCAAAAGTATTCCAAGAGTTCTTCTAATGAATTACACTATACCATTTGAAGCTAGCTGCAATTAAATTTTAAGCAAAGTCATATCAAAAAGGAATAGAACATAGATAGGTGAGAAGGGCCTACGTGTCCCAGGTATTTTACAGTTTCTAGTCTTGAGACCTTAAGTAAATCACAACCTCTTAAAAAATTCCATTTCTCATCTACAAGTCCATAACATTTACAATATTTTTATTGGAATCATAAGCACTTAGACTGTTGTGAACAGTTATGTGACAATGTGCTTTAACCTTTAAATGTCCTCCGGTTACTTAGAATCTGAGAGAGATCCTGTTTAGGGTACTCTAGAACTGTTTGCTTAAAGTAGACAATAATTTCTGACACTAACGTCCTTTTTGTCACGAAGTGCACTTTGGTACTTCGGAAGAAAGACAAGTCTACATCACCTGTAATTAGATATCTAAACTCATAACTGAATCCAGAGAAAATAGAACACCTCTTACTTATGGAAATTTTAATTTCTGAGTTTTGGATGGCTGAGTACAGAGATCACAGCTCATTAAAGAAAACAAACAAACAAAGGAAGCAGCTAAGTCATTTGAAAGCATTTGAACCCTTACCAGTGTCCACAAAGTAGAATATCTCATTGAAGGTCGCCTGGATGCCTAGACAGTAAAGGACATTAACACTTCCGGCAGCCCAAAGTTTGACCTTACATTAGGACTTTTGGAGGTAAACTTCCTGAGAGGAAATTAAGTACAGAGAACCTGGTCCAACTTGGAATTCTGGTCTGGCCAAAAATACTGTGAGAAACGCTTGCACTAAATTAATCTCTCAATTTGCCTTTAAAATACCAAAGCCAACAAAAAAGATGGTAATTTTTAAATTTAGCATGGGAAGTGAAATCAAAGTCAGAAATAACCTTTTCACCTTGCTTATTATGCTCTCCTACAAATAAGCTCAAAAAGTCAGATAAAAGAGTTCTGCCTTCTCTCCCTAGAAGACTTTTACTTAAACTCTAATCTCCAGACCTTACAACAAAAACATTAGACCAAAAGACTCGCTATAGCAGTTATGATTTATGTATATACCATGTGGAAATCAAATTAAGCATGAAAAATGTTCATGATATTTTCATCATTCAAGCTCCTCGGGATCACACAAGCTCTCTTTTCCTTTGGGAGATGAGGTTCACCCTCTGGGTTCAGTAGACACTTTAGAGGTCAAATAGAGTCCATCCTTTAAGCAGATGAGATGCTGTCGGTTTTTAAAAAGATGTTGAGAGAAGGAAATTCCACAAGCTTCCCCAGTTACACATCCCAGTGTCTATCAAACCTCACTGTCTGAAAATTTTTCCTTTTCTGTTATCTAAATCCCACACAGCAACTTAAGCCTCTCGCCTCCTGTCTGGTCCCTAAGGAAGACCAGCACTGCTCTTCACACACCAGTCTTCTTGTACCAGGCTCTTGTAAAAGTCTGCAAGCCAAGGCCTTCTTAGTTCCTAACTCTTTGTTCATTCCCTTGTCATCATCACTGTTACTCACTTGTGGTTTCCTTCTAAATTTTTTCTTCTACTTTGTGTTCATTTCAACTATCCTTCAAAAATAATTTCCCTAAGAAAAGCAAAAGAAAAGAAAGTTATTCGTTATTTTTATGACACTAAAACTACCCATTTGCTATTTTCTTTGTGGCCCATCCTCCTCTATATACATACATTGGAACCACAAGATAACCACTATTTTATTGAACTTATTGCAAGTTTTTAGATTCCTTCATAATGCAGAACACACTTACAACGCTCTACTTATCACTGTATTATTGGCGATATGAATCTCGAGTTCATGGTTTAAAGGCTTTTTTTTTTGCTCAACAGAATTAAATTATTAAGGACCACTATAAAGATTCAGCTACATTCTAGGGATTTGATGCATGCAAAACAAACAAACAAACAAAAAAGAAACAAAATACAGATCACGGGTAACATATAAGAAAGCATATGAAGATCAATAAATATGATGATCCTGCCATCTGCCTATGTTGTGAACCTGAATAAGGTGGGCTGAGAGAGCCTGACTTCAAAAAAAGTTCAATTCGGAAGTTTCTGGTGATCAGAAGGGTCAGGAGCTACCCCCTGCCCTCCCAGAAGGCAGAGCAACTGAGGACAGAAAGGCACTACAAAGTCAACCAAAATCTAAGTAGGCCTCTGTGAAAGGATATTTGGTGAACCAGTGAACTTCGTGCAGATGCCTGAGAACAACACAAATCTGCTGATAAAAACAACATATTATTCAGGGAGTAGTTTGAATGCATGACCAGTTAGCAAAATAGCAACAGAGACTCCTTTTCAGGGCCTATGATTTCCACAGTCATGGGATTTTGACCAGTTTACACTACCAAGTATGAAATCCCACCTGTGGACCAGGTCTGGTATACAAACGGAAAGTGGCTAATTTGTTTCTAGAATTATCAGTAATGAAAAAGATAAAAGGTTTATTACTAGAATAAAACAATTTGAATAAACATTAAAATTTTTGTTAATCTCTTCTCTGTGACAAAATATGTGAGACAATTAATAAGGAAGAAAGTTATTTTAGCCAATGGTTTCAAAGGTTTCAATTCAAGGACAGGGGTCATTATTTCTATAGGCCTGTGACAGTTTAGTACATCAAAGAGAGGCAGACAGATAGCCATCTCCTTCTGGCTGTCAACGCAGCTCAGGGAGCAAAAACTTTCCCAGAATGTACAAGCCCTAGAGTCAACCACCAGAACCAAGAGGAAAACACTATCCCTGATATTATTCTCATTCTGGACTTGAATATAAGAGAAAGCCATCTGTAAAGGCAAGGACAGAGCTAAGAGTGATGGCACATACTTATTCCCAGAACTTGGGAGAATCCCGAATTCAGTGTCATGTCATCTATGTGGCAACCTTGATGTCAGCTTTGGCTCCATGAGACTCTGTCTTAAGAGCGAAATAAAAGTTAAAGAAAAAAAGATGAGGACAACAGGATTCTGAAAAGAAGGATCACAATTGTAAAGGTCTTGAGAAAGTGAGTCTTTGAGGTATGTAAGAAATATTTTTCATGGACAACGAAAAACCATCGACATTTTTCAAATGCTACCCAACAGGTCAGGTGAGAGCTATGAAGTCTAGAGTCTACTTTAAGAACATCCAAAATAGAATGCATCATACAGGCTGCTGGAGGAGAAAAGGCATCAACCATCACTGAACCCTGCATGCTACAATACTTACCTGCATGGCAAGATATGCCCACCAAGGAAATAGTGACATGATAATAATGGTGTGTGTGTGTGTGTGTGTGTGTGTGTGTGTGTGTGTAACCAATCACTTTATGATTGAATATGAGGCCTTCTCCAGAGGACCGATTTCATACTATAAAACTAGTCAAAAGCCCATGACCAGGATCTCACAGGCTGTAGGTGGAAACCTACTGTTGTTACTTTGTTAAATGGTCATGCTACCAAATTGCCTTTTATATATTTACCTTTATACCAATAAGTTTGTTTTGCCCTCAGATTTTATCATAGAAGCATTTTTCTGCATGTATTTCTCCATATGTCAGGTGTTAGTAACTGTGAGTGCTCAGCTACAGGTAAATCACCCGTACCAATCTCCCTCATCCTTCATTAAGAGAACATCGAGAGAGGGACATCAAAAGGGGACAGAAGGAATGTAAGGGCTGTGGGGTGGGAAGCAGAGCCTTGAAATGCTGACTTGGCTCATGGAACATGGCATGTCTGTTCACACATGAACATGGTTACTTGCACAAGATCAAGTCAGTCAAAATTTCAGCATGGATTGGAAAGGAAACCCCAAGGCTCCTTGGCAGAGAAGCTATTGGTAGGTGATGACTGCTGGGGGAGGAAGAGTCACTCTGCTTCAGGGATTTGGCCGCTGGTAGGTTGCCCATGTTCCAGTGGGTGGCCCTATACACATGTGCACATGGCCAGCACAGTTACTGATAACGAAAAAGGTTGAGAGGGAGACAGGTTGAGAGTTGTCTGGGGAAGTTGTAGGGAGGCAGTGGTGGGTGAAAACGATCAAAATACATTGCATAAATGTGTAAGATTTTCAAAAAAGGTGAAGACATTGTTCTTAAAAAGAAATGGAAAAATTCTTTGAAATAAAATCCTCTCCTCCAGATAATAATGACAATAATGTTGGATGAGTATGTAAAATAACAACAACACAGGGACAGTAACACTTTGTTTCTCATTGAAACAATGGGAATAGCAGACAACAGACATGTGTAAGTAGCAAAGTAAAAACCAAAATCAATATAAAAAGAAATGACCCACTCAGAGAGCCACATCCAGTGAAACTATATATTTAGAAATAAAAGAAAATGGAATCTTCCAGATGAATGGAAACTGGGGAAATGAACCACCAGCAAGCCTGTGTGTGGTAAGAGAAGTTACTTAGACTGAAGAAATGACAGGATGAGACTGTAGACCTGGAGAAAAAAAAAAGAAAGAAAGAACAAGCATGACAAATGCACAAGTCAGTGCAGGCCTTCCTGATGTTTTCGTCGTCTTTAAAATACAGCCAAAAATTAGAAATTTCTAAGGATTAATAGACATTTTTGGGAATTTCTGACATAGATGTAAGGAACTAAACAAGAAATCTTTATCACAGCACAGAATTTGAAATTTCAGAAAACTGGGGCTAAAGAACACTGTATTTTTTCAAAGAGCAAAAAAAATCCTATATACAGGATACACAGAATTATAACGTGGTCTTTCTACAACAATACTGGAAACAAGACAAGATTGCCTTCAGACACTTTAAGGAACTAATTTCTGACTTGTCTGTGTGTGGAAGGGCACAAAAACATTTGCTATTCAAAGTTCAAAAGGAAATTACCTATGTGAACACTCACTCCAACTATGTTCCAGGTGCTTCAAGGAAGCAAGCATAGAAAATAAGAAATATTTGACATAAGGGAACAAAGAGATACCTCGGGAATATGAAATGCAGAAATAAAAATAGACTCTTCAGAGAGAAAGCAACTAAAGGATAAACTATTTTGGTCGCTCCTTAAACTATTTAGTGGGGGAACCCTTTAAATTTGGCCACCCGAAAGCTTCCAGAAAGTCTGTTAACTCACTTGTTGGCAGTCCGAGCTGCATACTCCTCCTTTTCTTCTCTTTTCCTTGACACATATCAGGGAATCAGCAGAAAATGGAGCAGAAAATGGAAAACAGAGGCATCAGAGTTTAAGGATTGTTGTTCCAGTTTGGGCCTGGCCAGGAAGAGGGCATATCCAAGTAGCAGGCATAAAGAGACTGAGGGAATGTTGAAACAATTTCAGTACACGAGAGAGCACGTTGTTATCACCATCATTGTGCGAACAGGCCAACTGTCTGGAACCTTCCCGGGTGCATGTGGGACACCTTTTGAAATCTATTCCCAAAGGAATCAGCTTGCACCCCACAGTTGTTGAGTCTTGCCTTGGAATGAAAAATCCTGGTCTATGTCCCAACTGAGTGTAAACCCCTAAAGAGAGGTCTCCCCAAGGGCAATTATAGCACTGGAAACATCTGAGGGCAAAAGTGTAAAACGTCTGGTGCTTGAGAAAGAAAAAAAACACCAGCATGACATAAGCCAAACTACTCACTGAAGCTACACTGTAATCAAAGATGAAGCCAAGAGGATATGAGTCAGGAAGCCAGAAGCAGCCCGCACAGGCTAGCCTTTGTACCCCTCTGCTACTCCTATGCCTTGCCGTTAATTACCTCTCAGGCTTCAAGGTGGCCTTCAGCCAGTCTCTACATGTGACCTGATAAAACAAGACAGCCTTCGCTACTGCAACTGGTCTGGAGCTGCACTTGACATTTATCAGCTCCTTCCACCACCAATATTAGATTTCCCTCACGATCCTTCGGCACCTTTTCTAGCCTAATAAGGTGACTCAGACCTTCCATGCTGAGCAGTATAAGCCCATGGCTGCCTCGCTCTTGTCAGGCCACATTAGCTACAGTTACTGATCGTATTTTTCACTGGATATGGGGATGCCAAGAGAGTCTCATGATTATTTTTGTCAGTAACATAAATATTACTTGTACAAACTAGTGGAATTCACTGTGATACTTCTTACACACATACAGCATTTATGCATCCATCTGCCTTCTAGCCTTAGTCCCTTCTCCTTCTTGACCAGTTCTTAGAAACAACTCTTCTACTTCCAGATCTAGTTCTTGCTGTTTTTGATCTCACGTTTCCAGATTGAAAAGAAAATACAACACTTGTTTTGTTTGTTTGTTTTTGTTTTGAGTTTTTTGTTATTTGTTTGTTTGTTTGTTTGGTTGGTTGGTTGGTTGTGTTTGGTTTGGTTTGAAACTTAATTTTTTAAATTAATTTTTGGGGAATGTCACATTACTAACCCCAATCAGACTCATTTCCCAGTTCCTCTATAGCTGCTCTCCAGCCTTCTAACATTACCCTCAAAGGAAAACTTAAAAATAAATAATAAAAATAAAAATATATAAGTAAGAATATTAATTTTAAAACAAAACAAAAATACAAAATCAAACACACAAAAAAGCAAACAAAAAGACCCACTCTGTTCCTCATTCCTACTTCTTCATTGCCTCTTCATTTGTCTTGGTGGCAGTGGGAGCTGATGTGTGTCATGCAGTATACCCTTTACTTGCAAGTGTTCATTGTATAGTGTGTTGTTGATCAGGTTCAAGGTCTCTGACTTCTGGTACATCATCAATACTGGACCCTCACAGAAACTCCTCTCAGATACCCTGCTGTTGCTCTGAGTCAAGCAGATCCTGTGGTCTTAGGCTCCACAGGACCATCATGCACTCTAGCAGGTCGTAGATGGGAAAGATGGTGAGGTATGCCAACTCAAAGCCCTGCATATGTGCCTGGGTGATAGATGAGTTGGTCAGTCTTGGCTGCTGGTATCACCCCAGTCAGGTGAGGGGCAGAGCCTGCTCTCCTACAACTGTTGGTGAGGGGTGGGGACAGCTTTCCCAAGTTGGAGGGAGAATTTCTCCTATTCCCCTGTGCTAGGGTCATTGGGGTTCACTATTCCAGGGCTGGTGAGGGATGGGATCACTGCTCTAGTCAGGGGACTGGCCCTCCCTGGAACAGAAAGAGACAGCTCAGCACGGCCTTTGTAGTGCAACACACGGTTCAATATGTGGTTCAGCACATGGTTTCCATGGACCCCTGTGGTAACATGGGTAACAGACATCAATACAGACCCCAGAAGCATCAGGACCACAGACCCAGACATGGCCAGCAGCAGCAGCTTGGGCCCAGATGTCACCATGGCCCTGGGTGGCAGCGTAGGACACTTAGATTTGCATGGCCCCAGTAGTGGCTCATCTCTTGGACCCCAACATGGCCACAGGTAGTGGCCCAGGACTCAGGCATCCTTGTGCCCTTTGGTGACAACAGAGGCCATGAACATCAACACAGATCCTGGCTATAGGAGGACCATGGACTTAGACATGGTCCTTGGCAGCATCTCTGGCCAAAATGTTACCATGGCTTCAGTTGAGAAACAGGCCACTCATTTCACCCCATTCCTCACCACCTTCACCTCTTCAGATCTGTCTCTCTCTACAGGACATAAAACATTTTGTTTCCACCTCCCATACCCCACAATATACTTACTCATCATAATGCTGACCAACTGGTGCCTTGTGGTTTCTTCTCCCTGGCCAGAGCAAGCGGCCCCAGGAGAACGTGTGTGTGTGTGTGTGTGTGTGTGTGTGTGTGTGTGTGTGTGTGTGTGTGTGTGTATTTTCTTCACCCACTTGCTTTTGTTTTGGTCTGTCTTGTTTGCTTAGCATGACATTCTGCTTCAAATGACAAGTTCTCATTCTTCTCATGGCTGCATAATACTCCATAGCTCCTTTATCTGTTTATCTGTTGACAGGCAGCCATGGGGATTCCATCAGCACCACAAAAATGACATGCAGGCTTGTCTTTTGAGTTCTGCCTTCATTTCCTTTGAACAGACAGGAGTGGGACAACTTGATCACATGTTAAGTTTACTTCTAGTTCATTCTACCTACTTCTTTCCAAAATGGACCTATTGACTGATATTCCCATCCACAATATGTAAGGATTCCTTTTTATCCACATCTTTGCCAGCACTTACATTCTGGCTTTTTGATAGTAGCCGTTCTGACTGGAGTCAGATAATACTTCATGTAATTTTGATTATTATTTCCCTGGTGACTGATGATAGTACTTCAGATACTTTTTGAATATTTATAATTCTTCTTTGAAGACATCTCTAAATTCTTATGATTGTTATCTCAATTTGGCCAAAGATTTAGTTTCTAAAGTCTCTTTGTCCTAGTCCCTAGCAGTGAGATCTAGCATGATAGCTCAAGTTCTACCAGGAAGCCAATCCTCAGGGAAAGTGACAAGCCTACTGAAGCCATAGCTCCTTCAATTGGAACACTCACCAAATGAATATGAGAATACTTTCTTCTGGAGAATCTTTACTCTTCCAAATGCATAACATCATACTTTCGGATTTTCTTTTCTTCAGTAATCTTGGATAAACAACAACTAAATATTATATGTTAATGTAGTCATTAGCACAATTGACCTAATGCATGTTCTGTTTATTCTTTTGGTCTAGATTTGTATTTCACTTTAACAAGTAGTTAACATTCTAACTTCAAAGAATTCCCTTAACCACTTAGAACTTTCAATTTCTTTATCTTTAAGGGGAGAAAGCTATTAATAGGCTACAGAACTGTGGTGCCACAGATAATATTTACATGTACATTCATTAAGTCAACAAATAATAAGCTTCTTTGATTCTTATATGTCCTGGGCTCTACAGAAGCTTGCTCAGCCAAGATTATATTCCAAAAATATTATTATAGTATTCTCTACACAATGAACTGAATTGAGACTTGTCACTTGTTAGTTTCTTTGACTTATTTGTTTATTTATTTATTTAGTGTATTTATAATACTAAGGATTGAATCTAGGGACTTTCACATGCTCATCTAGCTCTCCACCACTGAACAATATATCAAATTATTTTTGAGACAATCTTGTTAAGTTGCCAAGACTAGTCACAAACCCCCTTTATATTCCAGGCAGGCCTTGAACTTGTAATCCTCCTGCCTCAACCTCCCATGTCGCTGAATTGACAGGTCTTTATCATGAGTCCTGGACTTTTATTTGTCTTAAAGAGTTTTGGCCATTATATTACATCTAGGAAGTCAAGCATCAGAATATTTTCCAGAACCTAGAAGACGGCACTCATATATACACATAGATGCACATCTACACATACACTTGAACACAGACATGGAAATGGCATTCATACATACACATGTGTGCACACCTACACACACACTTGAAAACAGACATACAAATTCAGATGCAGCAAAGATTTCAATAGCTAAATTCAACAGCTATCTTACAAACTTGATATAGGTTATATTTTGCCTCTAAATAGGTAAACAGAAAATCAGCCAAGAAAACTAGAAATTAAACTGAGGAAAGTAATTCATAATGAAAGCAGAAGTGTTCCAGGGAATGGAACACAAGCTCTTTCCCTCTTGCCATTTTGGTGTATGAATGACCTTGGAAAGACAGAAGGCTGAAGAGAAAAAACATTCATTGCTCAAGACTGTGAAATATTACAGGAAGTGACCTATCACGATATGTTCTGACATACACCTTTTAATATGTTTGGTTTTTATGTGCATGAGTATTCTCTATCTCTCTCTTTCTCTGTCTTTCTGTCTCTTTCTCTGTCTCTCTGTCTCTCTGTCTCTCTCTCTGTCTTTCTGTCTCTTTCTGTCTCTCTGTCTGTCTCTCTGTCTGTCTGCCTCTCTCTGTCTGTCTCTCTCTCTCTCTCTCTCTCTCTCTCTCTCTCTCTCTCTCTCTCTCTCTCTCTCTCTGTGTGTGTGTGTGTGTGTGTGTGTGTGTGTGTGTGTGTGTGTGACATATGTGCCTGGTGTCCATGCAGACCAGAAGAGCATGTCAGAAACCCTGGAACTGAGTTACAAGCTGTTATAAGCCCCCATGTGGGTGTTGGGGAAGATCCTGGGTTCTCTTTAAAAACAGCAAAGAGCTCTTAATCACTGAGCGATTTCTCCAGCCCCCACTACCTGTATTTTAAGCATAAAATCTCATTTATTTATATTATGAAAAAAGTATTTGTCCTAAGTAGAAGTAATAGACATTGCTGAAAGTTAATGATAGACAAGTTTCACATATTTTGTTGAGAGCACGGGCAAGAGCAAATTTAAAGAGAGAAAATATTTCACCTATCACAATGGCCACGACTTCCATCCAACTTTATCCTGTACATATAGTGGGAAAGTGGGGATCATTCTACATAGGTATTTTTAATACCATTTGCTAACTTTTGGTTTCATTAGGACAGATTTTACATACAAACACATACTATTTATATTTCATGATCTCTGGGAATTTAAAAATCTCTCACATTTAACACCTACTCCCTTTGTTACTACGTCGGGTTTAGAAATGACAACTTGGGGCAGAATAGAAACTGGAGAGTAAATGCAACAAAATAGAGCTTAAAATAAGTAGACAAAGACTTCCATTGACTGCTCTATGCCAAAGGAAAACAGAAACCAACTAAAAGCTTCCAGTAGCCATAGTTGAAACAACTTGAACAAAAAAAAAATATAAAATCATTGTATTATAGCTCAAAGGATAAAATAAACATCCACAATTATAAATTGATGTAAATTAGTGAGTAAATAAATGAAGTTTAAAAATCTTCCAGGACACATAGGGAAGGGCCTACGCCTGGCCCAGGATGATGTGGTAGACTTTGGGGAGACCCTTTTGAGGGCCTTACCCTGCCTGGGGAGTGGAAGGGGGGATAGCTAGGGGCAGGTGTGATGTTGGGGGAGAGGAGGGAGATGGAGAAGGGATTGACATGTGAAACAAGCTTGCTCCTAATTTGAACTAATAAAAGAATAATAAAAAAATCTTCCAGGTAGGAAGGTTTCAAATAACTTATATAAGTCCTCCTCCTTTGAGAAGGAGGTACATAAATCTTCATTCCTCAAATATGAACTCTCACAGATTTCTGTCAAACAGTCAATAGGGAAGCGAGGGGGAAAACCAGTAGATTTATCATGGAGAAACCTGGTAAACACTACCCCAGACAAATGGCCAAGGTCAACATTAGCAGTGATAAATCACCCTGATAGTATGTACCCTTGACTTGAGATCACAGCAATGACACTTCACCTCTGTGGTCGTTCTCCAAGTTGCTCAAAACCCCATGAGAAAAACAGCAGCCTAATTCTAACAGATAAGCATTTCTTAGAATGCCTGCCAATACTACCTAAACTGTTAAGCTTATCAAAAACAAAAGAAGCCAGAAAAACTGTCACCACCAAGAAGAAACTAAAACATGGCAGCTAAATACACTATGGTACCCTAAATGAGATCCAGAACAGAAAGGTGATATAATATATAACTTAAGAAAATTCCAACAAAATAGAGCCTTAGTTAATAATAATGTATCAGCATTAGTTAATTAACGTTTAAAAAACTTACAATATCAGTGAAATATATTGTATTAAGCAGGGTTCTCTAGAGAAGCAGAGAACCCTGCTGTATCATTGAAAGGACTATTAGATTGGCTTACATGTTAGAGTCAGGGTAGTTCAACAATTATCATGAATGCTCAAGATCAGGAAGCAAAGGACTCTATTCAGTCCAAAAAGCTAGATATCTCAGCAGTCCCAACTCGGCATCAAAAGCCTGAGAGGTCTCTGGAGAGTCATCACTATTGAGTCCAGATTTTAAGACTTCTTCCTCCACCTTCACCAAGCATCATTCCTTCATGTAACTGGTTTGTGCCTTTCGGTCCTGCTAAGTCCTGATCATATACACCACCCCCATTTGATGATGGGTTGCTTCTGTGCATTTCCCACTTATTGTTTGGTGCATCAGATAAAACTCATATCATGATGAAAATCTCAGATGGTGACTTGCTAGCTGTGCTAGTTAGTATGTGTCAGCTGACACACTATACTCACTTGGGAAGAGGGAACTTCAAATGAAGAATTGCCTCCATTGGAATTGCTTATGGACACATTTGCAGGGCATTTTCTTGATTAGAGATTGTTGTAGAGATTGTGGTCCTGCCTACTGTGAGTTGTGTCATCCTTGGCCATGTGGTCCTGGGTTGTGAATAAAAGCAAACTGGGCAACCTCTGGATAGCAAGTCAGTAAGCAGACATCCTTCATAGTCTCTGCTTCACTTCCCACTTCCAGTTCCTGCTTGAGTTCCTCCTCTGACTTCCGTCAGTGATGGATTATGACGTGGAATAGTAAGCCAAATAAACCATCTCTTCCCCAAGTTGTCTTTGATCACTGTTTTCAAAGCAGTAGAAAAGCAAGCAAGTACAGAAATTGATGTCAGAAAGTAGAGTATTTGCTGTGGTGCACCTGACCATGAAAAGGTTTATATGAAGGAATACAAATGTATATACACATAAAATTTTAAAGTTTTAATTTAAAAAGTTTTAAAGATACTGCTACATATCTTGTATTACTGACACCTAGGAATTTTACTGATGTAGAAGGCCACTGTTTTTTAATTATTATTGTTGTTGTTGGGCTTATTTCCTATTGTCTGAGACATAAACATTTAATCAACAAATCCAGACTTGTTGATTCAACAGCATAATATCATCAATGTAACAAACCAGTGTGAAACCATATGAAAGAGATATGTGATTGATACCCCTCAGAACTAACTTATGGCACAGGGCTGGAGAGCTAAAATACCCCTGAGGTGGGACAATAAAGGTATATTATTGGCCTTTCCAGGTGAAAACAGATTGCTTCATGTAGGACATACAGACATAGGTGGAGCAGGCAAGTATTTGCCAGATTAATAGCTATATACCAGGTACCAGGAAGTGTTTGAATCTGCTGAAAAATAAGCAAGAAACAGCAACAACAAACCACATCTGATACAGTACTTGCAATAAAAATCACCAGTGAATTAAGTTTACAATAATGAACTTTCATCATTCAAGAACTGTAAGTGTTCTGTATAGATCAAGTTGAATAAAATTCACTCTTTTTTCATCACTGTGACAAAATACCTGAAAAAAAAAGAACTAAAGGTTGAAGAAGTCATATGGGCTCACATTTCAGGGGCTACGGTCCATCACATGAATAATGTACAGTGACAATAACTTCTAACTTTGACAGATGAGCATGTGTGACAGCTGTTAAATCATACTAGAAGCATGGACATTCAGCTCAGTCACAGGCCTTCTGGGCTCAGGTCAACAACGCTTGAAGAAACCATAATCTCTTGGGGCCAGCAAGCCAGAGCTGATCTCTCATTTCAGGTAGATACCCAGCAGGTTCCCAGAGGGGTGAAGCCTTCCTGTGGATCTTAATGCTGCAGCTTCCTGCCTGTGAGCCCTGAAAGGCTCAGGGAGGATAAACAAATACAGCAATGTGGCAGGATACAGAATCAAATTGCACAAATCAATACCTTTTCTGTGCACTAACAACACACAGAGAGAGAGAGAGAGAGAGAGAGAGAGAGAGAGAGACAGAGACAGAGACAGAGACAGAGACAGAGACATAGAGAGAGACAGAAGAGAGATATCATGGACACACTCCCATCCACAATAAAACATAAATATAAATAAAACATCTATGAATAAACCTAACCAAGGAAGTGAAGGGCTTTAAACTTCTGAAAGAGATGGAGAAAGACACTAGAAAGCTGAAAATCATCCCATGCTCATGGATTGGTAGAATTAACATTGTGAAAATGACCATTTTACCAAGAGTTATTTACAGATTCAGTGCAATCCCAAACAAAATCTCCACAACATTCTTCACAGAAATAGAAAAAATCCTAAAGTTCATATGGAACCATAAAAGACTGAGCTAACCAAAACAATCCTAAATAAACAAACAAACAAACAAATAAATAAGAAGAAAAATTCTAGAGATATTTCCATTCCAGATTCTAAGATATATTACAGAGCCACTGTAATAGAAACAATGGTACTAGCTCCAAAACAGACATGCAAACTAATAGAATAAAATCAAATATCAAAACAAGTACATGGAACTTCAGCCATTTAGTATTTGACAAAGATACCTACAAAATATGTTGGAGTAAAGAAAGTTTCCTCAACAAATGGTTCTAAGAAAAATTAGATGTCCACAGGCAGAAGAATAAAATTAGACTCGTGTCTATCACCTTGCACAAAAAGTAACTCCAAATGGACCAAAGACATTAAACACTGAAACTTGTAGAAGCAAACATGTAGTATTCTACATGATATAGGTATAGGAAAGGACTTCTTGAATATGACTCCATTTGCCCAATGATTAAAGCCAATGACTGACAAGTGGAACTTCATAGAACTAAAATGCTTCTGCACAACTAAAGAAACAACCGGGTGATGAAGAAGCCCACAGAATGGGGGAGAGTCTTTGGCAGTCACACAACTGACAGAAGAATAATATTTAAAATATTAAAGAACTCTAACAACAGTCAAAAATGACCCATACAAAAAAAATCAACCTGGGATCTGAACAGAGTTCTCCAAAGAAGTAAGTGTGTGTGTGTGTGTGTGTGTGTGTGTGTGTGTGTGTGTGTGTGTAACAACAATTAATGAAAAAAAAAGAGGCCACAAGTTGAAAAAGAGTAAGGAGGGGTAAATGGAAGGGTTTGAAGGTAGAAAAGATGAAAAAATGATATTTATAATATCAAAAGTTAAAAGAAATAGTAAAAAGGGGAAATGGATATCCACTTGGCTTTGTCCTTTTCCAATTTTTAATCAGTCTGAGACTCAAGCCAATGGGATGCTACTCCCATTGATGAACAGTCACCTGTCAATCTTCTGAGGAAATATCACAATAGACAATTCATAAGTATGACTCACTAATACCTAAGTGTTTCTTAATCTAGTCGAGTTGATGCTCAAAATTAACCATCACAGTTCCACATCTTGTCAACTTGACACCCAAATACATCCCTTTAATTCTTACTATTTACCCTTGGCCTCACAAAAGCATATGTCCCTCTCACAATGCAATGTGAATTTATTCTGTCTCTCAGAGTCCCCAAAGTCCTTAACAGTTCCAATATTGTTCTAAAGTCCAAAGTGCAAAGTGTTTCATGTAAGTCTTAACTGTGAGCTACAATAAAACCAAAATGTAAATTATAAACTTGCAGTATTTGATGGTGAAGGGGAAACACTCTCATTATGTATGAAAGAAAGAAAGAAAGAAAGAAAGAAAGAAAGAAAGAAAGAAAGAAAGAGGAGAGGAGGAGGAGAAGAAAGAAGAAGAAGAAGAAGAAGAAGAAGAAGAAGAAGAAGAAGAAGAAGAAGAAGAAGAAGAAGAAGAAGAAGAAGAAGAAGAAAAAGAAGAAGAAAAAGAAGAAGAAGAAGAGCAATGAAGCATAGCAAGAAAAATAGAACTGAATCAAGACAAACTCTCAGTAGAGCAAACATCAAATTCTATTGATATGTTCCTGGAATTTGTGGACTTATTAATATATCATAGTTAGCACTACATTTCCAACTCAAGAGCCAGCAGCACAGGCAGTCTCTTTCTTGAGCCAGCTCTACTCCACTTGGTGCCTGAAGCTTTCTTCAGTGGGCATAGCATATTGTTAACAACCCCAATATGTTGGGCACCCCATTCTGACTTGGACTTCCCCTTCAGTGTTTCACAGAGAGCCCAGCTATGGTTTTCAAGCCAGATATGTGTCCCTGTTGTATGTTAACTGGCTTCTGAAGTTTTCAGGAACATTGCTGACAACTTTATAGTCCCTTATTTTTGCATCTTGCATGCTTGCAAAAATGGCAAAATGTGATGATGTCAACAAGTTCTGTAGGAATCTTGAGAAGAAGCCTAACACACTTAACCCACAGTGTCATTGGTTTTCTTTTCTTCTTCTTCTTCTTTTTTTTTTTTTGCATACCTTTGAACATGAGAGCACTTTAAGTAGCCATGCTTTGGCAAGATGCCCTGGAGACATTGTTTTCTCAGACATTTTCTCTCAAATAAATTTGCTCTGTTACACATTGAATAGGGTTAATGGTTGAAAATCTTACCTACAAGCAACTTTTTCTATTGTGTTAGTGCAAAGTCCTAGTTTCTCTTGAATGGTGCCAATATCAGAAATTACAGATACTTTTCCCATACCTGTTTTATCACTCTGACCATAATTTTAACTGTACTCATACTCCTTTCTTCAACAAACTGAGTGTTTTCATATCTTTCTACTCCTTTCCTGTTCTGAAGCTTACTATAAGCTTCACTAAGTGTATTGATCAATAACAGTATCACATCTTAAATGTTATGACACCTTGAAGCTTTTCCTCCATCAAACAAATTAATGTATCATTTTTGAATAAATCATGATGGGAGATGTCCTTCTGTATATATGTTTCTCTTATTGGTTGATGAATAAAACACTGACTGGCCAGGCAGGAAGTATAGTCAGGACTACCAGATGAGGAGAATGCTGGGAGAGGATGCAGAGAGAAGCTGCTAGAGAGATGCCATGATGCTGAAGGAGTAACATGCTGGATTATGGGTAAGCCACAGCCTCATGGTAATACATAGTTTAATAGAAATGGGTTAATAATTAAGAGAGAGCTAGCCAGTAATAAGCCTAAGCCATCAGCCAAGCAGTTTACAATTAATAAAAGTCTCTGTGTATTTATTTGGGACTAAAGGGCAGCAGGACTAGGTGGGACAGACACTCAGTCTACAAAAGCCCCATATGAATCTTTAGGAACTGGGTTGAATACAGCCAAAATCTTTGAGAGAATATAATATTAATGACCTCTGTCTCAGTTCATGAGCCTTTGTTAGTTTCTGAAGCCTCATGAATGGTTTTCATTACTGCATTTCTATCAGCATTCTAGTCATCCAAGACCTCATCAGATATACTAATTAACTTCTAGGACTTCAATAGCCTTCTCTTCCAAATTTTTCTACATTGCCTCTACATTGCCTATTCTGCAAGCCTGCAGAATAGTTTTGAAAACCTACAAACCACATGTATATAAAACCCTACTCCTGGTACCAATTTCCTATATTAGTTGCTTTTCTTTTTTATATGACCATTACATAACAATAAACAATTCAAGGAAGGAAGGATTTCCTTATATTCATGATTTGAGGATGTAGTCCATCATTGCAGAGACAACATAGAAGCTGAAGCAGCAGGAATGCATAACTGCTTAGTCACATCTTGATGGATCTGGAAGCACTGATGAGATGAGAAGTGGGGTTGAGCTATAAACTTGAAAGTCAATCTGCATTGCATAAATCTACTTTTTCCAGTTTGGCCTCATCTCTCAAATTTTCTACAACCTACCGAAATGGTGTTACCATGTGAGAACCAACTGTTCAAACAAATGACCCCATTGGGTACATTTTGCATCCAAATAATAACAGGTGTTAATAATAATGGTACCTAAGAGTGGGTTTATCAGAATTCTGTATACTATCTTTTTAATTATTTAGATTCAAACCATTCTTTAGAATATTTTTTTAGAAAAGCCAAGAGATGTCTAAGAGATATTTGAGAAAATAGCAATTCCTATACATTTTTAAATTTTCTTTGTCATTTATTAGCAAAATTTCTAAACTTTGAAAAGAATCAAGGAATTTGGGGGGTTGTTGCTGTCATTTTGTTTATTTGTCTTGCTTGGGGTTGGTTTGTTTGTTGAGACAGGGTCTCACTATCTAACTTTTCCTGACTTAGAATTCACTATGTAGACCAGGCTGACCTTCAATTCATAAAGATTCTCTTGCCTCTGCTTCCCAAGTGCTGAGATTAAAGGTGTATGCCACCACCACTTGGCTAAAAAGCGAGATTTATATGAATTAAACAGCACCAAGTTGTTGGGGTTGTTTGTTTGTATTTGTTTCAAAATCTCAAACAAAGCAGGAAAGGCAAAGAGGATACAACAAAAGAAAATTGACAATTATGAGTTCATGATGTTGTGCAGAAGAGAAGGTGAAAAGATGTAAGAGCCATAAGATAGAAAGAAGAGCTCCAGAATGCCATCTTCATTGTATAATACTGTAGTTCCAATAATGAACTCTCCTTGCCTACAATAAGCCTGAACAAGAGTGGGCCTGTCAACAGTCAAGCCTGGAAGAGAGAGAGCGCAAAGACTCTGTCTCTCCACATTGAAACAGTAGCCACTGGATGTCACTGCCATCAGCTGTGCAACACTGGTGAACCCTGTTGCTGTAAACCTAGTCAAGAGATGGTGGCTGGGCAGGTCATAGACCTTTGTGGGAAACCCACTACTATTGTTTTGCTAAATGGACCCATGGTCAAACAGTGGCGTGCTCAGTGATAATTGAGTCATCTATATCAGCCTCTCCAACACTAGGAGCATCAAGGAAGAGGGGATAGAAAGAATGGGAAGGCGTTAGACTGGAGAAGCATAATGTAAAAAGATTCATAAACACACTACAGTACGGTCACCAGCACTGGACCTGCACAAGATTGGGTGTGCCGATATTTCATCATGGAAGAGGAAAGGGTTCACGATGCCCCACCCCTCCCTGAGGGACTGCTGATGATTATGGTTGCTTCGGGAAGGGATGTCACTTTCTTCTGTGCTACACCCACTGGGAAGTTGCTCACACTCCAGTAAATAACCTCCCATACATGTTTATGCCAGCAACCACAATGGAACCCAGTGGGACACACACAGAGAGACAAATGAAAATGGGAAGGGACTTGATGGGAAGAAAAAGGGTTTTGGTGGACAAAAGAAGGATAAAAGAGGGTAATGAGGACTGAACTTGACCGAAATCCATTACATGCTTCTCTCCTCTCTGTCTCTGTCTCTCTGTCTCTCTGTCTCTCTGTCTCTCTCTCTCTGTCTCTGTCTCTCTGTGTGTGTGTGTTTGTATACATTTATATGAAATTGTCAAAAACTAAAAAAGCCTTAGATATACATTAATAACATATGAACAATTTAAATTTAGAAAAATTATGCATGTGATCTATGTGTAGGTGATTCTCATGTGTGGTTATTTTATAAACACATATACATCTGGCTCTATACAACAGAGGATCTAGTAGTTTCAGAAGGCAATACTACTGAGCGACAAATGTGTGTGTGTGTGTGTGTGTGTAATGTATGTAATGAGGGCCTTTAAAATGTTGCTCACATGTGACTCTAACATTCTATCATAGGGATTTACAAACCGTTTGTGTAAACGGCCAGAGAGTAAATATTTTAGTTTTGCGAGGCTGCATAGCCTCTGTTGAAAGCACTCATTCAGCTGAATTTGCAAATATGTAAGTGTAGCTGTGCTCCAAAAAAACAGGCAAGAGGCCAAGTTGTGCCACTGAGTCATATGTTCAATCTCTGAATAGAATAACAAAACCAAAGAAAATGAAGAAAACAGAATTGCACATACTGTATGTTCTTAACTACACAAAAGTATTATAGAGAAAAATGCTACAGGAAAAAATTAAATAACAATATCTTTTCATTTAATAAAGGACTTTTTATCCTTCATTTTTCCTGCACTTACACTTTTTTCGGGGGGTTGGTTTTTTGAGACACGGTTTCTCTGTATTGCTTTGGAGGCTGTCCTGGAACTCACTCTGTAAACCAGGCTGACCTCGAACTCACAGATATCCTCCTGCCTCTGCCTCCCGAGTGTGCCACCAATGCCAAGCTCTGAACTTACGCTTTTTTGAATGTATTAAAAGTTAGGAGGTGAAATAGTGCTGGCACAATTGGATTCGGACATAAAAAATAAAAAATAAAAAATAAAAAGTTAGGAGGTGGTCACAACTACCTGGGAGGTAGAGTCAACTTGAGCAACATAAAGAACCCTGTCATTAACAGCAATAGTATAAAGAATGTGAAGAGAAAGAAGAGAGGAAGCAGGAGGAAAGTACAAAGAGTGGAGGGGGGAAGAGAAAGAAATATCTGTGCTGTTGTGAGCAAGCCTGAGATTCCCAGGCCCCCTTAAGGTTTGAAAATACTCTTATGTTGTATTTATGTAAATTCAGGAAAACACTTGTTACCTCCTTTCCAGTTCTCATTTTTTAAAAAATAGATATACTTAACATTCAGAAATGGCATTTTGGGACAGTTTTTAAAATCAACTCAGATTGTTTGTGACTAGGGAAGTGCTTCAGTTTGTCCAGGGCTCTGGGGCTTCTTGTGAAGATCCCCCAAAGCCACAGGACTGGAAAATGTGGCTGCCTTTTCTAAAGCTCTTTTTAATGACTCATGTTCTTAATAGCCTCTGTTCAAGTGACAAAAGAACCACTGTTGTTAGGAGGGATGTGCAGTACATTACACAAGTTTACCCTGGCAAGCCACTGGGGCTGAGCTGCAAGCCTGTGTCAGCACTTTTAGGTCCCACTAATAGAAATACAGATGGACATGTGAGCCGCTGGAGCATTGCACAGGGCCAATCAAAACATGGAAAACAAAGGCCTTTATCAGATCCATACTGACCACAGCTCCCTAAGGTGTTGCTACAGTCATATTCCTCTCTTAACTTTCCATATACAAAATACCTCTCACCTGAGAGAAACCAGATTTCACTGACAGCCTGGGGTCCAAGTTTGTTGTTTTGCTGAGTATGTAATTACCCCCTTGGGGAAAAGGGAAATGAAGCCTTTTTCAGTCTTTCTCTTGGAACTTAAAAAACAACCCAATAGCTCTGAACGCACAGGATGCAAATAAAAGACAGGGGCAACAATTGGGCTGATACTGAGGGAGTGTGGGAATATGAAAGTGCTGTCTGAGACTCTTCCAAGAGAGAAACTATTTTTCCTGAAGCATGCACTCATCTTTACTGTCACTAAATGAGTCTTCCTCGTATGCAACATAAAGGTGGCTGTCTCCTTATCTTTAGCCCATACTATCTCCCTCAGAAGGACAGCATGCGCTCATAAGAGGATGTCGACTCCCAGTTTAACTTATTTTTGCTCTTGCTGAAGGAGAGGTGTGTGTGTGTGTGTGTGTGTGTGTGTGTGTGTGTGTGTGTGTGTAACACTTTGTGGAATACTTATTAGAAACAAATAATAATTTAGCTGAAAAACTGGATGACCAGTGTGACTGGGTATGCTCTACTTCTGACTCTGACTCTATTGCACTAGCAAAACTTCTCCTGCTCTTAGGGTGTAGAACAATCACACCGACTCTCAATAACTGATGTGAGCAGACATTCATTTTTTCCCACAGTCTATGTGTTTACTGTGATTCTGTAAGGCTCGGCAGCAATCAGACTTTCAGGTTGGGTTCATTCTGGGTCCTGCAGCTACTTGGGACTCAGGATGGAACATAGGGAGGAGAGAAGAGACATGTAAGATTAAAGCTTCGGCTGGGAACTGGCATGAAGTCACTTCTGCTGCTTTTTACCAACAATATAGCAGGATGAGGAGGAAAAGAAGAGGTGTGGGGAAATAACTCTATTATATTAAATAAGTAAGATTCATTACGTTTCAATTTCTTAGGAGAGAAAAAGATAATTCTAGATCATCCAGGATTAAGGCTCTTGTGATAAGTAATGGCTTTAACACTTTTAAAAACATTTCTTTAGCTATGGTTGGGGACTACATATGCCATAGTATGTAACTGGAGGAGGTCGGAGGATAACATACAGGATTTGGTCCTCTCCTACCATGTAGATCCCCCAGCAGTTCACCAGGCCAAAGAGAATGGTTTTAGATATGCACATTGTTCAACTATAATTCAGTTTGACCAATGGTTCAGCTTGCATAGGCATCAGATAATGGCTTAAAATCAAGTCATTTTTCCTCACAGAGACTACAAATAAAGTACAATATGGTCATTACCACGATTGTATATAAAGCATCATAGGAAGTAATAGGCTAGGTTATCATGTGTAACAGTGCAAAGTATCAAAATATTTTAATGATTTTAAATACTTTTAAAATGAAGGGGTAAGGAATATTGTGCAGAAAAGCAAGAGTAGGAAAAGCAAATCTGACTTTCAGGAGCCACAGTGTGTGAGAAAAAAGACTAGAAGATAGTAAGACAGGTAAGACTCCTAGGACTGTTGAAACTGGATTGCTTAAATCCGAGAAATTGTCAATAAAGACATTTAAGTGTTTTCAGCATTGCTGCTTTCTCAGAGCGATCTATCTATTCAGCCTCTCTCATAGCTCCTATGATGACCATCAAAATGCTTGACATTCCCTGGCTAACAGGTATATCATGCTAATCTCTGCCTCCATTGTCACAAGGCTTTCTCTTTGTGTGTCCTTGTGCCTTCGTGTGGCCATCTCCCCACTGTGTCTCTGTGTTCAAGTTTCCTCTGCTTGCAATGATATATGACTAACTGGGATAAGGGTCCATGCTACTCTGGTATGAACTCATCTTAATTTGACGAATAACAATTGCAACAACCCCTTTTCCAAATAAAGACACTTTTTTTTTTTGAGGTACTGAGAATAAGGACTTCAATGGATCATTATAGAAAATACAGTTCTAGCCATTAAGAGGAGCCAAAATACTGCTATTGTTGTTTGCTTATTATTATCAAACGTTCACATATGCTTCAAATTCATAGGGAGAGCATCATGCACTGCTGACCTCCTACAGTGCTCCTTGGGGAGCTGAAGGCTTCACTCCCTTTGCAGAAGAAGGATGGACTTTCTGCTTCTTCCATCTTGGCCATTCAAGTACCTTCCCAGGTCCATCCACTCCATACCCATCTCAAACTGCGTGACTCACTCCCATGCTCCCCTGTGCATTTCATTACCCAGAGGGAAAATCCTTCCAGTTGCTACCACAAATCCCCAGATGCCACGCAGGCTACCTTTTTAAATTTAAATTAGAAACAATCTCACTTTACATATCAATCCCAGTCCCCTCTCCCTTCCATCCTCCCATGCCCCCCACCGACCCCTCATCCCATCCCCTTTCTACTCCCCAGGGAGGGTCTTCCATGGGGGATCATCAAAGGCTGTCACATCATTTGAGGCAGGGCCTAGGCCCTCCCCCATGTGTCTAGGCTGAGAGAGTATCTTGGGACTACCTTTTAATCCCTAGACCTCCCAACATTTATTCGAACAATACAATCAGGCACTGGCGGTCTGCTTCACTTTTCCACATTTGTTTTTCAAACATTATCTCTACTTCAGTCTTAGAAGTAACCAGCTGGCCAATCTCTTACTATTGTCAAGAAGCTTTTTGTCCCTCAAACTGTACAATTTGGCTCTGGCCAGCTTCCCTATCCTTCATCACAGATCACCCTTCATTACTAGCTAGCCTCTATATCCATTCAATCTTGAACTAGACCATGACCTTTCTATATTGTAGTCTCTTGCAACTGATCTTTGAAAGAGGCTCTAGAGTATTCTTGTAGGTACTGGAAAATCTGCTCATTCTTGGACCTAATTTACATCTTCAAACATCACTTCCTTGTAGAGGCTTCCTGTCCCCCCCATCCCACAGTCAAACACACATATCTACTTCCTTGTAGAGGCTCATACACATACACGCGCGTGCGCGCGCGCGCGCGCGCGCACACACACACACACACACACACACACACACACACACACAAATCTACATCACCTCTTCCTGACTTGGACTTCTTCTATGTATATCTTTTTAGAGCTATTCCATTCTATATGTCTTCTTTATAAAAATATACATGCTATCAGTTTGTCTGTCTGTATCCTTTCAATCTGACACCTCTTGGCTCCTTTTTGTTTGCCTTTTTCAAGAAATTCGACTCATTTACCAACTCGTGTGTGTGTGTGTGTGTGTGTGTGTGTGTGTGTGTGTGTGTGTGTGTGTGTGTTTTGTGTGAACTAGTTCACTAAAAGCTCTTCCCCCACCTAATGCAATGTCTGGCACATAATAGATGTCTAATAAGTGTGAATAAAGTAAAACAAATGCTTTGCTTTCCAAAACCCCCCACATGTTTGGACACAGTAGCTTTGGCCCCTTGTTTGCAACAGTGCATAGATTCTGATAGCCAGATGATTGTCCTGAATTACTGACACTGTATTGTCAGTATTGAGTTCTTGACTTAGCTTCAATTTCTGGTTTCTTCAACTCGTTTATGAAACAAGGGCCTGGAATATCAACTGTTCTCCCTGGATCTTCCTGAACTTGACAAGCTATATGTAGAATAATACAAGAGCTCCTGTTCCTTTGTGCCTTAGATAACAAATACAGAATGGACCACAGCTGTCTCTTAAATCCTGCCTATGTGACGGCGATTCTGTTCTACTATGTCTCCCGTCTAGATCTTTCTTCCAATTTTAGCCACTTCTTGCTTGGCATGACTATAAACATGAAAGGGTATTTAGCATGAACCTTCATTAATATCTATAACCTATGTTATGTTAGTTAACCATGTTAAGTTGTGTAATGTCCAATTAGTAACTGTACAAAACTCAGAGGTTATTTGTCCCATGAAGAGCAGAGATCTTACACATCAACCATTGAGATTTGTGTATTTACCACCTTCAGTGTGTACATGAACAGTATCTTCAACATTTTAGCTTTTTGAACTTTTTAACAGTTTTAGGCACAAACGAAATCATTTCTACAATTAACAAGTGGGCATGCCTTGAAGACACATCATGCTAAACCAGTATCAGTGTCCACAGAGTATTTAAGAAAAGCTATTGAAGATTGCCTAGATTCTTTCCATGCTCTGGATACCATAGTCTCTCAGAATGTGAAACAGGCTAGACATCTTGAAATTGTTCTTCTTACACTGGTGTAAAAGATTGGCCCAATCTTTTTAATAATCATTATTTGTTTAACAAGTTCCTGTGAGGAAAGTTATGCAGCTATCTTGTGAAGTAGCCTCTCAAAGGCTTTTATTTTGTCTAGCTATGATAAGGATCATTACATGGTGTGTCTAACTGATGGCTTAGAGCTCAGATGCAGCATAGCAATGTCTATGGGAAAAAGAATGAGACAGTAAATACCAATGACTTAATACACATTATGTTTCTAATTCAATTTGCTTTGATAAAAATCAAATAATCCCCAGGAACACAAATATTTGTTCACTGTGATTGGATAGTCTTCTAAAATTGGCCTTCTCTGTGCCTCAGAAAGTCATTTGTCCTTTATACAACCCACAGACTGTCAAGAGGTGAACAATGCTAAGAAATTCCTGTGGTGTTCTTAGTTTCTGTGCTATCTAGAAGAGAAACATCAGGATCCCCACGTTTCTTTTAAATGTAGCATGCCTTTTACTCGCTGTCTCTGTCTTAATAAATAAGACAAAACAGATTCCTGACCCCTAAAAGCACTATAAATTCATAACATTTTTCCTTTGAAGTAAAAATGTCTTACACGACTGCAATGAAACATGAAAACAATTCATAGGGTCAGAAGACCTGGTAATCAGAAACGGAAAGCTTTGTCCTTGTAGAATGGGCTAAAATTTTCAAAGTAAACATGTATTATTAGAGGGTTTGGTAACTTGTTTTTTATTTAATGTAATGTTTTTATATTTTAGAATATATATTAAAATATTAATCAACTCTACATACAAGTATATATAACATTGTTATGTGCATATATTAGCTCCATTTAAATTTTGTAACTATCCCATCTTATCTTAGTATCAAATTTCCTAACATCAGGACAAAATGTACCTTTTCAAAAAGCTAAGTTATCTACTCCAATACAGTCATAGCAGATAAAACGTTTATCAAATCTGCCATGTATATGATAAATTATAAAACATTACAGGATTAAATACAGACAGTACATTCTTACTTTCAAGGTTAAAAACCAAGCCCACTTGATACTTTCTTGTTAGATTTCAGGAAAAGAGGGCTTATGATTAGCAAGATATGGAAATTAGTGTTCCTCCCCCAAAAGCAGAGACCACTTAACTCAACCAGTCTCAGGTGTTTAGAGAGAAAAATGTCATGAGAAAGAAGCATTACATTTCATGCCGAGGAAGAGAAAACAATTTTCATGTATCTGGAAGACGAGTCTCTTAAAATCTATAAATTATACAGATCCCAGTAGTCACTATAACAAACCTAGTGCTACCTACCACAGGGCACTGCAATGAACTGCCACTTGTGTTAAGGCTTAGAGTAGTATTCCTCTCATTATCCTACAACTTCTTATGTTTATACTTGAATTTCTCCCACAACCATTGTCTACCTAGCTCATTGACCCCCTGCTTCCTCTTCCTTCATCTTCTCCCTGATCTTGTTAATGAGTCCCTGTAAATCCTTATCCCTACCCATCCTACCTCAGCACTACAGCTTTATCTCACAGTGCTCCTGTTTAGCCTTGGAGCTGTGTACAGCAGAAGCTCTCTCTGTGTTTGTTTAAGAGCACTGACTCTGTGCTCATAATGGGTTCAAATCTGAGCTCAGTTCTTACTACTCTGAAGCAGGTTAACCAGCCTCACTAAGTTTCTGTGCCCTGTCTGTAGATTGATAATTAAGGTAGAACTTTCCTAAAAGAGATGTTACAAATATAAAATGAGAGATGGTCCAAACAATGAATACACAATAAGTGCTAGTTTTTATCTCCATTTGAATGTATCATTTTACCAACACAGAAGTTCTGCTTGGTGCAAAAGTGTTTCTATTATTATTTTTTGTCATCCTGCAACTATTATGAGTCACTTGCTTGATCTAAAATTAGGACAAGTCATTCGGTAATTCACATGCACTTTCAAAAGAACAGAAGCACTGAAACAGCAATGGTTCCAGACAATTCTACATGAGGACATCGCTGTGTCAGTCCTATATCTTGCTTTCTAGATAGAGCACAAACAAAGTCTCTACACATTAAATAAAGGAATGATTTGTTTAGGACAAGAGTGAATTCAAGGGAAAGCTTAACATTTTGTCTTTTCTTCCTGCATGAAACACATGAATGCAGACCCCCCCCCCCATCTAGAGTTCCAGGTTAGTTCTCTAATGGAAACCTTACCCTCTGCTCCCACAACTTGTTCTGAAGAATATGAAGCAGGGAAATAAGCTTAGTTCTGAGGCAAAGGGGCTCAGCAAACTGACTGCAGGAAAACAGACTTATTCCCATGTGAAAACTGGAACAAAGGTTGAGTGTCTGTCGTGGAAGCTCTCTCTGTTCACAAAGAAAACAGGGGAGAAGCACTGTATCAAAAGACCTTATCAGAAGACATATTTGACCAAGCTTCCTCAGTCTGCTAACAAAACTACCTTAGAAAATTCTAATTTAATTCTTTCAACCACCTCTGCCTGTTTGCAAGCTTGTCAATATTTTTAAATATGTATATGTAATTTTTGATGGTGGTGGAGATTGAACTCAGGGCCTTGCACAAGCTAGGCAAGCACTCTGCTGCTGCCACAGAGCCATAACCGCTGTCCACATGTGCTTATATCAAAACGACATTTTAAAATTCTTAAGGAAGGGAGACAGATTTGGCAAGAGGGAGGCCTCCATCAGGGCCTACTCAAAACAGAAAGCTACTTTAATGGAAATGCCTAAAGTAGACAAATTGAAGTAAAACAATGCATTGCAAGTTTTAATGCAGATATTTGGTGATCTTTCCATCTTTTAGAAGTCTGTGGCTTGTGTGCCATGCATTTGTACAGACATTTGAAAAGACAGAGTGTAGCCTTTTTCTCTGATGTCCATGCCTTTCAGACCATGAGCTATACTAGCCAGGGCAAATACTCCAAGTGTCATAGGATAGCTGTGTCTCTCAGACAATCCAGAGGTCTTATTGTGATAACTGTGCCCTTTCATTGCCCTTCCCAATTTTAACTAGAAGCAGCTTCGTGCACTCTTGGAAGCCACATGGCTCCCAGTGGTCTTTTGACTTCATACTTTTGACCTTCACATTTTCACATTCATCTCCTGACTTTGCTTCATTTCCAAGGTGAACTTCTAATATCTCTGTTTTATCTTGTTTTAATAGCTAATTTGCCATGATCTCAACTATTGTACTTTTTAAAATGTGACTGCTGATAACCTGCTAAGACTTTGTATTAGAAGATAAAACATCCACCTTGTGCTGGAGTAAGAACTGAGCTTAAGATATAAAGGGAAAAAAAGTACGGTCCAGTATGTACTACTCACTGCCAGTCATAGACAGGTCATAATTTATATCAGAATCTTACAGGGCATAGAATTTGATGATAAATTACCCAAGTTGAGTTAGGTGCCAAGTTTTTCTTTAAAGCAATCTCTGTGCCTAGATTATGGCCAAACTCTTTATCATGAAAATGTAATGAAACTTGTATTTAATCAAGAAACAATCTTAGAAAAGAAGAGGGACCCTGATAGCCTTTGGTTTCAGTTTGTTACAGGTAGTATCCTAGGCAAACCTAAGCAAACATGCTGTGGTGTGGGCACCTGAGGAAGCTGGAGAGGGTGTTGGTTCCCTTGAAGCTGTACTTACAGGTGCCTATGGGTTGCCTGGCATGGGTGTTGGGAACCAAACTCTGGCCCTTTGGAAGAGCAGGAAGTGCTGTTAACCCCTTAGTCTTATGAAGTAATGCAGAGATTCCTTTATTTTCTCATGGAGGCATTCAAGGAATGAAACTCTATATACTTGGTTCTTCGAACTAGATTGTGGGGCATGGAAAGTTAAGGCCTATACAGAGTAGCTATAAATCCTGCTAGCTCTACAACAGTGCTGGAAGTACTTTTGCTGACCTTTTACCCTTGTAAGATGAAGCATATACAAGCTTAACAAAGCTTTTGTGTGTTAAGTGCCAATGGATGAGTCTGACGACTAGGTTCTCAGGGCAGGCATAGCTTCTGGCGCTAATTATATAACATATAACATGTTTGCAAGCCTCCAAAGACTTTCTTTGTTGTCTTGCTGCAAATGTTCAGTTCTTCAAAACTCCAGCAAGCTTGGCATATTGAAAGCTACTATGCATTATTAACAGAGGCTATTAATAGACAAGAAATCCATACTTTAGACAGATTAGATGCTGGGTGGTACAGTTAGTGTACCAGAAAGGACAATGAACTCCATGTTAAAAACATAAATTCTCATCTTACTCTTTCATTATGAAGCTCTAGCCCTGAAAAAGAAAGCTAATCAAATTATTGTCCTAGGCAAAGGAATTATTATATTTTTATTTTTTGAAATCATATATAATTGGATCATTTCCCCTTCTCTTCCCTTTCCCCTTCCTTCCTCCAATACCTCCCATGCATACCCTTCCTCTCTTCCTCTATCCTCTTGCTCTCTCTCTCTCTCTCTCTCTCTCTCTCTCTCTCTCTCTCTCAAATTAATAGCTTCTTTTTAATTTTTACATATTATATAAGATATATATTTATTTATGTTTTATATCTTTATATAATACATATATTATATAAACACATATTCTTAAATATATAAATACAGCCTACTCAGTCCATATTTTTCCTGTTTGTATATGATCTCAGAGCTGACTACTTGGTACTGAGTAGCCAACCAGTGGGTCTCTTACCTGGAAAAGACCATTTCTCCTGATCTCTGCATTTCTGAGTTACCCATAGTTCTTTGTCTAACTAAGGTTGAGAACCTGTGACCCTTTCCTTCCCATGTTAGCATGTCCATTGGTGCCATGGTTGATGATACTTGATGGGTGTAGCTTCTCTGACATTTACAGGAGTCACGATCTCACTTCACCATGACTTGGGCAAGTTATTCCACATTTCAGAGCCTCACTTGCCTATTCTCTAACATAAAGTACCTCTACCTTGAAGATTTGTTTTTTAAAAATTAAATGATAAATGCTGGTAAAAATGTTCTTGACATTTAGTAAATGCTTGCGATCAATTTTCTTCACATTTATCCTCCAGTTAAAATTCAAATTGTGGCTTTTTTCTGTTTGCAAGTCATATGTCACCTTTGTTTATGTACACGTGCTTGGTCACACATTTATATGACTTTTAAAATATCAGCCAATTCCATTAAACAGCAAGAGGACAGTATTCAGTGTAGCTCAGCAGTGGTGGAGGCAGCATGGCGCTCAGGAGTGACTCCTAAATGGAAACTGTTTTATTTATCAAAAGTCGCAGGTGTCTCTACAGTCCTTCCCACTGCAGCCCTAGTCACTTCCACAGAGACACCAGCCGTGTGGCAATGTGGAAATCACCCTTGAATTACAGGGGAATCACACCGTATCACATGATCTAAAGAACTGAAAGCTGTGAAAAGAAATGGCCTGCATAACAAATGAGCATGGTGTGCAGTCCACATGAAAGGAACTGTTGCAGGGGACAGCTTGTCATTTGGGTAAAAATCAGCTTTGATTCCAGAAAGTGGCCAGAAAATCCTACACAGTGCAGGATGGCACCTGGCACTTTAACATGTGCACAGATCAACAGGTCACTCAAGCCAATGACAGGAAGAAGCACACAAAAGCAGAACAATACAGACCAAGAAACCAAATGATATTTACCGTAATCCTATATCCTAGAGTACACCATGCACTTAGTATCCAATTCACTCTATGCTATGTGTTTTGTTATATGTACATTAAATTCACACATGTATTTTTCCCTGTTGTTTAGACGGAGTTTATCTCAAAAAGTGACACACCAATCTATTAAGGAAAATCAGGTGAATTGATCTGACACCAAATGTTACAGAGAAGCAGAATGTGGGACAGCAGGTGGCCAGAAGAGGCCCTAATCCTATTTGAGGGCACTGCCTCTTGCGCATACACTGTGGGTTTTCATTCTGGCTCTGCTAGTGTTCAGGGTGCTTCCCAGAAGACAGGGTTTTAAACGCTTTGAAAATTGGTTTTCTGTACCAGGGCTCAATAATCTTGGTGACTCCCAGAGCAAAACAAATTGGGCTTTATTGATTTAGTGGGAGGAGACTCTTTCTTTCTGTCTCCATGACGAATCAAAAACTACTGATCTGCCTGAACTTCAGTGTTGACATAGACTTCTTCTCCAACTAGTTCCATATTTTCCTACTTTTAAAAAATGATTATAGTTTCTTTCCCCAAATGCTATTTCTATTTTCCTCACTCCATATCAACAAGAATCGTTTTCCTAATGAGATTAGTCACTAATCTGTTTTTTGTTTTACTTCACTGTATTGTTTTATAGAGGACAGACCTCTCCCCATCCCCCGTCAAGAGAATCCCTGCCAGAAAGAGAATACCACAACTACCAACTACCAACCCACTTCCCCTACTCTTCGCATCCCAGCAGTAAGAAAAGCCAGACGTTTATCTGGACATAAAACTGGCCTTGCCTGAGAAAGTATGAAAATCGGAGACAAGAGAGGAAATGCTGCAGACAATAGCAGAAGCTGCACAGTTCATAAACTCTCAACTTCAAGCCACACCCATTGGTGGAATCTGGTGCCAGTAAGCAGACAGTGCTCTTAGCACCTCGACTCACCGGGGACAGAAAGAGAAAAGTTGTCTGTAAGTTCAGCTCCAAATATGATGCACATGAAAGTGGGACACTCACTTTTAGGAGCCAGGGACAACACAGTGAAGCCCTTTGTTTCATGCACCCTGAGCACAACAGCTACCTAGATCTCCAATACAATCAGTACTTTCAGACGGAACCATAGAGCAAAGTAGTGGACCAGGACCATCTGTCTGGAAACCTTAACCAATAGTTAACAAATGACCCTTGGAGGTCAGTGGAATCCCACTCCAGCAGATCACACATCTGGAGAATTCAAAGTTAAGAAAAGAAAGCACGATCAGGAAATCTTAAATCTTCTCTATGAATTACATTTACAAATGAAATCTTAGTGTTTAGTCTGGTAAATGGAAAAGAGAGCCTGACAAAGCAGGAAGAAATGTTCAACATGTAACACAGAATAACAATGAAAAGTCTTATGATGAATAAAGAAAGGGTATCATGACAGCTACAGACATACTCAAGTGGTTCTCTTCCTTCACCCTGGCCCATTTCCCCCTAACTGATGTTGTTCGAAGAATTTCCAGAAATCTCTCAGTCTCCTTCCTCCCTTCATTGTGTTTTGAAACCAAGTCCAGTAGACACATGTCCGCCTCTCTCTACCTCCTCCTAATGATGCAACCTGTTCAGGAACTCGCTGCTAGAGTTCATAGAGGCTTTCCTAGTTTCATGCTCGGCTACCTATTGGCCATGCTAATGTCCTTCTGTGGCACCTTGAACTGAGTCGTTGCTTCATTCTTCTGGTCAGTTAGAAGATGAAGTAAAATGCTTCCTCTACAAACAAATAGCTTACAAGTGGCCTCTCATGCCCTCTAATTTGACTGTTTTTAGTACAGCACTCACTCACTTTATTACCGGGTACACCCCAAAACCAAGAATCAGTGTTCAGTTCTTCTCTTTGAAAACAGGTCAAAGCCAAGGCTATCCAAGAGACTCACAAAAACATACAGCATATTGTTGTTGCCCTTGGTTACCCTCCCTGTTCCTGAGGACACCATGAACTTCAGAAACAGAGCCCAGGAAAATCTGAGCTAGTTAGTCCTGATTTGAGTGCCTTCTTCCTGAAGACTAGCTTTCATGGTACCCATAGTATCTATGCAAGCTTCTGAAAAGGAGGAAAAAATCAACAGTACTAGAGGGTAATGATGCCTATGAACCACAACACCACATCCACCAGCATAGCATGATATCTCTAAGGGTTCAGTAGTGGCACACATATGTTGTCAGTAATCAATAGCTCTCGAACAGGAGTTACGACCCATGCAACAAGAAGGAAACCATGCCTGCTGCTAGAAACCCACCTGACTCTCAGTGTTAGTGAAATCATGGGTATTGGAGGAGAATTTACATACTACTAATTTACTAAAACAACAATCTATAAACATTGGTCCTTACACCCACAGATAAGTGCAGTAACTTTCACCTTTCATCAAGGAAATTTCTCTTTGCAACAGACGGAGATCATTACAGAAAAGCACCATCAATCAAAATGCAAAGTTGTAGAGTCCAGTGCCAATAGATAAATCTACAAAACACTCCTATACCTAAGACTTAGGGAACATGGTAGAAGAGGAGTCAGAAAGATTGTAAGAGCCAGAGGATCAGGGAGTTCTCTACGAGGTGTTGTCTCCAAGTAATTTCAGAAGCTACATCCATAGTCTCACCAATACGACCACACCCAAACATTAATAATGAGGAAGGGATCTCTGTGATTAAGTCAAGTTTATTAAACAGGTGCAAAATATAAAGTACACTCACAATACAGAAGATCCTCTGGTTCTCAAGAGTGATTGGGCAGGTCCAGGGAAGGTCACCAGGCTGCCACTGCCAGCAAGCCTTCCACAGTCCAAGAGAGAACACACCCCACCTTCCATTCTTATCCAGTCACACATACCCAGAAAAGACCATGCCCATTGGGCCAAGCCATCCCAACACAATTGGCTGTCAGAACTTCCTTCCCAGGGGTGGCATTGCCCAAGGGGGCTAGGTGCTCTGAAATCAATCGCTAATCAAGAAAATGACCCCACAGTCTTGCCTACAGGCCAATCTGATAGAGGCAATTCCTCATATTTGTTTAGGTTCCTGTCAAGTTAACAAAAAGTAACAAGCCTAAGTGAAGCTGGTACCAGGAGTAGGGTGTTGCTGTGACAGACCTAACCACAATGCTTTGGGAAGGACTGAGAAAGGACTTGAGAACTTTGGGCTGAGAAGCCATTGGGTGCTCAAAGCTTGGTAAGCTATTGTGGGAACTTGCAAGAGAGTGCTAGTGCTGAGAACAATGCAGATAAGGGAACCGTGGTTTGTGAAGTTTCAGAGGGAAGCAAAGACTCTCTAGGGGCTGTTCTCGTGATGTTTTGAATTACCAATATGTAGTTTCTGATCAGGTAGGACTGAAGAATCAGTTTGAGTAACAACAGAGTAGAACCACGAAAGTGAATCTTTGGCTTTTCTAGTTGGCTGGGCTAATGGCTGTAAAAATCACTGTGGTTAAGAAGAGACCAGCATCATTGAGGTTAAATCTTCTGGGAAGTATTTCGAGGTCAGCATATAGAGCTAGGAGCCAAGGCTGCTTCTCACGCTGGTAGCCAGATTTGGTAATGTGTAATAATCAACCAGGCTGAACTAGTCTTGAAAGAGTGATGGGATCGTGGAGAGCAGATAAGATTTGGTACTTTGAGAGATCAGGAGGGTCATTGGTAAACATGTGAACTCTAGAGACTCCAACATACTGGAGAAGTCAGTGGGATGACCACTTAGGACAGCAGCTGCTGTGGAGGGGAGCCAATCTAAGCCTATGAGACAGGCTATGTGTGCTGTGAATGGCAGAGCCTTGAGAGGGAGAGATATACAAGTCTTTTGGAACCCAGATATGAGTAAATCCCAGATGCAGTACATTGAACTCCAGGATTGAATTTACAATGTTGGAGTTTGGTTTTGCTTTGTTTAGACTGTGATTGTGCCATGATTCTTGCCTCTTGAAATAATGTGTAACTTATTTTTTATTATGCAGGGTCTTTGGAAAGACTTTGGACTTTAAAATAATGTTGAATATTTTAAAGTGACATTGAACTTTTAAGTGATGGGAATTTTTTGAAGACTTAAGGACTTTTAGAGTTATTTATGTGAGATGGAGAATATCCTTCTGTATATGTTTCTCTTATTGGTTGATAAATAAAACACTGTTCAGCCAATGAAGCAGGAAGATTGGTGGGAATAGGAGATAAGGAGGATTCTGGGAAACATAGGCAGTCAGTCGCCATATAGGATGCCAGAGGAGTAACAGGTCCAGTTACTCCTCTCCAGTAAGATAAGACCATGTGAAAATACTTAGATTAATAGAGATGGGTTAATAATTAAGACAGAGCTAGCCAATAAAAAGCCCTAGTCATTGGCCAACAGATTTATAATTAATACAGTGTCCATGTGTTCATTTGGGGCAAGGTGGCTGCAGAACCAGGCTGGCGGGAAAGAGTTATGTGTAACAGTCAACATTTATGTTTTATATTTTGATGTTACGATAAATCTTTTTGCCAAAAGCCGCCTGAGCCCCACCGCCACGTGTGAGCTTTATGCCAGCCGCCTGCCCGAGTTAGGCCCAAATGAATACACAGAGAGACTTGTATTAGTTACAAAGCTGCTTGGCCAATGACTAGGATTCTCATTTGTTAGCTCAGTCTCAATTACCATACATCTATATATTTTATAAGACTTATCTTATCGGATGCCTTATTGGGGTCCCTCCTTGCTGGTGAATCACATCTTGCCGCTGGAACAGGAGGCGAGGGGAAAAGAGAGCGACACTTCCTTTTTCCTCTTCTTAAATATGAGTCTCCTTGCTATGTCACTTCCTGCCTGGATCACCACTTCTCTACTACGTTTCCCAGAATCCGCTTTGACTCCTAGTCCAGCCTAACCTGCTGTCTCATTGGCCAAGCAAGTACTTTATTTATAAACATACACAGAAGTATTTCCCCCATCATTTTGATAATAATATTGACATGAAATTTGGGGGACAAGTTGAGATATTGTGCTTCAAGCTGACAATGAATCAATCGTGCTGGCTGGGTTTTGTCAGCTTGGCACAAAGCTAGACATATATGAGAAGACTGAATCTCTTTTGAGGAATTGCCTCCTCAAACTGGCCTATAGGCAAGTCTGTGGGATTTTCTTGATTAATGATCCAGCTTCCAGCTCCCTTCAAGTAGTGCTCCCTGGGAAGGTAGTACTAGATTATATAAGAAAGCAGACTCAGCAGGCTATGAGCAAGCAAGAAAGGAAGTAACATTCTTCCATGCCCCTGCTACAGTTCCTGCCTTGGCTTCTCTCAATGTACTGTGACCCAAGAAGTGTAAGTCAAATAAATTCTTTCTTTCCCAAGTTGTTTTTGATCATGGCATTTTATCACAGCAATAGGAATCAAACTAGGTGACAGACATTAATTCAGAACAAAAAGTTAAGGTTAAGAAGCAACACATACACAAGGTGGGATTCGAAGTAGATTTGCTTAATTTCCACTTTACAGTCATTATAATATTTAGATCTCAAAAGACATCCTTCAACAACACATTCTGGTTAGCCATCTTTTATGCTAAGGAGACTGCCAAAGTCCAATAGATTTTTATATCCCCTCTTTGGATGTAGTCATGTGAGTCAGCTGCCTTCCTGTTCTTCTTCCATTATAATGTCTTCATTGTAACTTCTTCATTTTTAGGAATTGATTTGGTGGGATTATAGTAGTTCACACCTTTGATCTCAGTACTTGGGAGTCAGAAGCAGGTGGATCTTTGAGTTCCAGGTCAGCCTCATCTGCAGAGTTCTAGGACAGTAGGGCCTTAGAGAATCCCTGTCTCAACAAAACCAAAACAAAACAAAGAATGGATTTGACTTTTCAAATAGCACAAGATATTCATTGACAGATAATATAAAAAATAAAGTTGAGCTGGAGATATGGCTTAGTAGATAAAATGCTTGCCATGTAAACATGAAGACTGGAGTTAAGGTCTTCAGCAATTACACAAAAACCAAGTAGGCAATCCCAGTGATTGGGAGATAAAGACAGGTGATCCCTGGGGAAGACTGGCTGGGGATCTTAACCAAATCTGAAAGTTCCATGATCATCAAGGCACCTTGCTCCAGTAAATAGAGTGAAAAGCAGTTGAGGAACACACCCATGTCAATCTCCAGCCTCCCATATACAAACCAACAAATGTGTGAGCATGCATATGTACATACATGCACTTGCAAAAAAACGTAATAAAATACAATTGGTTAACAAGTCATATAAAAATTTTGGTTAAGAATTTCTGTCTGTATGTATATGGTGTAAAGACAGAGAAAGAGTCAGGCAGATGGTTAGGGACATTCTGAGAGACTGGGTTTCATGGATGTTTCTGTGAAGGATTTAAATATGTTTCATACCAGCATGTCTGAAATTTTCCTAAGGTCACAGCTCTGAAGGACAATTCCCACTTGGATGCAGACATTGTGGCATGTTTGCTTTAAAAGATTGATGAGTTTATAACTACAACTCATAAAGCTGGTGGTCATAAAACACCTAGCTCTCTCCTGGAGGCAGACCACACTGACTATGTAAATACTGCTATCAACTTCCAACTTAACTGAAACTACACTGGGCTATGACATGGTGAGAGGCTCCACTCTACCCCATAGCCATGGTCATTTCTTGTCTCACATAACAAGATATGACTTGCCACAGAACTCAAAAGTTGAAAGAGAAGATTTAATTCCAGAAAAATAAAAATCATGAAATGATGAGGAATTAATGAAATATAGAAGTACTTTAAAATATGGAAGGGAACATAATATTTTAGTGACATTTTTGTTTGTTATAAATAGCCTTAAAATTAGATCAAAAGAAAAAAAGGAATAGACTAATCCATCTTGATTTTCCATCTGGAGTTTATGCAATGACCACACCCCTGGCTGCTCTTTTTCAGACAAAACTGTTTTTGTGACAACTAAATTGTCACAAACTGACTTTGCAATAGGCTGTTTAAATGTTTACTCATTTAAACCTCTTAACCTAAAGCCTCATTTTCCTATTATCACCACACTGGGTTTTTCCATCTCCATCATAATCCCTTAACATGTGAGTTAAAATTTTCCTGAACAAAATGGAAGTTTTTAGGTCACACATGGGGATAAAAATCGTGATTCTTAAAAATGACCTCAGAAATAAAACTAAGCTTTTACAAATTTAAAAAAGGGACTGTTTAAATTATCCTAAATTACTTAAGCCTATAAAAACTGGGGAAAAAAATGATTACACAAGACAAGTGATTATCAGCTGGTGTGTTTACATATGCACATGATACAGTCTTTGATCTTAGAAAGGGAACTAATTTAATACTTATTACTCTACAGTTTGTGTTAATTCCCTTTATAACATCTCAAGTAAAGAATTTCCCACCTTCTTAATACTCCTATCAATAGTGACTAGAAATTCATAACTGTACCAGTAGTCAAATTACTGTCATTGTAGAGTTGACTGTGAGAAGGTCGCCATTTGTTTTTAAATCTTTCTCTATTTGCATCCATTTGTTCTCATTCTGTCCTGCACAATGACACACATAAATCTCTTCCTCTTGCCACACATAGGCTTTAAAATATTAATAATAGCCCCTCCCCCCACTCTGTTTTGCCTCAGGGCTGTGCTGCCTATGATTTTTCTGTCTTTGTAAATTTATTTTCTCAATATCATCATGCCTAGAACTGGGGCCATCATAATTGTAGCACTTGCCAAGTTCCTCCTCTGCCCTGGAAGCCTCCTTTCATCTAGCCCCTTACCTTTCAGCTTGGCTGTAGAAGGCACATCTTGAGTGTCTTGGTGGAAACTTATACCACTCACTTCCCGGGGCCTGCTCTCATAAAACTCATGGAGTGTTTCCCATACCTATCTCCACAGCACTTTGGTTGTCAAATTCAGATAAAGACACACACACAAAGAAAATTACAGGCCAATCTCCCTAATAAACACAGATGAAAAATTGTCAAGAAAATACTGACAAACTGAATTCAAGATCACATCAGAAAGATCATGACCATGTTGGCTTCTTGCCAGAGGTGCAAGAATGGTTCAACATACATAAATTCATTCATGTTGTCCATCATATACATAGACTCAAAGACAAAAGTCACATGACCATCTCAATAGACACATGAAAAATCTTTGACAAAATTTAACATCCCTTTATGATAAAAGTCATGGAAGGACTAGAGATGGAGGGGCATACCTCAACATAACAAAGGTTATATATATACAACACAGGTATAACCAATGTCACACTAAATGGAGATATACTCAAAACATCCCTGCTAAGAGCAAGACAAGCACGTCCACTTTCTTTACTTCTATTCAAAATAGTGTCTCATGCAGTAAAGAAAGAGAAGAAAATAAAAGTGATACAATTAGTAAAGAAAAAGTCAAACTATCACCATTTGAAGATGACATGATTCTATACACATGACCCTCAAGATTCCTTTAGAAACCTCTAAGAACTGATAAACAGGTTCAACAAAGTAATAGGATACAAAACTGATTGACTTTAGAACTATTTTCTCTTGTGCAATCAATACATTTAATGTGCAACACTCTTTGAGTTGTGAAAGTGCCGGGGTTGGAGTCTAGCCACTAGGATAGTGAGAATTCTTATTTCACCACTTTTTATCCCCTCTACAACATCAGGGAGGGAAAAATGGGGAGGAGGGAGCAAGGACAATACAAAGAGAGAGGGCATAGGGATAAATAATACTAAGAATGCTTGAAAAAGTCTGAGGGAGCCATATTCTTGTATATTTACCTAAAATACATATAATACACTTAAGTATATGTGTGTATATATAGGAACACAACTTAAAGTTATATCACTTTGAGTGATAATACTCCTCACAAAAGCTATAGACTACCTAACAAAACCCCCAGTACCAAACATGAGAAACCTCCTTTCAAGTTGTTGGTCAAGGTGGTACAAGACATTCCCCAAATAATCTAGGTATTGATGTTGTCCTTGGTTGCCTCTGAAAGTTGAAGGTAAGTTTCTGTTGCTGAGGTCACCATACACTCTGGACACAGAACTGAGAGGAAGAAAACTGGAACTGACCTGAAAGCTTCTTCCCTGAAGACTGGCTGTCAAGTAGTAGAAGATGCTATGCAAGGTGCCAAAGGAATAAAAAAAAAAAGCAATGAATAGTCTTACCCAACTGTGACCCTGCAAGCTACAACATTGACTATCCTAGCAAGAGTTCACTAAATGATCAATGGCAGTGCTTGTATCTTGGCAGTGACCAACAGCTATGAGGGCCCCGAACAAGGCAGGAATCAAGCCTGGTACTATAACCCTGATTAGCTTTATTTTTCAATATGTCTGTATATTAGAGTTGTTGAAATTTTTTTCTGGAATCAAAGTCTTTACGTTAAATCTCCACGACTTTAGAATAGCACTACATCTCCATACTTCAGTTTCTTCAGTGGTAGACTGAGGAGTATAGTGACCATAACCTAAGGTTGCTATTAGGATTGTGAGTGATGCATATACAATGTCTACGTCAGCATCTGGCACCATGTAGAGACGATGCTTTTGCTATGATGAAAATGGTAATAACAAACAATGATGACAAGAATATGAAAAAAACACTAGAAGGCTATATGACAACATATCATTGTGGGGTTTTGTTTCCTTCACCTTGCTTATCTACAAATAAACCACTAATAGAATGAGAATGGAATATTATTTAAATAATATTGTTAATTTTTTAAGCAAGAAATTGATCTTGTTGGGCATATTCCAGTCTGCCTCTGTCCAACCCTTGATTTATGTGCTTGGGAAATCACCTTTCATCTTCCTGTGTTTTGTTTCTCTCGTTTGTAAAATGAGAAGGGAAAGGCTTAAGTGCCACCACATAATTCTAGAGCCCTCGACAGGCTACAAAGCATGGATATGCAGCAACTCATTGAGAAACACTTATTTCCCATGTTCTCCATTGACCCAAATTTCTGAGGCAGATGACCAGCATAACGCAAGCTATAAATGCTGACACTGGCCTCTTTTTATTTTATTTTAGAAACAATCTTATTTTACATAGCAACCCCCCATTCCCTCACCCTCCCACCCTCCCATGCTCCCACTGACCCCCACCCACTCCCCAAGGATAATGAGGCCTTCCACAGGGGATCATCAAAATCTGTCATATCATTTGGGAGAGCTTGCTGTATCTAGGCTGCAATAATATCCCTCCATAGGGAATGGGCTCCCAAAGTCCATTTGTGCACTAGGGATAAAGACTGGCTCCACTGTTAGAGGTCCTATAGACTGCCCAGGCCTCCTAGCTGGCACCCACATTCTGAGGGTTTGGTTTTGTCCAATGCTGGTTCCTCAGCTTTACAGGTCCCTGGGGTCCCTGTGCTCTCATTAGGTCAGGTCAACTGTTTCTGTGGGTTTCCCCAGCACCGTCTTGGCTCTTTGCTCATCCCCCCCTCCCTCTCTACAACTGGATTCCAGGAGTATGGCTCAGTGCTTACCTCTCAAGTCATCTAAGCACATGAGGGCAGCTTTTGCCTGTGTCAGAGTCTGACTGCTTTCTGTAAAATGGCTTAGCACTGAGAAAGCAGGACTCCCATGTGACCCTGAGAAACTGAGAAACAGGAAAAGGATAAAACAAGGGCATTCATGTTTGTGGAACATCTATAATAGAGATGATTATAATATAAGCCTCATTGAAGCCTCACAACAACTTATGTGGAAGGTTTTATTGCCTATATTTCAAAGATGAATTCCTCAGGGAGGCTCAACATTAATGCCTGAAACCATAAGCTACTAACTACCTTCAGATCAGCATCTGAGAAAGACTAACTAATTTTTAAGTGCCACGATGCCTCGGTGAGATCTGAGATCTACAAGAACTGGAATGTTAGTCATTGTTTTAACATAGCTACTCAGCTTCAAGTCTGCAGAACTCTGCGTGAGTAGTGTTACCACGGCCAGGTGTGGTAAGGGAACTTATTTCATTACGAACAAGTAGCGCATGGAGGGCGATGTCCTTCAGTCAGGACTGGCTCACTCTAGCAAGCATCTTCAAAACTTCAATCCAAAAGCTTTATATTTCAAAGTCACCCTGCTGGGACCATGCTTTGCAAGTCTACATGGAAAGTGAAAGCTGATGAGCAATGACAGGTCTTCCATACTTACAGAACAACAGAGACAAGTGCATCTGAAAAGTGGTCACTGTTTCATAGAGGGCATTAGGGAAGTGAACAATGTGACTATTTGCTGTTGGGTTTTGTTTTTTTTTCTCCTCCCCCACCCCTTTTCTACCAATACATTTGTGTGCTCCCCTGATTTAATGAATCACAGACCAAAGGCATTTGAGAATAAAGTCAGCCTGTACATTGCCACAATACTTCAGTAAGTAGACTAAAAAGGAGGGAGCAAAAAAGCTACAGTCTTGAAATCCAGGAGTCTTTACTGTGTTTGGACAACCCCATTAAATTAGAATACTTGACCTTGAGTAAGCAATGCTATAGTTAAATGTTAAAGTTATGGGTCCATTGTGTTCACTGTCATCATAATAGGCACTTTCTATCTGCCAGGTAAAACACGTGGTGAAATATTCCTGAAGGTCTCACAGTGACCTTACGAGGTGGACACAGTTATTACACCCATATCCAATGAGTGAGTTGTAGCACAGGAATGTTGGGTAACTTTCCCAATGTCACAGAGGGGGGAAAAGTGGTGGAATAAGAATTCTCACTGTCTCAGTGGCTAGATTCCAACCCTGGCACTTTCTCAAAGTAAATTTCTGATTGCCTCTGGCAGACAGCCATAGACACAGTATGTGCCAGTAAATAACAATCATTTAAACACATAATTTTCATGGATTCTCTTGACCCATTTAAGCGGTCCTATATTAATCAGCTGTTATGATGAAAATAGACAAAAGGACTGGTGAGCACAGGAGTGATTTCAAGGACAGTCTCATGCTGTTGGATCACAGACCACACAGGTAGAGCTGCACTGACCTAACAAGATGCATGTGTTTAGGGGATGCGGTTTCATTGTTAGGGTACAAGTGTCTGAATGTGAGTTATGTAGCTGTTAAAAAGGAAAGGTGGGATAACTATTAGCCTAAGCCACGACTCTTACTGATTTATTTCAGGGGCTCTGGTTGACAAATCTGCCCTCCTCTTGATGCCATGGAGTTCTTTCTTCTTTCTGAGCATTCCTCTTCTGCAAGCCAAGGACCGATAAGGAATAAGAACAGAAAGGCAGGAGCCTTACCGTCTCAAGTGGCTTATTGGCATCTCTGAGATTTTCACACAGGGTGGCACCTGTTGAGCTGCTGGCTTATGCCCTTCATAGCAATAAAAGTTTTTTTTTTTTTTTTTCTATCTCTCCTCCCTATTGAGTGGGGTGAGGCAGGGAACATGCCAGAAATATTTTAAAAGAAATAGGTCCCTCTCTGTGTCTGTCTGTCTGTCCGTAAGGATACCCATTACTGGAGCTGGTTAGATGTGAATACATAAATTGGACTGGAAGACAAAGTGAGGAGAAAGATAAGGGAGCTGAGGAGTTCATCTGGGCAGCTAAGCCTGCTGTTACAAACGTCTGCCAAGGAGACACATCCCTGAAAGTCAAGTCAGGATCCAAACATTGCTCTTCCATCATCTTGGGCAAAGCTCCTTGGGGATTAGGGCTCTAGTGGTCTATTACAGGGTTAGAGCCTCAGGATGACCAGCAGGGATGGATGAGATCGCACTCCTGTCAGGGCACTCTGGGGCTATGGTTAAGCAGGCAGTGTGTTCTCTGAGGTTTGTTCTTGCCTCTTACTAACTGGGAGCTGCCCTTGATCTTTGGACCTCTTCCCAGGCCCAGGAGAGGTAAAAATCTGATATTGCCTTGGGTGTGACCCCAGCCAGCCTTGTTAATAAACATTCCTTCCTGTTTCTCTCCAGTGACAAAGGAGGAGGGAAGCACGGTCTGAGGACAACAGAAGAGGTCATGCCAGGAACAGACTTCAGCATGGGAAGCAGCCCTAGCTAGAGCTGAGTCAGTCCCTGGTTTTTTCCTATTTGTGCAGTTCACTCACTGAGACAAATCAGCCCCAGGTGGGTTGAACTCTAATTTGCCTCTACCTGGAACTCGTAAATGGGTCAGCACTCTACCATGTCACTTCTTTTCACATGGCACTAAGAAGTTAGTCTTCATTTTCAAGGTGAAGTTCCCCACCCTCCCCTTTTATTTCCCACATCAAAGGAACACTGTACTGGTACACTTGAATTTGAATCTACTTAAATGCCATTTTAATGGACTGTTCAAACTCTGTAAATACTTCCTTCCCTATGTTTTAGACTAAAGTAGACTGAAGTATAAATGAACAGAATGTCACTGTATGCAACACCAGCAAAGCTTCAGCTCTACAGGTGCCTAGCATGCATGAGGTTCAACTGCCAACATACAAACATTGAATTTATATATTTTATATATAAAGTGTATTAATTTGATATATGTGCATATATATAATATATATATATATATATATATATATATATATATATGGCTCTGTGTGTGTCTAAAAGGGCTTACCATTATAATACACCCAGGACCCCTTTTCAATTTTGACTGAAATTCTTTTGTATTGTGTAACATTTTCCTCCTAGTAAAATGTAGCCTCTTGTTTATTATTAAAAGACCTTTCCTCATATCCTTCAAATACCCCCAGCCCCTATTCTGCCTTCCAATTATTTAAGTACGATTAATTTTAATAGTCCCTTTGTCTGTGTTCTGCTTTATGTTTATGCAGATCTATAGTCACTATATAGTTTTTAACCTAGTTATTCAGGAAGTCTTGCTCTCCAGGGTGGTTATGATAGTCTCTAGCTTAAAATTCTCCTGGAACGTCCACTGTAGCTAGAATAGTCCTTTCCAGGACCCTTGGGCTGTCTATGGCCTCTCCTGTGCCTATCTCACCAACGAGGCTCCCTCGTCCATCGTGGGCCTGCATTGCCTTTCTCTCTGTCCCTCTAAAAGCCTGAGTTGCTTAACATTCTTTGGACTTGTTGTTGCTGTTTCTCTTATTTTCAGGACCACTTCCTTCTTGTAGATGAAATGTCATCTTAGAGAGGCCACTGCTGCTTGTGACCTTTTCATGCTCTGCATCTATCCTAGCTGTCTGAAGGTCACACGATTTCCAAGTTTTTGCTTGTTTTCCTATTTATTAGTTTTTGTCTATCTTCACTCTTCCTCAGGTCCATTGTTATGCTCTAGGAGAGGAAGAGAATTTCTCTTGTTCGTAAGTTTGTGCTGGCAGTTTTTCAGTTTCATACACATCTTTTTTTAAAAAAAAAAAAGTATTCTGCTTGTTCTGCTTGGCATGGTGGTACATGCCTTTATGTCTAGAACTCAGGAGGCAGAAACAAGTGAATCTATGTAAGTTAGAGGCCATCCTGTCCTACATAGTGAGTTCCATGCCAGCCAAAGCTACACAGAAAGACCTTGTCTCAAAAAAAAGAGGTAAAAAGAATGAATTTTGTTCATAGCAATCCTCTCTCTATCTCTTTTCTCTTCCATCTCCTGGTGCCAGAAGGGAATTTTCTATTCACCACTACATCATAGTTTCCAAAACAACACCTACTACATAGCAGGCCCTCAATAAATAGTGTTCAAGAAACAGACCTGGCTAATTGCCACACAAGATCTTCCACTTGAGGAACTCCGGTTGCCTTGAGTCTCACTTTGCATTGAGCATTCTCATAGAATTAGCTGGTTTCGTAATGTCCTCAGGTAGCTGTCAAAACATTCAGAAGCTGACAGTCTCCACTGTTGTCCAGTCCAGTTTTAGAAAGTGACCAAAAGGTAAGAGGATGTCATACACATCAAATGCCTCAGATAACCCTTTTCAAACTTTTTGTAATAAGGCATAACTGAAAACTGAATAATAGCATTCAGTGGGGAATCTGAACAGGAATCTAAAGTGTCTGCATCTTTGAACTCTTGTGTTTTATTTTTAAAATTCGGATGAATTTTGCATTCCAACCCATGAAGCATCTTGGTTTGATTTCATTTACAAGAACTTTTCTTTGAGATTGTTGGAGAAATAAATAAACCCTCCAAGAAGATGTGCCCTGTTTACCTTGGAAAATCACCAAGAATTCCAAGTGCATGTGGCATGATGATAACCATCTAGACATGACTCTGGAAGGACCTTAAGGAGTGCAGCCCCTCCTACCTCTCGATATGCTCCTGTGCCTTCAAACTTGCCACAGAAAACAAGCCCCTGCAATGTGGTAACATAAGGAAACTCACAAGGAAACACAGGAGTGAGGTGTTGAGGAAAAGCCTAAAAGTTTTATCTTTCTGCACCATTCTCTCCCTCCCTCCCTCCCTCCCTCCCTCCCTCCCTGTTAAATTAAATTACTGCTTTTTTTCTGTCAATGTGCTTGATGTAAAAAAAAAAAAGTGTAAATTCCCCTCTCTGACAAGACAGATCAGACAGTGACCATATGATCCAGTTTTCCAAAGCCATTTTAGCTCTTGCTATACTGAAGTATAAATGTTTCCGAGTATTCTTCTCATCTGGGCAATCTGTGGTCATTCTAAGGAATGTGTTCTCCTCACCCCTCCCCTTAAATGGACTTGCAGGAACCAACCCAAACAAGTCACAAGCAATTAATATAAATCTTCTCGCTTAGCTCCAAGCTGCCAGGGGAAAACAATCCTCGTGACTCAGAATAGTTAGTGTCCAGTTCATCTATTGGGAAATCACAAATTCTGAAGCATTCTAATGAGGTCATTTGTCCACTGTACTTCTACAGTCTGGAACTGGTTATCACCATTTGTTGGGCATTAAGAATTAGAGGTTTGGCATCCAGATATATATTTATTTATTTATTTGTGTGTATGCAATATATATATATATATATATATATATATATATATATATTGATTCTGATTGCCATTCTGATTTCCTCTTCTGTTCTCTTCCTGGAAGCACCATTGCTATATCAGTGTGTGTGTGAGTACGAGTGTGTATATGTATTGTATTATATACAATATAGATATATAGCACAAAAGTTTCTGCAGGAAGACAGAAGAAGCAATCAAAATGATAGGGGTAAACTTTTAACTAAATATCTGAATAATTAGTAAAGGTGTTTTAAATAAAGTATGATACATGAGAATCATCCCTTAAGGGATGCAGGAAATTTGATAATTTCAATAACGTAGAATTTGAAGACCATTATTTCATTAATGTCTGTGATAGCAAATATGGTCACCACTTCAGGGAATACAGTGGACTGACGTTCCTTGATCCTGTCTTCGGAATCTAACAATGTTAGTTTAAGGCTATGCTTTCCATAGATACAACCATCTAATGTAAACACCACAAGGAAATAAGGCAGACCCACTCCTGGATGTGGGCTCCTCTGGCAGGTCACTTTGCCTTAAGGATTTCAATAATCATTGCCAAACTTTCTTAGAATTTAAATATTAGGGTCTTCTTTTTGCTTTTCTCCCATCTCATTCGCAGGGCTCAGTCCTGCAGGAATATTTTTAGGGGTCAAGAAGAATTAGACTATTTAATATACTTAAGAAATTGGTCCAAGAAGGAAAGTCATAGGTGAGCATAGGATAATTTTTGACCCAAATATGAGGGAACTTTATAATAAAAACTAAGTCCTTTCAGCATTGGTTGTGCCTGTGCAGATGGGAGGTGACAGCAATCAATGTCCAAAGTTACTCATTTCACATCTAATGCTACACTCACTCCCAAGGTTGTTTAGAGAATGAAAGAATTCCTTCAGGGTGTCACAGCAGTGATAATTCAGTTCATATATTTGTTCAGAAGAATTTTCTATTCTTTCTTTCCAGTGTTTATTTACCCAGAAGTATAACGATAGTCAAGTTGCCCTTCATCCCATCCCAAGTCACAGTAAACATTTTTGAAGGTTGTAAGTTATTCAGAAACTCCCATTCAAAGTGCAGATGGAATCAACGTCTTCCTCCATCATTTACCACCTCTCTTTAATACTGTGGGCCCCGCTGAGTGTTTGCTTATGTTCAGATGATGAAGGTATTTAGCTAATTATGCGACCTCCTTATCTAGTAGAAGAATTTCAGCAAATGAAATCCCATTCTGACAGATCTTCCAGGCAAGGCTGTGTGGTATAGAGCATAGGGCATTGACGTGGAAGTACAGAAGCAGTATGCTGTCTTAGCTAATGTGCTGGCCATATTGTCATGCACACATGTTGCTGGTTTTCTTGTCCCGATAGTTCCTGGCTGCCCTTCAGCCCCAATTAAAGCACACAAACACTATATTAATCACAAAACTGTTGGCTGATGGCTAGGGCTTCTTATTTGCTAGCTCTGACTTAATTATTAACCCATTTCTGTTTAACCTATGTATTGCCAGGAGAAAGCAGCTTACCCGTAGTCCAGCATGTTACTATTTCCGATGCATCATGTTTCTCTGGCCTCCCTCTCCCAGCATTCTCCTCATCCCCTCATCCCACCTATCTTCCTGCCTCTACTGGCTATTGGCCAAACAGTATTTTATTCATCAACCAATAAGAGAAACATATATACAGAAGGACATCCCCCATCACATACATCTCCTTCCTCATGAATGTTCAGGATATTTTTAAGGGGACTCTATTTTTATTTGAACTCAACAGACCAAGTGAAAAAGAAAAAAAAAACTGTATCTAATGATAATTTTTTTCAACCAATAAAATGCATTTATTATAAAAAGCAGTAATTTATATTTGACTATTCCTTTGGCATCCTCAAATGTGTGAAATTTTGTAGCCCCAAAGAGATATAGTAATGTTTGTGTAAGTGAATTGAATATTGGCATATTGTTACATTTAAATATAAACATAGACCCAGTGAAGTAATAATGTCAGATGTTACATAGTGAAGTTGACCTTTAGACAAAACTATCCCCATGGATGTATCCTAATCACATAGTCTCCTAAAAACCTCTTTTGCTGATAGAAGATATAGAAGTCAGAGAGATATATGGTACCAAGGAGAGTCAGAAGGGTTTGAAGGCCACTTCTGTCTTATAGAGACAGTGGGGGCATGAGAAGGAAAGAAAGAATCTTGCCATCCTGGAAGCTTTGAACATGAACCAAATCCAGAAAGGTCAAATCCAGAAAAATAGCTACAGCTCCTAGCCATACACACTCTGTACCCAAACTTCTAGCACAAAGATAGTAAGATAATAGGTGGATAAGGTAAGGTAGGTAAGTTAATAGGTGGGCATTCTAGGCCACTAAGTCTGTGATTGTTACACAGCAACAGAAAACTGATTTTCTGATTCTGACATTATTATCACCACAACTCTGTTATTCAGACTTAATCAACAGAAATACATACCAGAAAAATGATAAAGGAAAATACTTACCTTCTCATTTTTCTTATGCAATTTTGATAAAAAACATTTTCATGTTCCAGCCTTACCCATTTCCTTAGGTTTTGAGCTTACAAACTGGAGCACAGGTTATAAAAAACCAGATTTCTCACTTTCTGATGCTTATGGTTTATTCTAAAGGATTTCAATAAGTATTGTAAGGTTAATTTTGCTGTAACAGTTAAGGACTATTTTAAAAACTTGTAAATAATGAGCTGATAGATTTCTGGGGATTATTTAAGCAAGACAGAGAACAGCTGTGTTTATATAGCTACTCTTCCGCCTGTTGCAAACTGCACACTTTTTCTTTTGAGAATTCTTTCTTCCCTGGAAATTCAAGTACTTCCAAGAAAATCGTCATGATTTTGTGAAGTCTCTGCATCCCTAGGGAATATTAGGTTGGTCCAGAGACTGGTGATTTATTCAGTCTGAGAGGATCCGATCCCCCATTGGAAAATTTTAACTTTTCTCCAGAGAAAGCAGCAATTAACTCATCACTAGTGTTGAAGAATACTGTAGGGTATAGAATTCAGGAAGTATTAGGAGCAATGTTCCTTGCCATGCATAAGGAGACAATCTACAATGAAACAGAAAGGAGGCAAATAGGAAGAAACCTAGAAATGACAGTTGGGAAGAAAACACTGTGCTCTGCCATGCAGCTGCCTCTCACCCTGTCTATGGCTTCATTTCTAGTCATTCCTGACATTCCATAGACCAGCATGTTTCTCCTTTGCCCTAGACCAGTTCAAGGGGGATTCAGACTCTTACAGAGACACAACTCACAATACAATTTTTTTATTTTGTTTTATCTTGAAAACATCATGTTGTGGGGAAAATTTCTAGCCAAGAAATTTTTCCAAGATCTTCCAGGATGCTGGTAATCCATCAGGCTCCCATCTTTACTCTTTTCAGGTCAAAACATGGGCTGTAATGTCAAGTGTGCTCAAGGACTGCTTTTTGCTCACACAAATACAAAACACTGTTTCCCATTTTGGAAATAGACACATGAAGTCATTAAAGATATCCTGAATCTAGAAGCCTATAAAATGTCAGTTGTATATATTATCTGTTTTATATCTAGTGTTGAGTATTTTAATTAGCACTGAAATTGAAAGAGTCAATAAATGTTGCATATTGCTAACCATATTTATCAGGCTTAAAACAAAATAGCAAGACAGAGAAAGATCTATTTTACTGTAAAACCCATTGCTTTTTCCATATGTAGTCATAGCCTTAGAGGAAAAATTATTACAAATTTAAATAAATCAAGTATGGTGAAAAGCAAAAACTGAAACTTTAATTTTTACATTGTGACAGCTGACAGCTTGTAAGAATAGCATCAGGTGTGAACTTGCTCCTCTATGATTAATATTTCACAAATAGAACTATAAGATATTTAGCTTGTAAAAAAAATAAATAAATGGCATCCATCCACCTGACCTTTGTTGAATTTCTTCTCCTTGAACAAGTGACTTTAAAATTCTCTCAACTCCATCTTTAAAATGAGGTTGTGCTAAGTACTGTGGTGAAGAATGCCACCAGATCACTCTGAGCTTAAACAAGCTGTTCACACTGGTCCTTCCTTTTCTGGTGCATCCTTAAATAGGCAGACAGACAGACAGACATATATGTACATATAAATACAAATGACCTAGACCATGAGTCATGGCTTAGATAGGAAGTATGTTCCCAAAACCTCATGCATTAATGAATCCAATCATCAAAATGAGGACTGTAGCAAAACCAGTGACTAATCTGTTGGTGGGTTCATACTTTGATGGTGACATTCCAAGGTGCAGAGACTTTCAGAGATGCTGTCTACGTGGAGGAAGGAGGTCACTGAGGACCTTGCCCTAAGTGCTCCCTCTTTCTCCCTCACTCCCTTCCTCAACCTCTTCCCCTTCCTCCTCCTCCTCCCTCTCATTTCTCTTCTAATCTCCCTCTTTCCGGAGGTTAAGCTTCTCTCCTAGACCACTTTTTCTCTGCTATGACACTCTGCCTTACGGCTGCCGCAGAAAAGAGGCACCAGCCCAAGCATCACCTGAACCGCAAAGATTGTAAACCAAAGACTAAATCTTCCCTTCTTTAAACCTTCTTTCTGGGGATCTGTCATGGCAATGAGAAACCTGACTAACACACCACCCACCATGCTCAGAGATGTTCAGGCCACATGCCCCGGAACAGCAAGATACATAATACAATGGAAACAAACCAGCTAGTACAGTAAGTTGCTGTAAAGATCACCCAACTGGATATGATTTGGTGACATCAATGAATAAACTGCAGTTGCCCATGTGAAAACTAGTGAGTCTCAAAATAAACTTTCAATCAATTAAGTTCGAGAAGCATTTAGGCGACAGGATTTCACTTAACATCAACAACGAAAACAAGCACCGAGAAGGGTTTGTCCTGGAACTCATACACAGGTGGAAAACTTGGCAACACGGTCACAGTCTGAACAAAACTCAAGACAGAAGTTGGTTCCAGAGCTAGGAAGGGAAACAAGGCCAGGCAGAAGGCACACAAAGGCACTGAAGGACTGATTAAAAGAAAAAGTTTTCTTTAAGATAGAGCTATGAGTAGGGTGTTTATTTTCTGCTTTTCCTACAAAATACACATATATTTAAGCCCCTATATGAGGTGACTTCAAAACAGAATTAATACTTACAGTAACTAAATGCCATATTTTGAGAAAGTAAGATTGACAAGAGTGTCTAGCATATTCTAAGCTCTTTGATTAAAGATGGGAGGCATAGTGGTCGAGTCATGGCATGCAGACATTAGAAGAAGAAATTAGAAAGCACATCTCTGTCTGTTTACACTGTCATGTTCTGAGACTTCTGCAAGTTATTTTTACACACAGAATCCCCAGTCTTGTTACAGAGTCCATCCTGGTGTGTATCAAGCTTTCTTTAATCATTCAAGGGACAGTATAGGAAAGGATACTTGGGTCCTCAGTCACAGCTAAAATTCTACTTGGTCAAACACCAGGCACCAGCGGAGATCTACAACAAAGAATATAATGTGCTCCATTGTGTAATACCAGAGGATGTAGAGCAGCCAACCTCCAAGGAAAAAATTGTAGCTATGTCTCAGTAGGTAAAGTAACAGACCAGATCAAATGCCTAATTCAACATATCCTGAAAATACAGGAATATAGTACTTTAATATTCCTTCACTCGGTGCTTTACTTAGAATGAAAGAAGGAAGATTTGCAGAAGTCAGTTCACTTATCATAAGAAAAAAAGGAGTTGGCGGTGAATGGAGGGTTTAAGTACAGAAGCTATAGAAATTGCTCAGCAATTGGCTTCGACCAGATAAAGCAGAAGGGATGGTGGATGGGAGTGGAAGGGAAAGTGGGCAAGATAAGCATGGGAGTTCCCTCACTAAATTACCCTTCCAGGATAGCCAGTGGAGCGCTCCAGTCATGAAGGCAGAACAGACCACTTCTGGGTGATACATTAAATGGACACCTTTTGGGCCAAGCTCCTGGGAACAATAAAAACCTGACTAACACTGAAAAAAAAACCGTAACCCACTCTCACCTCAATCTAATATATTTTATGGGCATACATTTCTTCTCTTACTTAATTATTCTGTTCTTGAATCATATTATCCCTGGACAATCTAAGGCTCAGTATACAATATCTCTCAGTAAGTACTCAGAGAAAACTCATTAGGCATAAAGGGGTTGGGAAATCGATGGAAATTATATAAATAAATTCTATTTAACCTATTGAACCAAGAGAGACAACTATTTATTCAAAAGAAAAATGGGCCAGCCAGAACCGTCTCTGTACGTACTAATCCCCACAACCCTTATTTCACAAGAACAATTAAATAACATCTTGGAAAGAATCTTGATTTCAGGCTCTTATCAGCTTGAGCCAGCTGATAGAGAAAGTGGGGCTTAGGGGTGAACTCTTGAACCGGGAAAGAACTCCTGCAAAGTTTCTGTCAGGTGATAGGACCTGAAAAGGTGTTTCCATTCCTTGGATTATCTTTATGACTGACAAATGATTGCCTCTTATTTGCTCTGTATGCTTGGAAACTAGTTATATTGTTGAGACTGTCACAAACAAGAGATTTCCTTCTTAGGGGAAAAAAAGTTGATCTCCCCGGTATAAGGTTTAATTAAAGGAAGAAAAGTTTAGATTATCAGCTATGTTTTTCCTGTTCCCCCCTCCTTTTGCCTAACTTCCAGAGAGTTTAGGATCCTCTTTAACAAGTAGAAGGTCTTCTGAGGGCCACATGGTGGGGAATGCCTTTAATCCCAGCACTTGGGAGGCAGAGGCAGGAATATCTCCATGAGGTTAGCTCAATTCCTGATCTACAGAGTTCCAGATCAGCCAGGGCTACATAGTGGGACCCTGTTGAAGAAGGTGGAAAGAAACACAGAGGGATACTCCCTGAGCCAAGACACACCGGGGGCGGGGGGGAGGCCTAGGCCCTATCCCAAAGGACATGACAGACTCTAAAGATCCGCTATGGAAGGCTTCACCCTCCCTGGGGAGCAGAAAGGATGTGTGTGATAGGCAGGGTTTTAGTTTGGGGGGTCGAAGGGGAGGAGGGGAGGGAGAGGGAACTGGGATTGGCAAGTAAAACAATCTTGTTTCTAATTCAAATAAAAATGGAAAAAAGAAGGTGGAAGAAGAGGAGAAAGAAGAAGAAAAGGAAAAGAGAAGGAAGAGGATGAAGGAAGAAGAGAAAGAGGAGGAAGTGGGAGGAGGGGCAGAAGGAGGAGAGAAGAACCATGCTAAATAAAACCTAGGCTTTCCTCTAGCATTTATATCCTAGTCTGTTGTTTCTCCACAGTATTGGTGAGAGCCACAACAAGAAGGTGTAACCTCATAAGTCATTCACTTGTCACCATTCATTCATTAAGTGGCTTTCATTAGAAATGTCCAATTAGATTTAATTCCTTTGTGGATTCCTAAATCTGGAATCTGTTCAGTTTTTTCTTTCTCCTTTGTACAAGAAAAAGCTGAGTTGTGATTGAGGCATAGTTTATTATTTCCCTAAAAGAATAATTTGATGTGCAAAGTCAAGTTCCAGTTTCTAAAGGCTTGAGTCCCACAGGCCTGTGACCAAGCTCTGTGGTTTGCTTTGTTATAGCTTGACTAGACCATAATTGCATAGATTGTCAATGCAAAAGGCTGACTCAATACCTATAAATCACCAAGCAATATGCATGAACAAATAAACAATTAGAATAAAACTCCCTGCTCAAATAATTTATTATCAGGAACACTGGATTATAGTGAGCACAGCACCCACTATACCTAGAGGAAATACTTAATAAACAAAATATTCATCTCCATAGCACAATGGGGCAAGCAGTGATTTATTCAAAATGTGTTATCAGAACAAAGAAAAGTTACTTTTCAGATTAATCACAAATTAAAGAAGACAGGATAAGGAGAAAGGACAGAAACATATAACAGGGATCACGTCTCTCAGACAGTTACAGAAACTTTTTTCTCACATTTTTTAAATTTAAATTAGAAACAAGATTGTTTTACATGTCAATCCCAGTTCCCTCTCCCTCCCCTTCTCCCCTGCCCCCCACTAACACCCTACCTATCCCATACCCTTTCTGCTCCCCAGGGAGGGTGAGGCCTTCCATGGGGTGGGGGGGGTCTTCAGAGTCATCATGTCCTTTAGGATAGGGCCTAGGCCCTCCCCGATGTGTCTAAGATGAGAAAGTATCCCTCTATGTGGAATGAGCTCCCAAAGTCCATTCCTATACTAGGGATAGTACTGATCTACTATAAGAGGTCCCATAGATTTCTGAGGCCTCCTCACTGACACCCACATTCATGAGGTCTGAATCAGTTCCATGCTGTTTTCCCAGCTATCAGTCTGAGGACCAAGAGCTCCCCCTTGTTCAGAATCTTTTTTAACATTTGAAATTACCTGAGTTCAAGTAATTTGAAAAGATATATCATCTTAGTCAGAAAACCTAGATACTCCTGGTTTTTGGTTGAGTTCCTTGCTCATTTTAAACTTTCTCATTGATGGTTGTTTTATTTCTTAGACATTGACCTACCAATAAATAAACCCCTCCATCTGAGCTATGGAACGCCTTACTGAACAGCACACATCGCTGCTTTGTCCTACCAAGTGCATATTATGGTCCAAAAGAAGTTCACTAAGAAACGAAAGATGTCATGTGGAACTCGTCCCTAGATGCCCAAAGACCATTTCATGCTACCAATCTCTGGCAGTATTTGGAGACTATAATATCCAGTTGGTCATCTGCTACAAACAGCAGGTGCAGCTGGAAGACTGGGTGGAGGATGTCAGAGCAGGAGAAAGCCGTGTTATGTCATCCTCCCAAGGCCCTTAATGTGGAAGGAACAGTCTTTCTCTCTCTCTCTCTCTCTCTCTCTCTCTCTCTCTCTCTCTCTCTCTCTCTCTCTCTCTCTCACACACACACACACACACACACACACACACACGTTGTAATCCCCACTACAACAAGGACGTGGGGTGTGGGAAAGGAAGTCCAGCAAGCACGAATTTGAAAGCTAGATTTACAAGGTAAGAGATCTGAGAGCTTCAAGTGGGGAGGGTTTCCAGCATTTCAGAGAAATCTGTTTTGTTTGTTTTTAGTCTAGACTGAGAGTACAAATGCCTAGGAAATATGCTTGAGGCCAGAAGATATCCCACGGTTGTTTTCTTCTTCCATGTAGAGCCCTGGGTTATGTGTACATGGCAGTGCTTACACCCAAGAGTTCACGTGGCTACAATGGTGCCTCTCATGCTTTCTGTGTCCAATCAGCAATCTAGGCGATTGCCACTACTTTCGGTGAATGTCCTTTCTCATCCTCCATACTACTGGTTGCCATTTAGCTGCTGGCAGTCTCTGAACTATTTCCAGTATTACTTTCTGGAGAGCAAGTTTGACCACAGGCTTACTTACCCTGCTGAAATTGCTTAGTGGCTTCTGATAAACATTCAGCTGAAATGTAGGCTTATTCTTGTATGGGTTCTGACTTTCTAAAATCATTATCTTGATTCAGATCCTGTCTTTGAAGAACAAATCACATCATCTGCAGGGAAATGGGTAGAACTGGAAGTTATATTACAGAAATCACCCAAACCCAGGAACACAAATATCACATTTTCCCTCATATGTGGAACACAGATTTTGCATGCATTTTTTAAATTGTCCTGTATTTGCTACCTATCAACTTGGGGAAATTATTTAACCTCTTTGATCCTGAAGTTCCTCATCTAACAGAAAGAATAATAATAATCCTTTATCAGTTTACTCTTAAGATTCGGTGACAGACTCTCCAAATAATTGAGAACTATGCCTAGGCCACAGTAACTCTGAAGTATTATTGTTTGACCAACTTATTATCATTAGCTACAAAAGTGTACCACAACTTACCCTTCACCCTCTCCAACTGTTTATCTTGCTTCTGGCCCATCAATAGCCTCTTGTATGTGAGTTGAGATTTGTGCCAGCCTGATATACCAAGAGACTCGTATACTTTACTTGATCGTTGACAGCTCTAAAATACCAGTCCTGGTGTCTTCACTTTCTAGATAGGGAAACTAAGAGTCAAAAAAGTGAAGCAAGCTGGTGTAAGGAACTGAACTTGTAAATAACATAGCACGAACTGGAACCAGTGCCCAATACTCCAGATATATTCTCACAACTATATTTCACCTTTATGCCAGCCAATTTCCTAAATATTTTCATTAAAGCATTTTTAGTCACACACGCTTTTCCTGGACCTTGGAGCCTCTACATTCAGAATCTATGCCCTTCCTGAACCTAGAAATGACTTTACAAGCACCTCAGCTAACTAATTCTAACACATGCAAGGTTATACAAGGCCAAATCTCGGTTATAAATGGTAATACAGCTCTGTCTGGCTCACTCTTTTGAAACTGCACTCTAGGCGGCCTACATTGCCATATAATAAGTAATGCTACCTGGAGGTGCCATGCTTGAGGGGACAGTAAAGAGATCACACCAAGATAGGGAGGCATGAAGAGGCCCTGCTGCTCAGATGTCCTATAGGCAACCCCAAGTGGCATGGAATAGAGAGGAGCTATCTCAACCAAAACCACCCACACTGCAAAATTCATGAGTCATGCATATGATCCTTGTTATTTAAGCCAGTAAATGTTAGGCTGTTTAGTTTTTCCATAACAAAATTCAGAAAGGCTGTAGAAATTTCTAATACCAATTAATCACTTTCATTTCACCTGATGACAGATTTGCCATAGTCTTCACCTGGACAGTCACCTCTACCTTCAAGTCATCACCAGCTAGCATACACAAACTGTCACTTAAAGAGGTATGAGCTGAGCTAAATCACTGGAGATGTCACAAAGTCAATCATCTTTCCTTAAATGTATAACCAGGTACTTGAGAGCTCAGATATGAAGTCAAACTTTCTACATTTATTCCTTGGTTTTTATTAAGTTCTTCTACTCAGTCTGACTAGACTTGTGTTTCCTTCAACAGGAGTTCCAGTGAAACTTCCATTTCAACCACAATGCAGAGATGTACATACAAATCCTAGGAAGCTCTCAGTTTTGTATTAATTGCTTTCACGTTAAAGTGATGAAATAGAAACAGGGGTAACATGAAGCAGAAGGATTTGTTTCAGCTCATGGTTTCAGAAAATTTGGTCCATCATGGCAGGAAAGGCATGACAAAGCACTCAGCTCATGTCACAGCAGGCACAAAGAGCAACAGAAGACTACCAGGAAGAATATCCCAAAACCTACAGGATCTCCCAAAAATTACACCACCAATTGGAGACACATTTCAGATTCAAACTGTAACAGTATCTAGCAGGAGTTTTGGCTGTATTGCGATATATATTGGAACACTGATTATATTTCATAACAAATATTTATTTCTGTTTCCTCATGTGAACTATTAACCTTTTTGAAGAAAAGCAGCAATATATCCCTAACACCCAATGCTTAGAATGTGAAGAAATATCATTTTGGGTGAATAAACAAGTAGGTGAGGGGTTCTGAATAAACAATTCATACTTGTGGGAGACATCAAATGGAAGAGATCTCAAGCTCATGAGGAATTTAGTGTTGGTCCACATCCTATCCAATTCTTATCTCTTTCTTAGTGATGCTGCCATGCTGCCATAGGCATCGTTTGGGGGCTGCTTCATCCACAAAGCCACACAGCTTTGTTAGGCATCTTCACTTGGGCAAATGACAGTCCAAATCAGATGGCAGGACTGTAAGGAAAGCCACTGCCAAAAGTCTCATATAGATCCCTTTTCTCCTTCTAGCCATTTTACAACATGTCATCTAGATGCCCAACCTTGCCAAACAAAATCTAGTTAATCTTTACAGTGCCATTCCCCTTTATGGACTGTATGATAGGGCAGTGCCATATGGTGAAAGTACTATTGAAAGGACTCTGCTCTTACCTGATGAGCAGGTTTGCATTGCACTAAGAAAATAATTTGCCTCTTGCATCATCCATTGTATTTCCCTTGTGGTTTCTGCTGAATGGAAAACACATTCAAAGAAATACTGCAAAGCAATACCACCACTATTAATGAGATGAGTAAGAAGTTCTACAATTAATTTTTACTGCAATGTAGAACATAGACATGTGCCTATGTATGCATGAATTCTCATGATGAGAGGTGACACTCTTGGGATATTCCTGATGAGTTGCAATAAGCATCAGTGGAGCCCACTGCTATTGCAGGACGGCAGTACCATTCGAGGACATCTTGATCTCAAAATACAGAAAATTCCAGTGCACCAATCAGTTAGTCCTTCAATATGCTCTCTTGCTTTGGCTGATTAAAATGCAGCAGGTTAGCCTTAGAAGGAAATGTGGAATTTATCTCATTGTTGCTGTGATTACAGGTTGTGTGTTTATTATAGCTTTAATCATGTCTACATTCTTTCTCAGAAGGAGCTGTTTGAAGCCTGCAGAATGCTGAGGTTTGGACACATTTCTGAGGTATGCCACCACAGTTTCTGATTGGGCAGCCACTCTCAGACCATGTAGGCCTTATGCTGTTGACTCACTAGAGGGCTGCAACTTGGGAGCTTGATGTCAGCATGCAAGAATGTCAGGCTGCTCTCTCTGGCAACCACGCTCCTGCCCCCCTCAACTCCTTGCTCAACCCAAGGCTGCCTAGGTTTACACTCTGGCCAATCTCCTGCCTGAGCTTTTCACTGCTCTGGTTATCATGCTTCAGCAAAACAGAAACAAAAGCAAAGGGACGAACAAAAAATCTAGATGTTTGTTGGCAACCCTAAACTCTGGTTGTGATGGAGATTTGTGAGACTGGGTTTGGTTGTCTGTGTAGCCCTCTGCAACACACACACACACACACACACACACACACACACACACACACACACACACACACACACACTTTTTCCCAAAAGGAAACACTAGAATGCAGCGTGTAATCTGTCAGCAGGCATAGCACGATTTCTAAATTATGGAGGCATTATATGCTACTTTACTCCTAGTTACTTGATTTGCTTCAAATTCTCCTAACTCTGACTATTTCGCCTTCAATTGGACTTAGGACTGTCTCTGAGGTGTTTTACAGTTCCATGATCTGAAATAACTAGGAGATTTTTTTTTAGGGGAGTGGCTTCCTGGAGCTCATGGGGCATGACAGAGATGCCAGACAGCTTGAAGCCTGGCTCAACAAGTGACTACTTTTGAGCACTATCTAATTTCCTATCCTCTGTCTTCAGCATCAGCCTTCATTTAACAGAAAAGTGTCGTGTGTCTGTGTTCATTAGCGTGCCCGGGTTCACTGAGTCTTTTCAATGGTTGTTGTGATTTTAGGCAACTGAAAGCAATAAACCTATTAAAAGATCCTCGGATCCAGGTAGATTCACAGGCAAGGTAAAGCAATCGATCATATGATATATTAAGCAAATGTAGAATTGGTGATTTGGAGGAACTAAGTATTCCCTAAAATGTGTGTAGGTACAAATACTAAGGTTGTTTGATTCTCTTAGCAAACCAGGTTGAGATAAAATTGCCCTCTTGGATCCTGTCTTCATTTCATTTTTTTTTTTTTTTTACCCTGATGAATGGCTACAACTTCAATTCCTCATCTGTCTCTGTGCCCTCCAAGATTATCCAGTTTGGCTAATGCAGTGAGTAAATCTCCCCCCAAAATATTCCTCCTAACCTTCCAAACTTAATAATGTGACTTTTATGGAAAAATATCCTTAAAAATTAGCTCAATATGAATTAACTTAACTCAGTGGTCCAGGTAGGCAAGAAGTCCAAGAATAAGTGTCCTAGTAGAATCATACAGAGAAAAGACTAAGGGACAAGAGGAGATGGCAGACGCTGCAGAGGTAACTTCCAGACAAAATCTTTCTGAAGACACTGGAAGTTTCAGCAAATTCCCCCACATAGCCTCTGTGAGGGACAAGGTCCTGCTGACATCCTAACTGAATTTCTCACCCATAAAACTGTATGTTGATTTCTGTTGCCCGAAGGCCATGGAGCTTGTAACCACTGGATGGTAGGCAGAGAAACACTCAGTTGCAAACTCTATGCCATATGAGGAATAATGCATGCAATGCAGTTCTGGGTGAGAAAACGCTAGTTGTAATGTCCTTTATTAAAGTTCATGAGTTAGCGAGACATGGTACTTCATGCCTTCAATCCCAGCATTCAGGAGACGCAGTCAGGGTAGCCAATAATTACAAGGCCAATCTGAACTAACTTGTAAGTTCTGGCCATACTGAGCTACATAGCAAGTCCTTATCTCTTTTGCTCAAAAGAAAATAATTAATATTCAGTTTGAAAACTGACATCTTAAAAGGTAAGAAAATACTAGCACTTCAGCAAAAGAGAGATGCTAATACCCTATCAGAAAGAAGTACTTATCATTCCTGTTCATCTCACTGATACTGTTGATGACATAGCTCAGTCTGGACAAATCTCGCCTGTTTTACTGAATTTTACTCTAAGTTTCTTGCATTTTAAGTGTTGACTCAAATACAAACAGGCAAAGGGCACTCTGTGGACATGACCAAACATTTCTAAGTTCTGAGATGCAACCACAGTGGCCAGCTGTGGTTTATGAAACAACTGACCCTTTAAAAAATACTAAAGATGTGCACGACAGCCAAGAATGAAGGCCTGCTCTCCTCCCCCAAGCCCCCAGTTACTTACAGTCACCATCACTTACCCTAAGGGCAGAGAGAAGGGCTTTGTTGGAGCCTGAAGTAGTGATCTCCTTCATCTTCCTTAGTATCTCCTCTTTCTTTTCTATGATGATTTAATTTGCACTCCATCCATTTAAAAAATATCCAGGCGGTATGTGTGTAGGGGGAGGGGGATTCCTTTAGAAGAAAAGGAAACAGTTTTTCACCAGGGAGAACTGAAAACCCAATCATTTTTCTGATCTTTCATCATAATCATTAACACACATTTACTAAAAAGGGCAAATATTTCAGGTAAAATATAAGCTATAAACTGAGAAAAAAAACTTTAAAACTGGCACTGTCTCCTCCAGCTCTCAATTTCAGCTTAAGAGTTCCGTGGAGATTTTAAAGTAATACGTAACCCAGTGAAATGGACTTTTACTGTCTGTTTATGAAGGTGGCTAAGAATATGCAAGATTATGAAAATTGTTCAAAAGCCAAGATTCATATGGCAGCTGTTAGAGAAGACCACAATGAAGGGGGACACACCAATTTTTTGTCATGGAAATAGCCTGCAAAAAAGAGATTCCCTTGAAGGCTCCCTCTGAACATTAGAGGGATTTAAAATAATTTCAGGAATATAGAGAGAAATGGGCCTTCTTAATAATGTACTATTATCCTCAAATGGAAATTAAGACTACAAAACTCTAATTCAATAATAAAATGACAAACAACCCAATTTTTTTATTTTTTAAGATTTATTTATTTATCATGTATACAGTGCATTCCAGAAGAGGGCACCAGATCACATTACAGATGGTTGTGAGCCACCATGTGTTTGCTGGGAATTGAATTCAGAACCTCTGGAAGAACAGTCAGTGCTCTGTTCTAACCCCTGAGGCATCTCTCCAGCCCCACAACCCAATTTTTTAAATGTGCAAAAGGTTTAAACAGATGTTTTACCAGAGAAGATAATGAATGGCTAATAAACAGATGTTTTACCAGAGAAGATAATGAATGGCTAATAAACATTGAAAACACACTGGGCATCAATATTCATCAGGAAAATGCCCATGAAGCCACTTGAGTCTGTCAGAAGCAAGCAAACAAACAAACAAACAAAAAACAGACACCTGTTGGCAAGAATTCGAAGTGGAGACCCTCACACAGTTTTCATTGGAGTATAAAATGACATAGGCACTTAGAAAATCAGTTTGACATTTCCATAAATAGTCAAATAGTGGTTATCTGTGTAACAGTCTACTCTATGAGGTCCACCTAAGAGGGGAAAAATACATTCACACAAAGACATAAGCAGGAATGTTTAGCAGAATTACTCATCACAGGCAAGTGGTAGGGAAAGCTAGAATGTCCTTCAACCACTGAGTGGAAAAGTAAAACATGGCATATGGCTTTCCCACACACTACTTATTATCTGCAGAGAGACTGAAGCAGATACCATTTATAGGCCTGAAAAACATACTAAAGCGATGATGACTCCTTCTATATAAGATATTCTATGCAAAATTCCTTCTATGTAATATATAAAATGTAAAGCCATTTACAAAACACGTTAGTGGTTCCCTGGGGCTTGGGGTGAAAACAGGCATGAAGCGCATTAGGATGATAAAACTGGTCCCAAATGATTGTGATGCTGGTTACACTAAGTGTATTTACTAAAACTCACGGCACTGTGCTCTTAGAGCAGTGCTTCTCAACCTTCCTAATGCTTCGACCCTTTTAAACAGTCCTTCATGTGGTGGTAACCCCCCAATCATAAAATTATTTTTGTTACTACTTCATAACTGTAATTTTGCTACTGCTACAAATCATAATGTGACTTTGAGGCCAGAGTGGTCTACATAGCAAGTTCCAGGACAGCTAGAGCTATATAATAGAGACCCTGCCTCAAAAAAAAAAAAAAAAAAAAAACAAGCAATTAAAAAAATTTGACATAACACTCATTCAAACAATCTTTCAATATCAAACATGAATCCTTTTATCCATAGCCATCTATCCTGCCAATTTCCCGGAGTTCTAGATTTTCATTCCCTTTTATTTATCTACTTAAACAGTCTTCCATTGCTTCAGGGTAAAGTCTAACTAAATTTCACAAGCCCTTTTCCCCATTTCTTGTCTCATTTCTCTCTACAGCTCTGTGCTCTGAGCATGCTAAACTACTGGCTAGTCCTCAGAAACGGAGGGCTCTCTTAGCACTTGGTGCTTTTGTACATGCTGTTCCTGCTGCTAGGAATGCACTTAAACCCCTGTTCTGCTGGCTAAATACCATTTGTCCTCAAAGACCCATCTCTGGGAAAACTGCCACAACCTTCCCCAGTTTAAAGAAACGTCCTTTCTGAATGCCAGGCTGTCTGTGCTTAACTCTATCAAGAGTGTTTCTTGCTGCTATTTGGCCTCTTTGCCTTCTTGCCTGTCTTCTTCACTAGCATGCCTTTCTCACTTGAGACGGCATTGTCACAGTGCCTGGTAGGTACATGGGAAGCAGTCGACTCTGCAAATCAAACGTGTCCTTTGGCCTCTGGGTGTAATCAACACATCCTGCTATGACAGGTGTGGTCAGCACAGTACACGAGAAAGGACCCTGGCTCAGAAGTGAGAAAGATGCCAGTCATGGGCTCTGATAAGACTGCCTCTCTGATCTTAGAAAGCTCAGTTTCCAATACTTGGTTTTCTCTTGTAAAAAAATGTGATCATTATTGCCCATTTGGAAGGGCTGCTGAAGGGACTGAAATGGTGAGAGCATATATAGTCATTGGTAGGGTTGGTACTGTAAGCATGGCAGCTTTGGAAGCACTGTTCCAGCAGTGTCTGGAACATCTACTGAAGAAAGGATTGTGCGTCCCTGGAAGCAAACACGCTACTGATCAGGTTGCAATTATCAAGTGGAGCTTATTTTTCTATTTTTGCTTTATTTTTGAAAAGGTTTGATACACTATGCCTCAAAAACCAGGTAACAAAAGATTCATACCCCTAATTCTGACTCACAACCTTAGTCTTCACCAACCTCTGTGGGTAATCACCTTCGATAAGATTCTTTCCCTCCTTCCAATGTTTCAGTTTTAAATACTAACAGTTATAAAGACATTATCTTGTTCTCTTCTTTAACATAAAATGGACACTGCTATGTCTATATTGTTGGGAATGTTGTTGTCATTGTTTTATCATAATATTTAAATAGAGCGGACCTTCTAAGTTTGTCCAGGATCTTAATCAAGGACACAAGAGCGTGGGAAAGGGGATTTTATTCTGGGCCTCAGATCTCAACTTTGAACTGTAAGTGAGAAGTGGACGCTTGACCCACAGCCTCAGCTCTTTCAGAAGGGAACCACAAAGAGGCTGCATGACTGAAATGGTGAAAGTCAGTCTGAATGCTATTACGGGCCACAGGCAACAACCAGCAAGCACATAAAAAGGTCTGTTGCCTTGACTGAGGTCAGAGTGCTGCACAGAGCTCCGGCACATGAACAGGGAGTCCTCAGCACTACTGCTTCCTACCTGGCTCTCATCTTAAGAATAGCATGTTCTTGGGGAGCCTTCAGCTATAAAAGAACTATGCTTAGAATTGTAATCAAGCTCCATTTGAGGGCTGCATTTCATTAAGGTACACCTTCATTCATTTATAATCACAGAAATCTAGAATTGATATTACAACAAGGTCATTTTGGCTTAGGAAATAGATTTTTTTTCTTTTAGTTTGTCCACAGACCGTAAATGATAAAGTTACAAGCATTGAGTTATTAAAGGCTTGGTACTGTGTGGATTTTGGAATAACAGACCTGTATTTTGTGGGCAAGTGTGACTATGGCCCAGGTTACTATTATCCTCTCTCCTTGGCTTTGATTGTTTTTCCTCAGACAGTCCTGAGTCAGTTACCTGAAGCCTTTGAACCTTTGCATGTATAACTTTAGTTAATAGCCACACACCACTCACAAATCTCTGCCATTGCTTTTATTAAAGATCTTCACATGAACCAGGTACCGGAGTCTGGGGGAAATCCAATGGGCTGGCCAAGCAGAGGCAGCAGATTCACTCCCAGAAAATTACTGTCACCCCAATTCAACTTGTCATGCACACATATGTCAGAAGGAGAACGGATGGGTGTGCAGTTCTGGACTTTGAGCATAAGAACGGCAGACTGTCCCATTTTGCTTCCTTAAACATCTAGTTCAGGCACTCAAATATCCTTGGAAGTGTTTATACTTTATCACCTCTGGAGTTAATTCATTCTATGATTTCCTCTAAGCAGTTTTTCTTTCTGTATTCTAGCCATTCCAGGCTACTTTTAGCATGTACCCCAAAAGCTGGTGGATACTTCTATGTTTATAGAACCAATTGCCTCTGTGGTTTTTCTCTACTGTCCCCTTGACTTTTGTGATTATGGCTGAACAGTCCTGAGTCTAATGAGGCAGCTTCTAGGTCTTTTTCTTTAACTGCCCTGAAGATCTTTTTCCAAACTATCTTGAAGAAATCTTGCAGGGGTCAAAAACACACATACATACATTTCCTATTGTTATGCCAATAAAAGGTACCCTATTTTCTAGTGATGATCATGATTTGTGTTTTAATTAAAAGTAATTGTTTCAAGTCAGGATCTCTGCAGTGATCTTTCAGCCTTCCTCTTTTGGTAAACAAGAGTTCAGTGGCAATGGAATTACCTCTCCTTCTCCAGGTTGTCTTCCCCCTCTGCTGTGATTAGGAGCACTCTCCCTTATCTACAAAGGTTTCTTCCAAAACTGGCTACCAGCCTCCCATCTTATAAGACAGGGCACAACTCACTGCTTTCACTAAGAATGATATTAAAATTAGAAACACATCTTTCAGTTCCCCCTGAAATTAACCCTTGAATGTTTTGCACCTAATTTCTACCCTCAGTGTTTAATGATATTTGCAGAGTGCTTAAGTGTGGAAAGCACCGTTTTAAGTGAACTATACTATTCATAGTCATATAAGTCTCAAAAAAATCCCTTTGACATCCACACTACATTGCTCTTATCTTACAAATTAATCAACAGTGCCACAGTGCAGTTTATTAATTTGCCATAAGCCATAAAGTTTTATGACTAAAAGCTCTGCCTAAAACTTGCGTTTGATGGAGAAGGGAGAAAACTAATTGCCTTCAAAGTTACCCTAGCTAGAGTTAGAAGCCTGCCCTAATAAGAGCTTTTTCCACCATCAGCAATGTGACTTTGGGTGAAGGTTCAAGCTCCTGAAGCCCAGAATTAAATAGCTGTAATATGAAGGCAGAAACAGGGCTTCTTGCATAAAGCAAATACAGCCATGAATGTGAAGTACTTGGCTGACTGACAGCACATAACAAATGTTCTCTTTCCAACCAGCTAGTCCTCTACTTTTAGGTCATCACAGCCATCAAAGAGCCCTTCCTGAAAGCCATAGGGTTTGCTTTCCAGCTCAGTCCTGCGGCAGCTGTATGAACTGAGCTCCTGTTCTCTATCAATCATAAAGCCCCTGTTGGGATTAAATGAGATCATATTTGAAAAGCAATTAGAACAGAGCCTGATATATGGTAAATACTCAATAAACGACAGCAACTATGACAATGTTGATAAAAAGGAAGACGATGGAGTCATGGAGGCATTATAATGTTTCAGCTCAATTTTCTCTTCCCCCATCAAAAAAGGAAGAAAAACCAACAGCTTTCCAGGACCATAGAGATGGGAAAGCTATTCACAACTCTGAGTGAGAAAAATGGTTAAGTCTCCAAACTGTACCCCTAAGACAATGGTTTCAGTCATCTAATGTGTGAGTCAACCTGGGACCTACTGAAATTTCAGGTAACAAGGAAAGGGATGTAGCTCAGAGACTCAGAAGTCTAGCCCTTAAACCAATTCTCAGGTATGTTTAAGTTGGTTGCCCCAGGACCACACTAAGACACACTATGTTTACTGAACTGAACCAAGATGACTTGTGAAAATCAAGATGAAAGCATTAGTGAAATTTAAGGTTGGCTTTTGCTTTAAGGAGATTTTTATGAGAGAGTATTTGCCATTGCTCACGAATTCAAAGCATTTGTGCAAATAGCACACAGCATAACCATTGAGAATACAATCAACAATAGAAGATATTCTTTTGAATTACATGTGTACACACAGACATGGATGTGTATGTATTATATTCTCATGAGGACACTGATCACGGTGACTTGGAGTTTTCTTAAAAAGAACTTTATTATTATCACCTCATCCAGCGTATTTTTAACCCCTGACCCTTGCAATGCTATGTGTGCATGGTCACATCAGATATTTTTGATCATTAAATAAGAGAAAATGATTTTGTGTTTTCTGTAACCCAGAGGGGCCCATCTTGTTTTGTGAAAATTACACTCCCACATATTCATAAAGAATGCCTTAATGCATATTGCACAAAACTCAACTAACATCTTCAACGTTAGTAGAGAAAATGTATGCACAGATGACCCATTCCTTCAGCTAAGCAGCTAAAGGAGTTCACAGGCCACAAACAAAGGCAATGTTATAATTTAATTGCCTGAATCAGTGTAACATACCCATCTGTTTGCTTTCAAAAAAGCAACTTTCAAGGATAAAAATAATAACATTTTCGTATTTCATTTGTGCTACTATGAATTCATGGTATTACTAAGAGATTAAATCTAAAACCCTTCCAGACACAAAATGAAGCTCAAAACCCAGTAATAACATAACTTCATTCTTGCTGGCATTAGGAAACATTTTTGAGACGTTTGGTAATTTTGTGATGTCTTTGGCTAAGTCATGAGTAAACGTAAAACTGAAGAAAAATGGTGGGGGGGAATCTTAGTATAAAACAAGGGGTTTCACTGAAGATAATGGATATGTGAACTACTGTGTGTTTTTTTTCTGGTATCTTTCTAAAATCTGCTGTGTTAAAATTCTTATCCTGTTAAAACAATCAGTTTTTGATATTATTTTTTCAACTGCCTTCTTCTTGCTTAAGAATTTCATACATGAATATGGTATATTTGTCATCTACTTTTAACTCAAATGTTCCTTTCAAGTTTGAATTAGCCATCTATAACTGTCTGAAGTTAACTACTGTCTTAATATAATAAGTTCAAATAAAAACTTGAGGAATGTGTTGAATTTATGATTTTTTCATTAGCTAGCTAAAATTTGTTCTGAAAACGAGAATGTGTCTCATTAGATCTACAGTTGAATTTTAAAATTTTATCTTTTAAAATTTGAGATTAAAATGGTCCACTTCATGTTGTTGTTCATCCAAATGCCTCTCAAAGGAAGAATTATTTGACTGGAAAATGTGTGGGGAGGTTTTTAAGAACAAATGGGCCACCACAAATTATAATCATGTGGTGTTTATATGTTCACTTGTAAGAAATAAGTGCCTATTTGAGTTTCTCTTTGGTTTGACAAACAGGTATGGTGTGCACTACTGTTGCTGATCCATCGAGACACTCAAGTTCAGACAAAAGCAATCCAATGTTCTCAGTCATTTTTGTTTATTTTAGCAAAACAACCCATGTGAACTCCACCCAAGCCTGGGAGTCAGCGTGCCCAGAGATAATTTTACTAGGTACATTCAGTGGTGTTTAAAGTTCACAAGGATGGCTTTAAGGGTTGGTCAATTTTCTTTTTATAGAATTTGACCTCATTCTTGGAGCCTCTTGGATGGCAGTATCGGGGAAACTTATGTCTATTCAAAGCTGCCATGAGGGGAAAGGGGTGCTGCAGGTTAGCACATTTAAATTAACACACCACTCTTAGTTATTGACCGATGTATTCAAAACCCATGTTTTACATTCAACCACGGTTTTCAGTGAACTGAATTAAACTGTGTGAGTGTAGGATGGCACATGTGAAATATGCGCAATGCTATCTAGAGTCCTAAATTTCTGAGCTGTGAAAGATCCATGTGTGTGCATATATATATATATATATATATATATATATATATATCATATATATATATGATAATATCTCTGTGTAGTGGTGTATGTATGATCATATGTATATGAGCGCCATCATGAGTTTGCCTGAACAAAAGAACTGTAGCTTATCAGAAATTCTCCATGGGTCACACGAGTCCACAGAATTCAAAACTACTGAAATGAAGGGAATCAGAAATATTTTTCTTGCATATATGTACCTGGTATATCTGTATAAAGTGGTTATGTATATGTGTAAAGCAAAACTTTGCAATACTGCTTCCATGACCTTCCATAATCGGAGCAATTAAGGACTGCTTGTAGGCTACCTCTTCTGGGGGGCGGGTCTCTTTGAACTTCGCTCTTGGTACTGCTTGGGACAAGAGGCCTAGCAGAGGAGTCTGTGGTGAGGCAGTTAGTACCACAGCAGGGGAGCACTGATGAGCTACCTGGTGGCATTAGATGGCATTGACATGATGTTAGACACATTCAAATAGTAAAGGACTCCACTTTGACAGTTTCTTTTAGTTCTCCTGATTACAGAAAACAAATAGGCCGGGTGTTGGTGGTGCACGCCTTTAATCCCAGCACTCGGGAGGCAGAGGAAGGTGGATCTCTGTGAGTTTGAGGCCAGCCTGGTCTCCAGAGTGAGTGCCAGGATGGGCTCCAAAGCTACACAGAGAAACCCTGTCTCGAAAAAAACAAACAAAAACAAAAACAAAAACAAAAAACCGAATCTGCCAGACTCTTTTCAATAGTTAGAACAGCCAGCCTCAAATAGTCTTCACAGATCATTTTATCTGACAAGAGTGTAATAACTTGTCCATGGCATTTCTTATGATGATAATCTTCCTTTAAAGACAAATGGTACTGGTTTTTAATTTGTAGTAAACTAGAAAATTCCTGTTTAAAGGAATGGATCTAATTTATAAAAGGAAGGGGATAACAAACTATAGAAAGGATACTGAGAGTATAGGAGCTATTGGAGTTAACAGCTGCCAGGAGAGGAAGAGTTAGCTTTCTTAAGCCTGTGGGCCCTGGGAGGTCTGGTGTGCTCCAGTGGACAGTCACACACCTAACAGTAAATGGGTAACACTACTGGCACTGGATGAGTTTTCAAAAAAGTGAGGTCATGATGCTGGGTGAGTATGGAATGGGGGAGTAGATCTAGGAGGAGAAAGGGGGTTAATAGGATCAAAATATAATGTAAGCAGTTCTCAAAGACAATAAATTTCTTCTAATTTATAAAACTAAAGTGACATTTGCAGGAAAATAGATGAACCTAGAAATTATTCTGTTAACTAAAATAACAGATTCAAAAGGAAAAATATTAAGTACTTCACCTCGTGGTTATTTTGGGGGGTTGGGGGTTTTTTTGGGGGGGTTGAGACAGAGTTTCTCTATGTAGCTTTGGAGGTTGTCCTGGAACTCACCCTGTAGACCAGGCTGGCCTCAAACTCACAGAGATCCACCTGCCTCTACCTCCCAAGTGCTGAGATTAAAGGTGTCTGCCACCAACACCCAGCGCTTCACCTCATTTTCATATCTTAAGTTTCAAGCTATTTGTACCAACTAAAATTCACATATACAAACATACAACTAAATTTTACGATTAATTGCATTGTTAAAATCTGTGAAAACATGATGCAAATATAAGTGATGCTTTTTATATTTTTACAAAGTATCAAGATATGTAATTATCAAATAAAAATTTAAATGTGTGTGTGTGTGTGTGTGTGTGTGTGTGTGTGTGTGTGTGTGTGTGTTTACTTGTCTTCTATTTTATTATTATGGGATAAGATTCATTTCAAAATTTTGACAAAAATATTAGTAAAAGAAATAAGAAAGGGAATACTTTTAATACAGATGATACAGGACCTGATAAAATTACAAAGTGGTAGGTAAATGACATAAACTTGATGAAAGCAAGAATAATTTGCTCATGATGAGAGGTGAAGAATTTTGGGGGAAAATCATTTTATTGAGGACAAATATTTATACCTAGCAACAGACGTCTCTGTGAAGCATATCTAAAGAGAAAGAAAAGGACAGGTAAGCACAAAGCATGCAAGCTATTTTATTTTTTTCCTTTCTTTTCAAATTTAAATTAGAAACAAGCCTCTTTTACATGTCAATCTCAGTTCCCTCTCCCTCCCCTCCTCCCCTGCCCCCCACAGGCCCGTATCCTAACCCCTTTCTGCTCCCCAGGGATGGTGAGGCCTTCCATGGGGATCATCAAAGTCTGTCATATCATTTGGAGCAGGGCCTAGACCCTCCCCTGTGTGTCTAGGCTGAGAAAGTAACCCTCTATGTGGAGTGGGCTCCCAAAGTCCATTTGCATAGTAGGGGTAAATACTGATCCACCACCAGTGGCCCCATAGATTGTCAAGACTTACAAACTGACCTCCTCATTCAGGGGGTCTGGAACAGTCCTATGCTGGTTTCCCAGCTATCAGTCTGGGGTTCATGAGCAACCCCTTGTTCAAGTCAGCTGTTTCTGTGGGTTTCTCCAGCCTGGTCTTGACCCTTTGCTCATCACTCCTCCCTCTCTGCAGCTGGATTCCAGAGTTCAGCTCAGTGTTTAGCTGTGGATATCTGCTTCTGCTTCCATCAGCTACTGGATGAAAGCTCTAGGATGGCATTTAAGGTAGTCATTGCTCTCATTATAGGGGAAGGTTATTTAAGGTAGCCTCTCCACTATTGCTTAGATTTTTAGTTGGTGTCATCCTTGTGGATCTCTGGACATTTCCCTAGTGCCAGAATTCCCTTTAAACCTATAATGGCTCCCTCTATGATGGTGTCTCTTTTCTTGCTCTCCTCTATTCTTCCCTGACTAGTTCTTCCTGCTCCCTCATTCCTCCTCTGCCCTCCACTTCTCCCCATCTCTTTTTTCTAACTCCCTCTCCCCTCCACTTCTCCCCCTCTCTTTCTTCTAATTCCCTCTCCCCTCCCCCTATGCTCCCAATTAGTTTAGGAGATCTTGTCCCTTTCCCCTTCTCCAGGGGACCATGTATGTCTCTCTTACAGTCCTCCTTGTTTCCTAGTTTCTCTGGCCATGTGGATTGTAGGCTGGTAATCCTTTACTCTATGTCTAAAATCCACATATGAGTGAGTACATACCATGTTTGTCTTTTGGTGACTGGGTTACCTCACTCAGGATGGTTTCTTTCGTTCCAGCCATTTGCCTTCAATTTTTTTTTCTGTTGAGTAGTACTCCATTGTGTAAATTACCACGTTTTCTGTATCCATTCTTCAGTTGAGGGGCATCTAGGTTGCTTCCAGGTTCTGGCTAGTACAAATAATGCTGCTATGAACATGGTTGAACAGATGTCCTTGTTGTATGTATGTGCATCCTTTGGATATATGCCTAAGAGTGGAATTGTTGGACCTTGTAGTAAATTGATTCCCATTTTCCTGAGGAACCTAGATACTGATTTCCAAAGTGGCTGTAAGAGTTAGGACTCCCACCAGCAGTGGAGGAGTGTTCCCCTTTCTCCACATCCTCTTCAGCATAAACTGTCATTGGTGTTTTTGATTTTAGCCATTCTGATAGGAGTAAGATGGTATCTTAGGGTTGTTTTGATTTGCATTTGTTTAGTGTGTTTTCAGATGCTCGTAACAGAAGGCATTCAAGAGCATCTCAGACAATAAGTGCCATTTCTGTGGCTCTAGATGTTGGGTCAGCTGGTCAATGACTTCAATAAGGAACCATGTTCTCACCATTATTTGCTGTCATCCATAGCCTGTCAGTGGGTCCGTTTAGGGTTGTCCCTACAGGGTCATGCTATATCTTCCATGGCATCAGCTGGAAGTGACCAGATTCAAGAAATTGTGTATCATTTGTGTTTTGCTTTGTTTCAAGAGCAAAGGAAACTAACCCAAAGATTCCCCTATTTTTTCCTCCTGTTTCTTACTTAAGCAAGTTTGCATTCCACATTCATACTGAATCAAATGTTGATTTCCCCATCCCCTCCCACACCCAAGAAAAGGAAAGTAATTACCAAAGTTGCCTTGGTGACATCCTGATTTACTTGGGGGCTAGAAATGGCTAATGAGGGCCATAAAGCGTGTTAAGTGAGGAGTTGTCTCTTGGCAAGGATGTGAAGGAACTGACTTCTGAGTAGGCATCCCATATTGTTACTATCTATTAAGATTAACAATTCCAGGCTGCTCAGAGAGGCTGAGACTTGACGTAGGAGATAAGTACTAATCTGTCATGGTCAAGAGTAGAACCCTGATACTATATGGAGAACATGCGCACAGAAGATGGTACTTTAACTTACAGCTTTTCTTTTTGAAGTTTCCAGATACAGTAAAATCTCAAAATAAGTAAGCAAGTGCTCTCCGGGTTTACAAACAATGATTGATGATCGTTCTGTATATTAAACTCTAAGATCCCATGAGCCAGAGAAATACAATAGAGAAAAAAAAGGGGGTTGTTGTCACAGTTTTAAGCCTCTGCTATTTTTAAAAGTCTCAGAGTAGTCACTATATGGGAAGTTAAGAAACAACATAAAATTTAGTATACATCTCCATATTTTGAATTTAACTTACAAAAGAGATACATGAAGAATTTTGTAACATGATTTTTTTCATTAGTGTTACAGAACTGTATCTTATCTGGAGCATAGGACTTATAAATGCTCAATCTGGCTCTGATGAATAAATTTCAGTTCCAAAAAGATATTTGAAATAGGTTATAAAAATCCACCTCATGCCCCTCAAGTATTTGTGTTTTAAATGCTTTTGAAGGTTAAATTGTGGGCTGTATGCTCCATTCCACAATGAATAAAACTAAAGAAATGGTTAAAACGGATCAGTTCTGAAGTGTGGAGTGTCAGGAGTGACCATCCAACAATTAAGTGTTTTGGCAGCTAACAGTGTCACATCCTCTGTATCTATTCTGTTTTTTTTCCCTAGCAACAAGGTTCTGATAGGAACATTTTAATACGAATTTTAAAGATGTAGACTATGATCAAAGTACAATGGTATGTATGTGTAAAGGTATCACATTAAAATCCATTATTTCATACAGCAACTTAAACATTTTAATAAGAATATGTGTGAAACAAGGTCCAAAGAAGAGTAACTCACTAGAGTTTACAATGGCTGTTCGGAGTCAAGTGGCAATTTGACTTCAGGTATTTCTGACCCCATGATCTATTGGACAGTCCTGCTTCTTGGGTGTTTGTACTAGGCATTAAGGACATACCATGAGCCAGGAATTGAACGGACAAGAAACTGTATTATCTCGACACACACAGAAAGACAAGGAGGTAAGGGGCTGCTACCAATCCCAAGACACCCTAACATCTAAAGAGAAGGGTCGTTGGTGTGTTCTTTGGTGTGAAGCCAGAACAGGAGTAGGTGTGGTAGGGATAAGCAGGCACACCCAAGGCATAAGAAACACACTGGCCAGGGCTGGGCTGGACTGGTGAGAAATACCTTTACAGTAAGACTGCCTTTTCCCAGGTAGGTGAGGTTCCCTTACTCTCACTTGTATATGCTGGAGGTGAGCCAGGCAGCCAATAGATGTTCTTCTGCTTGAAGATAGTATAGCCCAAATATTTTAAACACTAGTAATAGTTACTGTTCTCCAGAATGTTAGCAAGCAACTGTTCACTGGGCATTATTAAAATGATGATAGTCTTACCATGTTACCTTTGGGAAAGACTTCACTGATCCGCATGTCTGTTGCCTCAAGCCAGAATGCTGAGGCATTGCAGCCTGAGCTGTCATCTGGGTCAGCGTTATCTTAGCTATCTGTCACTTATGGAGATTAAGTATGATTGCTATGGTTGTTGGCCCAGATGGTGCCACTCAGTTTCAAATGCATGATTCATCATATGGAAAAGAATGAAATTTCTTTTAGCACATCAACATAACCAGCCAGACTTCACAATGACTGGCATGTTTTTTACTAGTGCATCCCACACTTGCCAGTGTTACCAAGAAAAGATTGCAGATTTCTGTAAGAAACTGAGTTAAAAATAGAACAAAGACCTGTCTCACGGGAGTAAGGTGGAGAGCAATAGAGCAGCCTATCTAATATTCTCCTGTGTCTTCCACATGCACAGGGACATTCACACCTGCACACGTGTGGGCATATACTACACACACACACACACACACACACACACACAACAAAAACTCATAGGAACTTGATACTAATTGAGATTTGGGAGCTGCTACTATAGCACTGTGCCTCTTTCTTTACTGTACTTCACATGGCTGCCCTCCACCCACCATATCTGCCACAGTGCCCTCACCCTCCTATCTCACTTGAATACTGAGATGTCTCTATATATACACATCCTGCACCCAGTATATTCACTCATCTATTTTTCTAAGGACTTAGCGATGCACTAATCTGAGCCCAAACCTTAGCAAATATTACCATGCAATCACATGACTCTTCTTGCTTCCTCAATTGTGGTGAGCAGGACCCACAGTTAGAGCTCATTGATTCTACCTCCTTTCTCCAGCCCGGATGCCAGTGGCGAGACACAGACTGCACCTCTCAGTTCAGGTTCATTTCTATGGCTCACACCTAAGATCTGCCAAAATTATATGCCTTATCCAAGAGATAATATTTATTTTAACTTGGCTTATCCTCTGCCCCCACTAGGATTTACTCAGAGCCAATTAAATAGAGTCAACCACCTCATATCTCACAGAAATTGGTATTATCTCTGTGTTTCTTACAGAGCCCAATTTACCAGTTGTTTAATATATGATATGTTGCTTCCTAAAGTAAAGTTCTGAGTCTTGACTAAGCCAATATCTAGTATAAGATCAGACAGAAACAAAGATTAGAAAATTTGTCGTCGGTTCCTACGTTATACATTATAGTGCAGTGTTTGAATATTCAGCTTCAATTGTGGCCACTTTCCACATATGTGAGCCTAGGCATGTGACTTGCTGTCTATGAGCTGCACCATGATGCCCCATAGGAGAAGAAAATAACATTCTCCTGTGATCCTGAGGACCTGGCAGACTGTGTGCCTGGCACCAAAGAGGTGTTCAGCCAGCAGTTGTTTTGCTATTGTTAGAAAAAGAACAAGGATGTCGTTGTGTCAAGAAAGACCATTGCTTTCCAGGCATGCTGTAACAAACAGGTCAGTAAGGAAAGAAAGGGACAAGCAAATCACTAGCACTAGAACTGAAGAAATGGAACCTGCAGTAAGGCTGGCTTATAAGGAGCATCACTTATCATAAACTGTCCAGGAGGCTCGGGGAGTATCCCTCTATGTAGAATGGGCTCCCAAAGTCCACACCTATGCTAGGGATAAGTACTGATCTACTATAGGAGGCCCCATAGATTTCCAAGGTCTCCTCACTGGCACCCACGTTCCTGGGGTCTGGGTCAGTCCCTTGCTAGTTTCCCAGCTATCAGTCAGGGGACCAAGAGCTTCCCGTTGTTCAGATCAGCTGTTTCTGTGGGTTTCACCAGCCTGGTCTGGACCCCTTTGCTCATCACTCATCCTCTAGGAGCAGAAAGGGTATGTGATAGGTAGGTTTTTAGTTGGGGGAGAAGGGGAGGTGGTAGGGGAGGAGGGGAGGGAGAGAGAACTGGGATTAACATGTAAAACAATCGTGTTTCTAATTCAAATTTTAAAAAAATGGAAAAAAAAAAGAGTTGCCAAAAAAAAAAAAAAACTTTCCAGGAGGAAATAAAAAAAAACAAACTGGAGGCCAGCCTGAAGACATGTCATCTTTGGTAGGTCTGCTAGATCATATCATCAAGAAGTCAGAAAGTAAAATATTTGATTCTGTAAGAATATGTTGTGTTTGAAGCAAGACCCAACCAATGGCTGAGAGTGTCTAGAGGACAGATGGAGGCAGAGTAAAAGGCATGGGAGCCAGCTTATCAAGACAGATGCAGTCACAGCAGTGATGATGAGGATGGCTGTGACGTCCACTGGGCATCCATTGTGAATCCATCTATTCTGTTTGTTCTTTTACCTTTTCTCCTATAAAAGTCACAACACTGTAAGTGGTTGCTTGGGTTCCACATGAGACAACTGAGCTTTGGAGTGGTCAGGGTTGGGGAGGACAGGACAACAGATGTATGCCTGAAACTATGCATTGAGTAAGTGCTCCTCCAGGCAGGATCATGACTGTGGATCTCTGAGTGGGGTGGGAGTCGCAGATCAATGAACATGGGCATCTCTCAGAATTCTCTTGAATCAGTTTGTATAGTGCACTCATAGTGAAACTATTACACATTTCTTCCCCTACCCCCACTTGCAGCACTACAGAGCAAACTGTGGGCTTTGCCAGGTAAGCTTGGCCAGACTTGAGCTATATCCCAACCCTACTGATTATTATATATCTTTATAACCTATGATTCTTTTTCCTCATTCTCAATCAGGACTGATCTTGTAGGTCACATGTGGACCTAAAACCAAGAAGAACTTGGGTGCCTCAAGTGTCAACTGAAGGCTGGCTGCACCATTTCAGATACTCCTTACCTCCATCCTTTCAACTCACACAGTTCTCTCACAAATCCACTAGAACTTTCCAGAGATCAGGTCTGAATAATGAATCCAAAATCTTCAATACATATTGCCTCATTCTTTATAAGTTAGGAAGAAAATCTCAACAAGATATAGAACAACATGTAATAACACAAGAGTGAGTAAATACAGGCACAACTCACAAAGCTAGACATTACAACTTACATGACAGCTCCACAGGGTCAGGTAGGTGGCAAATACCAGTCACACTAGCCCTTGGAAAATAAGAGCAGAAGTATCCTATAAAAAGAAGGATGGGTAGGGAAAGGAGGAGAAAGAGGAATAAGAGGGGGAGAAGGAGCAGGAGAAAAAAGAAGAAAGGAAGGAAGAAGCAAAGAAAAAGGTTACATACACGACAAAGTATAAATCTAGAAAAAATATGGTTTTGATTGAAACATAGAAGGTTCTAGCATGATGACATATGTCTTTGATCCCAGCACTTGGGAGGCAGAGGCAGGTGGATCTCTATCAATTCAAGGCCAGCCTGGTCTACATAGTGAGTACCAAGCCATCCAAGGGATACACAGTGAGACCCTGTTGAGAAGTTGGGATGGGGATGGGGAGAGTCATATATACATATACATATACATATACATATACATATACATATATACATACATACATACATACATGGGGAAAGCTAAAAGGAAAAATAATACACCACACCATGAACAGGGTTGACTCTGAGTGGTGGCAACAGAGGCAATTTTTCTGCTTATTGGCATTTTATATATCAGTTGTTTTATTAATTTATTAAGATATACTTATATATAACCCTAAGAGAGACATACATGGTCCCCTGGAGAAGGAAAATGGACAAGATCTCCTGAGCAAATTGGGAGCAAGGGAGGAGGCAGGAGGGAGCTAGAAGAATGAGAAGGGGAGAAGAGGAGGGGTGAGAAAGACATGAGGGAGAAGAAAGGTTGAGTCGGGGTCAGAATAGAAGAAAACAAGAAATAAGATACCATAATAGAGGGAGACATTTTAGGTTTACAGAGAAATCAGGCACTAGAGGAAGGTCTGCAGATCTACAAAGATAATACCAACTAACAATCTAAGCAACAGAGGAGAGGCTACCTTAAATGCCCCCCCATAATGAGATTGATGACTCTCTTATATGTCATCCTTTAGCTTCATCCAGCAGCTTGTGGACATCCAGCAGACACCCACAGCTAATCACTGAACTGAACTGGAATCCAGTTGCAGGGAAGAACAAGTGATGAGCAAAGGGGTCCAGACCAGGCTGGTGAAACCCAAAGAATCAGCTGACCTGAACAATGGGGAGCTCTTGGTCCCCACACTGACAGCTGGGATACCAGCATGGGACTGATCCAGACCCCAGGAACATGGGTTTAAATGAGGAGACCTTGGAAATCTACGGGACCTTCTGTAGTAAGTAGTTCAGTACTTATCCCTAAAGTAGGTGTGGACTTTGGGAGCCCAATTCACATAGAGGAATACTCCCTGAGCCAAGACACACAGGGGTGGGGGTGGGGCTAGGCCCTATCCCAAAGGATATGATAGACTCTGATGACCCCCTATGGAAGGCCTCATCCTCCCTGGGGCGCAGAAAGGATGTTATAGGTAGAGTTTTAGTTGAGGGAGGGGGTGGTAGGGGAGGGGAGGGAGTGGGAACTTGGAGTGACATGTAAAACAATCTTGTTTCTAATTCAAATAAAAAAAGATGGAAAAAGATATATTTATATATAAAGATGTATGTGTGTTACATATTATATTATAAATGTATGCAACTGTATATGATTATATAGAGGATATATTATATATAAAAATTAAGATATATAGGATATTTGTTGAGATATAAAAATAACAAATAATTATTATTTTTAATTGTTTGTATGTGTGTGTTTGGATGCCTTGGGCTGGAACTATAGCAGTTGTAAGTCACCCAATAGGGCTTCTGGGAATAAAACTCAGGTCCTCTGCAAGAGTGCTACACACTCTTAACCACTAAGCCATCTCTCAAACCCCACATTTTATATTTTAAAGAAGATTAGGTAAATATAAAATGACATTATTTTTCTATTTTATAATCATATATTGAATGAACAAAATGTGGGTTTTATTAAAAACCTTTTCATATTTAAAATAGTAAAACCTTTACTTAAAATGAATAAAAAGTATTAGCTCCCTGGAAAATCATAGCACATTTTGGAACTGTTTCTGTGTTGGACTCCTATTTTCCAAGCCTCCTATTTTCTCGGTCTGTAATGCTATAGCCCAGAAGTCTGGTTGCCTGTGGTCATCATAGCTGTTAAATAACTTCCTTGACATCCTGAAGATTTTGTCACTTTCTTGACTACCTCATAGATTAGGCTATAACAGATCTTTTGGGCTCTGTCAGCTATCGGGCCTCTTCCCAGCTGTCCATTTCCACAAACTGATACAGTAAAGCAAAGGACCACACAGGCAAGGGCTGGTTTTAATTGTTAAATGTTTCCCCGTTGTGTTTGGTTTCCTCCTTCTCCCTGGTGGACTCCACAAGAACTACTCTGTAAAGAGCTGCTCCTTCAGGACTTCCAATACAAATAGGAGCCAACTCCACAGCATATCCTTCAAAGAAATAGTCAGGTCACAAGCCAGTATTAGCCTATGACAACTCAGAACCTAAGAAGGAAAACGGGTGCCAGTTTGATTACAGAGAACATAGAAAATATCAAAGGACTCTTGTTACTGTCTTGCAGTGGCCAGAACATTCTTACATTTCTGTTCCAAAATACCTTGGCAGCCATTTTACTCCAGGGAGCCAGGGAGGGGAAAGTCTGTTCTTGCAACATTACCACCAGGCGAGGGGGAAAAACCCTGTCTTCCACACACACAAATAGGACTCTGCCTCTGACCTCATATACCCAGGAAAACAGACATTCCCGACATCTCATGTGTTCTGCCTAGATACCCAGAGCCACTTCTGAGATAAGAAAGTACAAGATACCCATAAGGGATTTTTTTTTCAGAGCTGTAATATAGGCAGCTGGCACTTCCACCTGCTGTCTGCTCTCCTTTAGTGAGCAGACAGATTCAGTCAGATTCATTTCTGTAAAGCAATGCTGCTCTAGATGACTGTACTGAAACCCCATCAAAGGTGCTGGGTGAGGGGGATCTAAATTACTAGAAAGACACTTTGACAAATAGTTAGTTTTCAAGGAAGTCTGGTGAATGCAATATGACGCTACATGACCCCAAGATTAAGGAACAGGATAGGTAGATAGATGGTAGATAGATAGATGATAGATAGATAGATAGATAGATAGATAGATAGATAGATAGATGATATAGAGAGATACATGCAGTGACAATGAAGAAGAGTATGTATCTGAGAGGAATGTTGACATGGGCATTGGAAAGAAATCGTAAGAGAATCTGGAGCAAGTTTCTAGTCTATAAAACCAAAAGCACTTGCCCTCACTTTGGGTCTGAGGATGTAAATTGTATGGAAGAGACCTAAGCCTTACAAAAGCACCACAAATCCTTTCCTGACCTAAAACAGGGACAATCCACCCTCCCCTGCTTTCCTGCAGTGAGATCAGATGATCTCTAATATTTGTGTTATTCGTTGATTTCTTTGGAATTTTGGAAAAATGAATGAATCAGTGCTAAAGAAAATTACAAAAAAATAATCAGAGATAAAGCCAACTAGAAAGACTTTCTGGTGAGTGTCCAGGGCATTGGTATTTGTGTTGCTGCCTCCCCAAGAAGGCTTCCACACTGGTTTTCCCCAGCTCTCTCACAAGATCCAAACAATCTTGGAAAAAATCTACACGGCTCATTTATGCTTTTCATTTTACCAGACCATGGGGAAACCCCAAGATTATACACATCTCCTTCCCTAGAGGAAAGGGGAGCCCTAAAACACTGCATAAGAAAGTCTCAGCTAAGATTTTAAAGGCTCTCAGGACAGGCTTGTAGAGAAGGAAAACGCACACTCACCTCACAGGAAGAAAATATACAAGAGGAATTGATTACAAGAAAGAATGTGGGATGCCCTGAAATGGTTACTTAAAATATAGGGCAGCACAATTGAGCCAACACTGTTGACACAGGTGTGGGAAAGCCAGCCCCGAAACTGTGACCATGGGAAAGCTGTTCCCATTACCTATCTATCTTGTGGCGACATGAGCAGGGGAGAAGTGTCCTCTACCCTCTGCCCACCCATTAACTCCTGGGACAGCTGAGAGAACTGGCTTTGTGATCATAAGAGCGGGAGAGCTGTCTTTGACCCCCACCCGCTGCAGCACTCAGGAGAGCAGGCCCTGCACCGTGACAGAGCTGCACAAATGAGCCAATCCGGTTAGCGCAGATGTGGGTGAGCCAGCCTCGATGAAATGAACATGGATGGCTGTCCCCATTTCCCATCTGGTAGACCAACCCTACAGCTGCCCAGGGTTATGACTAGGGTTATGACTTGGCTTGCCCCATCTGCTGGAGCATATGAAGGGAGCTGACACGCAGACCCAAAGCTGCAGGATCTCCAAAACACGGGGCGTCAGAAGGATGTCCAGGAAGAGTCCTTGTGGGGGCCCAGCATCAAACGTAGAGTGGAGACCAGGTGCCTCGAACCAGACAAATGGCTCTTTGCAATGAACACTTGCAAGTACAGGTGTATGGACAAATGGGTACGTGGCATGACTTGTTGGGGAGCATTGCAGCTTCCAGGGTTGAGATTTTTAATTCTTATTTTATTTTTCTCATTTTTTCTCTTGAATATTATTTTATTCAGGGTGCATGCAGGGGTGGAGGGCAGATGCAAAGGGACAGGAATGAATGAGAAAAATACACACACACACACACACACACACACACACACACACACACACGGGCTAGAGAGATAATTCAGCAGGCAAAAGCACTAGCTGCTCTTCCAGAGAACCTGGGTTTGATGTCCAGTCCCCACATGGCTGTTCACAGTTCCAGGAGGTCCAATGTCCTTTCCTGCCACCAGGCACAGATGTGATATACATACACAAAGACACATAGGCAAAACACCATACATATAAAAAAAATACAATAATAAAATAATTTTTAAATACATATATAGTCTACAAGAACTTATTAGAAATGTAAAGCCCTGGACTTTCTTCTGAACTGAGTTTTATTTAACAAGATTTGCTGTTTTCTGGGTTTGAGACACACCCCGAGGTTCATTAAGTCCCTTTTTCTCCCCTGCCCCAAATGATGTAACAAAGCTTTAACTGCCATAGCAGGTAAAGGCAGGCCTAACTGCTGAAAACAGTATCAAGTGGAGAAGAGCTTTTGGTTGCTATTTAAAAAAAAAAAAAAAGTGAGGTGTTTCAGAAAGCATTATGAAACTACTCTAACACGTACAGGAAGAGGCTAAATGGAGATTTCAGTTACTGGTAGGTTTGATATGAGTCAAATGACTAACAGCTACCAAACACTGGGCGGGGGAAGACACAAAACCTGAAAGCAAGAAAACAATCCAAATTAGCGAGGACATCAAGAGAAGCATCCAGTCAGTCAAGTGCTGAACCTAGTAACAATCTGTCTAAGATACCACAATTAATAAAAACAGGTACAAATAAGAACATGGTACATAGAGAGGGATCAGAATATTAATTTGTAGGCAAACATCTAAGTATCATTGAACAAGATGCTTGAGACCCATCCAAGGTCTAGAAATCCATTATTTAGAGGTTCCATTGGCACTTCAAAGCATGTTCTGAAAAGACCCAACGGGGTAGAGAGACAAGTCTCATTCTTCTTACAAAGAAAACATCAGATAGCTCACTAATGGTAGGGCATGTAATAGGTTAAAGTGCTCTCTACCTATGTCCAGAACTTCACGACTAAGCCTCCTGTGAAATCCCTGCCTCATAAACACCTCAGAAGAAAAGGACTAACAATGACCAAATCATGACTATTTTTCTTCTATTTTTGTAGCCAAATACAGTTTCAGCGAAGACCTCCTTCTGGAATCACAGCTAAGAGAAGTGAGAAACTGAAATTTTATTTTTGTTTAAGCTAATTATTTATATTAAACTGAGTGTCAGTTATTGGAAATCTTTAGGTATGTTGAAAACAGTTTGAATACATGAACCCACTTTTTCAGGTGTGAAAGTTATAAAAACTTAAAAAAATATTTCTAATAGCAATCTGATGTTCTGACACAAGCTATAAGTAGACAATAGTCCAGATATTAAATATGTCTGTGAAAAGAATGCAAATTTTTTCAATATTTTTACATTTACTATATGTTAAATTGGTAATATAAAGATATTGAAAAAAGTGAAATATATTAAAAGTATACTAAATTAAATCAGTCTAACAAAGAGACAAAGAGTGGTGGTGGTGCATGCCTTTAATCCCAGCACTTGGGAGGCAGAGGCAGGCTGATCTCTGTGAGTTTGATGCCAGCCTTGACTACAGAGTGAGCTCCAGGACAGGCAGGGCTGTTAACAAAGAGAGAAACCCTGTCTTGGAAAAAATCCATTTATATGGGGAATCTAAAAATTTTATTTCAACTTTTTACCACAAAAGTAGAAATATTTCTATAGATAGAAAAATGGTTGTAGGTAAAAATTATTTCAACTTCTCTCCACAAAAGTAGAAATATTTCTATAGACAGAAAAAATGGTTGTAGGCAAAGTGAGAGGCAGAAATGGAGCAAATCAGTATATCTAAAAGCAACAACTCTAGAGTCTAATACACAGTGTGAGGGCTACTGCCATCAGTAGTCTATCATATTCAGGATTTCTATTAAATGAGCTAGTTATTGTTCTTGCCAAAGGGAGAGAGAAAACAGTTATCTATGTAAGATGTTAATTTGTTTCACTATGTTAACCATTTTACTACATCCACGAATCTCATAATATGGTGCATATCATAAATACGCACAATAACTGTTTATGAACATGAGTGCATAAGGAAGTTAGGGGACAACCTTAGTTATCATCTTCAGGAACATCATTGACCTTCTATGAGACAGGATTGCATTGGCCTGGTGCTCATCAAGCAGGCTAGACTGCCTGAAAGTGAACCTCAGAACCCCCTGTCTTCTGCCTCCCCAGTGCTGGAACTACAAGTGTGCACCACCACCCACGGTTATGTTATGTGGTTACTGGGACCAAACTCAGTTCCCACCACTTGCAAAACAAGTGTGTACCAACTAAGCCGTCCCTTTACACCCACAATAACATTATTGTTGTTGCTTGTTTGGTTTTTCAAGACAGGGTTTCTTTGTGTAGTCCTGGCTGGCCTGGAACTCAATTTGTAGACTAGGCTGGTCTTGAACTCACAGAGATCCACCTGTCTCTGCCTCCCGAGTGCTGGGATTAAAGGTGTGGGCCACCAACACCTGGCCACAATAACGTTTTTAACCAAATGATCTTATCTATTTCTTCTTAACTTTGTGGCATGTCTATATTTTGAGTTATACAGGTGGCTTATGTTTTATTTCCTTTAGATGGCCCTGCTCTATGAGAATCTATTAGTTTACTTCTTTGTTTATGTTCAACAAAGGAAAGTCCTTTAATCTGGTGGTACTAGTATTCGGCTTTTCTATCAAGTATACCTAGTTTAAGAAAGACACGAACTCTTAGAAAACAGCAATAATGCCATTTCTCCCTACCTTGCCCATTCCCCAGGTACTGTAAAAGGTGAAGCAGTGCCCTGTTCACACACACACATAAATACCCTGCTCTTCAACACTTCCCAACTATACAATGGAAATGGTTCAGGAATGTATTCTCCAAAGACAAACTCCCATCTCTTCCTGCTCCTTTGTTTCAGGTGAGTGTAGCTCCTCAGCTGTTCCTCCTCCTCTGCTGTTGCTGCTGTCTATGGAAAGGGCTGATCATAGAAGAAGCCCCTCAGCCTGTTCCTCCCTGCCTGTCTTCCAGAAGCTACACACACTGACTGGCAAGCCTGTTTCAGTAACAACATTACGGCTGGTTCTTCACACCCTCTCCCTACCAAATGAATACCCAAAACTCACAGCTTGGGCTTGTGGTTTTAAGAAACAAGCTTGGAACATGTCAGTCCTGCCAAGCTCCTGCTCATCCTCCAAAATGCTGCTGAGAATTCCTCCTTACATGAAACCTTCCTAAAGACTAACTGCTAACACACAAAATCGTTTTCTCTGCCATTGTCCTCTCCAGTATATTTCAAGGAAAGCGGAATAGTCCAAAATGTGCATTCTCATCCCCAGTGTTCTGCCAGCTTCCACCTCACCACGGTAGTATCTGTAATAAAAGCATACATACATCCTTAGCAAGGATAAAGATGTTTAACAGGTGATACCCACCAGTAATCCCAGCTCTGACAAGCTGAGACAGAAAGACCTCAGGTTGGAAGCTAGCCTGGGCTACACAGGGAGACCTTGAAAAGACAGGGGTGGAAGAGAGGAAGAGGAAAAGGAGAGGAAGAAAAGAAAGGGGGTGAAGAGGGAAAAGAAAAGAAGAGGAAGAATGAGAGGCAGGACACAGTGAACCAGGAGCCAGAGGAAACAGACTGAAACTGGAAGCTTGAGCATAGTGTACTACAATCCCAGGGTGACCATACGACTCTGTACCTATCCCTCCTCAGGGCTTAGCTTAGGAACAGTTCTTTTAAGAACTGTTAACTTTTAACTTTTAACTGTTAACTGTTAACTTTTCTTTTTAAGTCTGTTTCTGCACATAAGACAAATCTTTCTTGGCTTTTTTCTTCTAAATTTGTTTTATTTGGGACAACACTTACCAGTGTGATATAGGTGCTCACTGACCAAGCACACAAAGTGAAACAAAACATCTTTCTTTGTAAGTATGACCTTAAAAATTCTAAGACTCCAATATTAAAATCCCCCCCGGCTGTACTAAATGACTATAGACCTACCCTGCACTGCATTTTCACTTGCATGGTCTTATTTCAACCAGTTTCTCCACCAGAACAGCCACATGAATATAAGTTTTCAAAAGAATTTAAAGTTGACATAGACTTCTGTTTAATATACCCATTGGTGTTTAAGCATATAAGATGGTAAGTAGAAAGTTTCTGGTAGTTAGATGGGTTAACAGATTTTTTTTCACATCAAATAAAACTAATGATGTTACAAACAGTATATTCTGGAGGCTTTCCAAGAACTGCCAATCACTTCCACTTAACAGAAAACAGCAGTGTATTCTTAGAAATCTCTATGTTCTTTCCTGGCTGCACAGTGCTGGGGGAGCAGGGGGTGGCTACTGTTCTTTGAGGTTGTGCATATCAAATACATGTGACTTGGTGTGAAAATGTGAGGGGATTTTCACTAATTCTACATAGTTTACCAGAAAAGAAAAAAGGCACACAAATTCTCTTAGAAATATTTTGCAAAGGTATGGAATGGACTTACAATGCCCAGATAATTTTTGCATAAATTGTTTGTTTTTTGATATTATAATAAAATTATATCATTTCCTCATCCCTTTTCCTTCCCAAACTGTCCCGTTTGTTCTCTTTACTCTCTTTTCAAATTCATGGTCTCTTTTTTCATTAATTGTTGTTACACACATATATGAATACATATATTCCTAATGTTACTTACAGTGTTAGTTGTATGTATGTTTTCAGGGATAACCTCCTCCCTGAAGACTAGCTTTCATGGTGCCAGAAGGCACTATGCAAGCTTCTAAAGAAGGGAAGCAACCAAAGTCTTACCCAGCATGACACCTTTAAACCAACATCAGTGACCAGCACGACACAATAACCTTAAGGGTGCAGTAGTGGAACACATATGTTGCCAGTAACTAACAGCCCAACGGCTCTCTAACAAGACTTTAGACAGGCCCAACATGAGGAAAACCATGCCTGGTACTAGAAACCTGTCAACTACCTGAAGCTCGTGAAGTCATGGATTTTGGATGAGAACCTACAATCACCATTTTATTAAACCAGCACAAGTCCTAACTACATTCTAAATATTTGTCCTTATACCCACAGATAAAGTGTGGTGTAAGGACCTCACCCCTCATGAAGGAAACTTCTCTTTGCAATAGACCATTGCAAAAAACCACAGACAATCAAAACTGCAGAGTTGTGGAGCTCAGTCCCAGTGGATAAATACATAGTACAACTCCTGCTCCTAAGGCTCAAGGAACACTGTGGAAAGATTGTTAAGAGCCAGAGGAACAGAGTGTTTGCTGTGAAATGTGTCTCCTAAGAATGTCAAAAGTCTCATGTGACTTTTTTGGATTATAAAAACACTGTCCTAAATATTAATAATGCTTTACAGGAAAAGGGTAATTCCCTTGGTAAGAAAATAACTGAAGCTGACTCTGTTTTGTTTTTTTTGTGTGTGTTTGTTTGTTTGGTTTGGTTTTAGTTTTTCGAGATAGGGTCTCTCTGTGTACCTCCAGCTGCCCTGAAACTCGCTCTGTGGGCCAGGTTGCCCTTTAACTCACAGAAATCTGCTATCTCTGTCTCCTGAGTGCTAGGATTAAAGGTGTGCACCATTCTCTGTTTTTAATAGTGAAGGTTATTTTTTTCCTTATTCCTTTATCTGACTATCAGACAGATACTGCTTCTCATGTCCTGTACAAAATTTAAAGACAGGGTTAGTCTCACAGAAATTAAGAAGAGAAAATAAGGCATTGAGAGAGCTATACAAAATAATTCATACTATATATATAAAAAAGGAATGGCCTGTGACAACACTACCTCTCAATGCCAATTATATCATATTGGCATTGGTTTTTACACTTAAGTTTTTAACTTTCCTAAAGATTTCACTTGATATATCCTATCACTGCCTATAAACTAAGATAATGAAGTTATCTCTAACTTTACCATAAGGAAATACAAGTCTAGAGAGCTAAATGATGTCTCTAATCATACAAAGTAATATATTAACCAGCGACAAACCCTGCCACATCACCTTCTGTACAAGGAAGATTATAAATCCATGGTACCTCATCATGCTGGCTAACAACTTCACAAGTTAGAATGTCCTATGGTCCTGATGCTTTGGTTCTTTGTTACCTAACATAGCAGTTGACCACATTTTACTAAGCATCTGTTGTCTAATAATATTGACTTAGGTTGTGCTAGAAGCAATTCCTGTGTGGGGCAATTCTTGGATGGAGATACCACTATTTTCATGCTACTAAAAGAAGAATATTAAGGTGTGGAGAGCTGAAGTTGTCTGTGAAAAATTACCTAGGTAACAATGACCAGAAAGGAAGTTGAGCCTTGGCTCTCTAACTTCAGAGTTCACAGCTAAATTAAACCTTTCTAGGACTTTTCAAGTGATATTGCATCTCAACTTTCAAGCAACAAAACAACTTAACTTGAAGGTCAACAAAATAAGAAGTAGATGAGAGCTGCTCTCCGCACAGCCAGAGATTTACCTTGCTAGTGAAAATTAATTTAATCTAAGACAAAATCAGTAACGATAAGGGATAAAATGCCTCTTAGGACAGTTACATACAAAATAGTCAGTTCTGTACTCCCCTATTATGTCTATCTTAGCTTATAAGATTATTGAGCTGTTAGGTGTGGTGGGGCACACATAAAACTCCAGAGCAGAGGAAGCTAAAGCAGGAAGGTTGTAAGCTGAAGGCTGGCCCGACTCATATAAAGTATTTCAGACAAGCCTGGACTACTTAACACGGTGCTGTCTCCAAATGAGAATATATGGATTGTTCTGAGGAAGCCTAACACCTCTCTGTTTACCAGAGGCAAATTCTGTTACTCTGTGACTCCCATGCTGGATGTTTGACACAAACCCAGTATCTCAGCTCTGCCAGATTATAGCTCCAGTCATATGTTATGTGTCACATGTCCCTTGCCTTTGCCAGGGAGGTCTATATCCTTCCTTGCTGCTCTAGAAAACACTGGCCCAATGTCCCAACTATTGTTCCTCCTTGGAAATATCCTTGATTGCAGCCTTCCTCTCTAACCAAATGATTACTCATTTGACTTAGACCTTCCCACCTGTCTTGATGGGATGCCCTGCCACATAATATGGCATTAGTTCACTTACATGCCATCTTCCAGACAATGTTGGCATTTGCGGAGCAAGAACCTTGGCATCTTTGTGTCTCCGTGGCCAAATACAGCATCTGGAATGAAACCATTCAGTAAGTTTCAATGAATGGAACAATCAGCTAACCCATGAATTCTAGATACTCCTAACAAGAACATTATTCTCCTAATCTTTAGCCTAAAACATAACTAAAACTAATGTATCTCCTTCTTATATAATATTCTAAACACCTGACAAGATTAGATTTACTTTCTTTGGGGGGAGGGAGTTTTGAGGCATGGTTTCTCTGTGACTTTGGAGGCTGTCCTGGAACTAGCTCTTGTAGACCAGGCTGGTTTCAAACTCACAGAGATCTGCCTGCCTCTGTCTCCCAAATGCTGGGATTAAAAGTGTGTGCCACCACCGCCCAGCTTAGATTTACTTTCGTATATTTCCATAAAGTACAATTATCAAGCTTTCTGAATCATTGTCAGGACAAGTCCATCCTAGTTCTGACTATTTAGATGTGAATATATAACCTATAGTTACCATAGATGCAAAGAAAGTAAAAAGGGACAGTGTTGGGGGAGGGGCAGGAACTCTGAGAAGGGGGGAGGAAGAAGGGTAGGTAACACTAAGGATATTTTAAAAAGCCATATGGAGTTATATTACTTTATGTGTACTGGAAATTACCTATAATAATACTAATAATAAAAACCCATAGACTTCCTAACAAAAATCCCAGCACCATGCATAGGAAACCTCCTTTACAGTTGTTGGTCAGGGGAGTGTAAGAAACTCCCAAAGCCATTTCTTTAGGTTGTATTCCAGAAAATTGAAGTAAAACCCTATTGCTGAAGACACCACATGCTTTAGACACAGGACTTGGAGAAAGAGCTAGACCTGACCTAGAAGCCTCCCTGCTAAGGACTAGTTTTCATGGTAAAAAGCACTCAGTAGTCCTATCCAGCTGTGACAGTTACAAACCACAACAATGGCCACAATGACAAGCTATCCCAAAAGGTGCAATAGGAGCACTTAAATAATAGGGATAACAAAGAGCCACCTAATTGGATTTAAGACCTGCTCTATAGAAGGGACCTCATGCCTGTCACTGTAAACGTACACAACTATGAATGGCTGGTGAGGCCATGGAACCTACAGAAAAACCGCTACTACCACCTTCTTAAACCAGTATAATTTCTGACTATCTTTGAAATACTTATCCTTATGCCCGCACACTTCTTTCTGCAGCAGGTGTAAAGCAACAAGTGGTCAAAATGCAGAGAACAGTTGACTGTGGGGTACCCATTCCTGACTGGCACATCTACAACACACCCATCACACTCAGGTTCAGGGAACATTGTGGAAGTGGAGGTGGAGAGGCAGTAAGGGCCAGAATGTCAGCACATCTGCTGTGAGATTGTATCTCCTATAGAGGACAGAGAAGCTGCACTGATAAAACCTCAACAATATGCTTGTCTGAACAGTAGCAAATGAAATACCAATATTGATATGGAAATCTCACAAGGTCCCATTCCTATATTAAGAGCTATAGGCAATTAATTAATTAAAGAGGGAGAATTAGTTTTCCCAAGGGACAAGGCCCCTTGATAGGTTATCTAATCCCAAAGTGGTCAGCCCTAAACACATATGCATATGGGCAACAATAAATGTATTCAGCTAGTTGTATTTATAAATTCACACATGTGTGTAACATTAATAAATAATATGATGTCATGAAGTTAAGAAGGAACAAGAAGGACACAGGAGTTAGAGCTAGAGGGGAAAGGGAAATGAGGCTGATACAGTATTCATATATGGAATTCTCAAAACATAATGACTGTTTATTTGGTTTTCCTAAAGTAAATAAGAACCCATCAGCATTGAACCTAAGGCATCAGAAAATAGAGCAGTACTTCCCATTATCTATATAACAGTGTGTACCTCAGACAATCACAGTCTTAGGAGTTCTCTGATGAGAAAGCCAGGGTAGATTATATACAGTTAATGAGGGTTTTTTTTTACTGCATAGCTTGTACCACTAAAAGACATTCCCTACCTAGAAGGGGCAATTTGACCAAAAAGAAAATGCTATGTGCTTCAAGAATTAGATATGTGATTTTAATATTTCTTCTACTCCTCCACTACCAGAGATTTTTCGGAGGCTATGACGCCAGGGAAGAGCATGGGGAAGAACAGGACTATAGAACAAGGGCTGAAGTGGGGGTTACCATTTTATATGTCCCACGGTGTCTTTTACCTCATTATCTTTAAATGAGAAAAACAGAATCTAAAGGAGTCTAAAAGGCCTAGAAAGGAAAAGAAAGGTAATGAGTGATGAGGAAAGAGAAGAACATTGCACTGCCCTTTCTTTGGTGTCAGTGGTGTGCATCTGATGACATCAACTACCCACAAGAAAGATCTCCTAAAGCATGAGTTCCTGGAATGAAATCACTCTAGCCTAACCGATTTTGCTTCTAACCTGGCTGTAGCCACTACATACTAGAGTCCACCTTACAGGCCACTTAGTAACTTGCCCACCATGTCCCTGCCAATCTTGACTAAAGCCATCTATCTTAGTAGAAGACACTTTCTACTGTGGTTTGGATGTGGTTTGAATGTGTCCCCAAAGGTGCATGTATTAAAACATAATCCCCCTTGTGGCATATTCAGAGGATAGAAACTTCATCCAACTATGATGTTTAGAGGTTTGGTCTTTGGAACATGACAAGACTAAATAAAGTTACTAAGGTAAAGCCTTCATGATTAAGACCTGATGGCTTTATAAAAGGGAGAGAGACCAGAGGAAATAAACACACACACACACACACACACACACACACACACACACACACACACTCCCTGACTCTTGACAAATGATGTCTTGGCCCACCTTAGAACTCTTGCAGCAAGAAGGCCATAGTTAGAAGAAGACTTTTATTTTGGACCTTCAGAACTATGAGTCAAAGTAAATCTCTTTTCATTATTATGCTACCTAACCATAGGTATTTTGTTATATTAATGTAATAAAAATTCCAAGCTTGATGGTATTTTATTTGATTGGTTATTTATGATTTGAGAAAACAAATTCAGAAATTATGTGTCCTCATTTATTACAAGAGCCCATCCAGTACTGTCACGCTGTTATTACCATTGCAAAACCACAAAGAGACCAGTGGTTATGCCTCTAGAGAAAGCTCAGCACGGGTCTCTGAAGAATAATACCCTTACTTTGCAGCTTTGGAAGAAGTTTAGAGTACTTTAGTGAACCACACTTTCTCAAACCAAGGCTTTGTACATGTATTACTCAGAGTTCTCTACAGAGAATATACATAAACACATGAAGCAGGACTGAATAGCCTGGATTCAATAGTCCATGCTGGATACTCCCACAATGGCCATTTGTGTACCAAGAATCTATAGCAGTTCATTCCAAGATAGAAGCCTTAGGAAGGAGAGATCAGGGATGAAGCTGCTGACTAAGACAGGAGACCTGGAAATCCTGTATCATCATGGATCCACATGGAAAAGCTTAGGAAACTAGTATCAGATGTCCATGGGGGATGGAAGCAGCATCAAAGGCCTGCTCAGGAAAAATCAAGCCTCCACATGCTTGCTGGCTTCCTCTTCCTTTTGCTTTTGTTCTGTTCCGGCTTCCCCTCCACCTTAACTACTATCCCGCAGGCCAGATGTCTCTGGAAATGCCTGCACTGGCACACCCCAGAAGTGTGCTTTCATAATCTCCTAGGCAGACCTTTCTCAGTCCAATCAAGGTGGCAGTCTGTTAACCATTACAATACACATTGTCTCATCTGCCTAGGGTACCTTCTCCCACTGCCTTGCTGATACCCCAGCTGAACCTAATCAAATGTTGTTTTTCTTTCAGATACATCTCATGAACATTAGTTACATTCCCTTGCATCAGGTGGCATTTTCTTTATCCCTTCAGGCATTGTTTGTTCAATGTTTCCCTTCCCTGAAGATTACCAAGTCCATAAGGTTCAGGGTCCTTTCTATCTTGTGTACTAATGGAGCAGGAAGTACAAGTATGGGATAGTCTGATTTTCTTTATTTCATACAAGTGGAGAGAAAGGGAGATATCTTAGGAGGAAAATGCAAGAGTAAGATTATAATTAATATACATCCAGTGATTTATGTATCAGGCACTAGGCTAAGAAGATTGGCACTGTAAATCATAGCAGGCCACAGATCTTGTTCAAAAACTTACAGTTATTATCTTATTTGACTCAAAATATAAATGGTTGGTAAAGCAGGAACATATCTGGATTCTGAAAATAGAAAAGGGGAAATGAAAGACAAATTGGAGACAAAAGAAACCTTAAAGATTCAACATTTCTCCTTGACTTTTGTACCTTGTCCACACCAAGCTCTCCCAAGGTCATGGACACTTAGTTGCTTGTATATGCTCCTCTGTTTTATATTCCTTTTAAACCTGAACTCTAATGACAGTAACACACTTTGGAGCTGTGTTAGGAAAGGGAAACCGAGGTAGTTAGTTGCTTCCTTGACTGACTTTTGCTCACACTTTCTGGAGCTTTGCTGATTGATATCCCACCCTCCTTCTAACCACACCATCTCGGTCACAGCACTGAGTCCTGAGATGACAAAGATTAAAGAAATGAAACATTCTAGATTTGCCTTGTTTTGCTTAAAAAAAAAAAAAAAAGGTAGCCTGTGACTGCTCGAGTTTGTACTCTGAAAATAACTCACCAACAAAAGAACAAAAAAAAAAGGATTTTTTAAAACATGTTCACTTTTGGCACTTTAATTTTTTTTTAATTTTTGAGATTAAAATATAATTACATCATGAACCCCTTTTCTCTCCCAAACCTTTCATGTACCTCCCTGTGCGCTCTCTCAAATTCATGGTCTTCTTATTTTATTTTTTATTCAGAGCTCTTATCACTCAAAATGTTGCAATTCATAACTTATAAATATAAAAACTAACTTTGTAGGAGGAGCCAGAGGGTTGAGAACACCACGTGAACAGCCCTCAGACTCAACTAACCAGGGCTCACAGAAGCTCGTGGGGACTGAAGCAACAATCACAGAGCTTGTGTAGGTCTGCAGTAGGTCCTCTGCACTTACCTTATGGTCGTGTAGCTTAGTGTTCTTGTGGGTCTCCTAACAGTGGGAGTCAGGGAGGGATATCTCTGATTCTTTTTGCCTGAGCTTAGAACTCTTTTACTCCTACTAGGCTGCCACAACCAGCTACACTGCCATGATATGAGGATTTGCTACCAGTCCTATTGTATATTGTTGGGCTATGCTCAGTGGATATCCCTGGGAGGCCTGCCTGTTTTTCAGGGGGTGGGCAGAGGAGGAGTTGATCTGGGAGTAGAGGGGAGGTGGGGGAGGGACTGAGAGGAATTGAAGGAGAAGAAAATGCAGTCAGGATGTAATGTATAAAAGAAGAATATAACACAAAACAAACAAAAAAATCTAGCTTTATAGAGACTCCTCCGTCCTTGGAAGCAAAAAGTAAGGACTGATGCCTGGCAAGTAAGAAGAACCAGTTCCATCTGGTTCTCCAGCTCTGAACAGAATGAAAGTAGTCCTTCTTTCATCAAAAGCCTGTCTACTTCCATTTCTTTCTTCAATGACCTAAAGGTTTTATCAGACAAGTTTTTACTTGCTTGGTTAGAGCTATCCTAAGATATTTTTCATGGTTAATGTGAAACGTACTATTTCCCTGATTTCTTTCTCAGACTAATTATCATTTGTATGAAGGAAAGCTATTGATTTTTTGTGTGTCAATTCTGTATCCTGCTGTTTTTCTGAAAGTATCTATCAGTGTAGAAGTTTCCTGGTGAAGTTTTTAGGGTCATATGTGTGTACTGTCATATCATCTGCTGATAAAGATACTTTGACTTCTTCCTTTCCTATTTGTATCCCTTTGATCTCCTTCGGTTCTCCTAATGTTCTAGCTAAGAATTCAAGTGTTCTATTGACTTAAGTATGGAGAGAGTAGACAACCTTGTCTTGTTCCTGATTTTAGTAAAAATGCTTTGAGTTTCTCTCTGTTTAGGTTGGTGTTGGCTATGGGCCTGTTGTGGGCCTGCTTTAAGTTGCCTTTATTATGTTGCAGTATGTATCTTGTTTCCCTGGTCTCTCTAGGACTTTTATCATGAAGGGAGGCTGGATTTTGTCAAAGGCCTTTTCTGCATCGAGTGTGTGTGTGCGTGTGTGTGTGTGTGTGTGTGTGTGTGTGTGTGTGTGTGTGTGTGTTCCTAAATATATAAATACAATATGCTCAGTCTATGTATAATGTAGCTTGTACATTTCATGTTTTCAGGGCTGACCATTTAACATGCTAACATGGAAGGAGGAAAGCTCATGAAGCCTCATTTCTAGACAAAGAACTACAGACAACTAAAGAAGGTAGAATATGGAAAAATAGTCTTTCCTGGGGAAAAGCACGTAAGTTGGCTATCCAATACCAAAGGGTCAGTTCTGTGTTTTCCATACAGGGTCTTACTATATAGCCACAAACTCTCTAAAACTCATGCTCTAAAATTCACAACCCTGCTTCAACCTGTCAAGAGTTAGGATTACAGGTGTGTGTCACTGCACCAGACTCAAGAGGGGGTTTTCTAACAGAAGCTGTGCCTGGATGGGGAGTGTAATGAAGCCTCTCCCCTTCCACATCTCTATGTTTTTATAAGGACACCTTGTGGAGTCAAGAGTGACATGATAAAGGATAAGCAGGTAGTTTGGAAAATTCTCAGGAGGCCACAGAAGTAGCATTACTAAGAGAAGTAAATGTAAGCAGAACATGAATTCTAAACCAGCTAATGTTTTCATGGTATGTGTCAGCCTTTCATCACCATGTGGTAATAACTCTAGGGCACGTAAAAGAATGTGAAGGGTATTGAAATGGAAGAAATTGGGAAGCTACACTAAATTCAGATGACTCATTGTAGAAAGATGGTAGTGGGGACAATCAGTCTTCCGGATGATGTTTAGAGCCTCCAAGCTAAGTCAATGATAGGTCAAAGAACTTCAGTGCCCATTACATACTCCTGGGGTAGAGTTCCTACATGGAACCAAAAAGTGTTCCTTATGTCCAGAATAAGAACCCAGGGACAAAAACACTGAGTAGATGGTGTGTGCACCATGGAGTATTAAAAACCAAGTGAGTTAGAAGAGCATGCCACATAGTCTTTAATCTACCCATTAAATAAAAATGTCCTTGTCATAACAGCTAATGAGGTGTGCTGCACTAAACAATTCATGTGTTATATGACCAGTGACTCCAATGAATATGTCTTCTGCAGAACAGATTCTATGTCCTAAGCCTTGAGAGGAAAACACACGCAACTGACAATAACCCAAAAGATGAGGAAACTAGTGAAATTGCTTGAGAAGAGAGAAGGGAGAGTCGCCATGTACTCTATCGCTGAAGCTTCTTTTCCCTTTCCAAGAAAATTTAACACCTAAGAATTCGAGCATGGTCTGTTAAACTTCAAAGTGGGCACTGCTAAAGGAATACTCCTTGGATAGGGTCATATTTGCCTCTCTTAAGGAAAATCTGAAGCTACTTTAGACAATGTAGAATTGCAATTCCCAGAGTCCAGTGGATACACCCCTGCTGACTCACTACGGAAGCCTGGAAAACCAGACCACCCTGGCAAACTGTCTAGAAATGTCATTCAGCTCAGTTATTCTATAAAGTCATCAGCAGTTACAGGTGTCCTTGGGCTGGAAAGTGGAACCTGGTGGGTGGCCTGGATAGCAGTGTGTGCTTTGTAGCAGACAGACAAAGACTTGAAGTTTGGGCCATGAGAAAAACCTGAAGGAGGTGCTCAACTCCAGGGGAAATGCTGGTCCACATTAAGACTTCAAAATCAACAAGGAGCATCTACCCACGTGCCAGCCTTGGCTTTGTTAAAGGAAAGCCCCAATTGCTTTAGGGAACATGTCATTGTATTCCGAAAAACACAAGCAGAAATGCTTCCAAGGTATGAGTAACAACAAAACTTGCATATGTAGTGAGTTAAGCTTGTTAAAACTATTTTGCACAAATGATTGTGTTGAATCTCCAAAGCTCCAAGGGCAGAAGAAAAGTAGATATCCTATTATTGCACTGTGTCCACCTTCCAGGCTTATTATGAGGCTAGAAATGAAATGATAGATGAAAATATCCTTCCACCCCAGCAAGAACTGACCTGGTCCATCTGCTCTGCATACAGAGGTCTTTATCCACGAGAAGCCCATACAGACATGTTGGGAAGGTTACCACCTCAGACATCTCTGTCACTAAATGACTCATTCCATCTTTGTAATATTTGTGGTCACCTAACCCAATTAAAGCTCGCATTTCTGGAATGCTCATTTACCAGAAGAAAGCAATTTACTTCCCCTGTCCTTAGCTCTATCCTTCCTCTTTGATTGCTCTCTTGAAACAGCCACACCTTAGTCTAGCAGCTTGATCCTTTGGAATTTATGCACCCCCACACTGTCAGGGAGAGATCTCAGAGTTTTTCATTATCAAGAATTGCTTCACACTATCCCAACTGATACATCTACCTAAAGCTCAAGGGATGATCCCAAAAGATGGAGCAGAAATATTGTAAGAACCAGAGGACTAGGAAGTTTGCTGTGAGATTTTGTCATATAGAAATGTCAAAAGCTATATCCATGAAGTCTCACCAACGTGGCTGCCTAACAACAATTAACAAAAAAAAAAAAAAAAAGAGGCCATGAATTTCAAAGAAAGCAACGCTGGATATGTGGGAAGGTTGAGCAAGAGAAAGAGGGAGGGAGAAATAATGTAACTATATTTATAATCTCAAAAAATATTGAAAAAATACATAAAGAATGGCTCTACACCCAAAATCACAAGTATAAATTATCCCTCCTCTAACCCTTTTCTCCAGTGCTCTCCTGACTGTGAATGTCCACACCCACTCTCTAAATTCATAGAGTCCCCAACTTCTGTTTTCATTTCCTGAGTCTATCAGCCTCCTAAACAAGACTACAAGTCATTAGACATTTGATCTTGTCACTCCCCAGCAACCTCAAATCCAATAGTATTTCTCAATATGGCAGTTAGGCAGCAAACTCTCACCACAAGATCAATGCTATTTTGGAATCTAGAAGGGTGAGCACTGAGTCAACATTAACCATTCAGATTGTTGTCAAACAAACACACAGTGTCTGACCTCGGGACCTCAAGAACTCTCCTCAATCTTTTTACTTGACTAACTCTGTTCTTTACTCCCCCTGGGTAAGTGTTGGTTTCAATGATCTAAAAATGCATTTCTGTATCTACCAAGGGATCTTACTAAGGATTGTGCCCTTATTTTACACAGACAACATGATTTCTTCTTCATTTCAAAAGCTGATGTTTGAAGAAGAGGAAAATCAGAGGCTTGTGATAAAATAAAAGTGATTTTTTCCAGATTCCTCCATTCCCAAGGCCAAGAAATAAAGACATTCTCAAGGCTCATCCAATGCTCTCTTAGTTGCAGAGGTTCACCTCATTTACATTTACTTTGGAATCTCTGTTAACCTATCCAGATCTCTCTCTAAGCATCATGAAAATTTCAAGTCAGCATTTCCACATTGTCTAAAAAGCACCTCAAAATCCCATACCAGGCTGGAATGTGCTTGATACACAACCATGAGGACCTAAGTTCAAAATCACAGAAGCCATGAAAACTCTGAAATGGTAAAGGGCATCTCAGTGTTCCTACAGTGAGGTAGAAGGCAAAGATAGAAAAATCCCTGAAAACTTACAGGCCAGGAAGGCTGGTCTATACAGCGGTGAACAACAGAGGCTCTGTATCAAATGAGGTGAAAAGCAAGGACCAGTATTCATAGTTGTTCTCTGACTACATGCATGCCATGACTTACTTGGACCCATATGCAAATGAAAACACACACATGTACATACATCAATTTTTTTAAACTCAAGCCACAATTAGACTTTCCCTTTCCATCTCTGCCTGTCTATATCTTACACACACACACACACACACACACACACACACACACACACACACACACACCTTCTTTTATCTCCCATGCACTAAAACACCACCCAAGTTCAAGTCCTTGAGATAGAAACCTGGTAGACATCCTTGCTCCCTCCCTCTACCCAACCCAGTCCATCAACAATATCTACACACATTATCGCCTAATCTTCTCTAAAGTCCAATCCCTTTTCCCTGTTCAAATAATGAACAACAACCTGCTCAAATAAGGAAATTAAAGCTGAAAGAGGTCAAGAGATTGAGCAGTATCACACAACCTATATTTAAAATTAAAGAATTTTACCTCACTGGGTGGGGAGTTTTTTGTTTGCTTTTTTTTTTAAGTCAAAGATACCACTAAGAAATACAAATGAGACTATGGCAACTGAAAGACAGGCAGGAAGGTTCCCTACAGCCAAATAAGGAAGTATCATTTTCATCTAGTGCCAAGTCACATGTAATATAGCCCCACAGCCCAGGTGATTTAAAAAAAAAAAAAAAAAAGCATCAGAGGATGACATCACATCCAGACCCAAACATGATGTCAGCCTAAATTCACCTCAAACAGATCACTAACTAACTACCTTCCACATGAAATGTGACCAGAAACGAGGTGTTGGGATCTGGCACCTGCATGTAGCAAAGATAATCGTGTTCAAGAATGAGATGTCTTCAATGGCATCCTAAGGAGCCTTCTTTTTAGTCACCAGAAACAAAGAGAAACTCAGGCTCCATGCTAAAAAAAAAAGGATCCAGTGCATTTTATTGTCTGAGAATGATAGAGACAATGACTCATCTGGCTTTAGAACTGAAGAGATTGGAAACCACACACCAAGCCCGCCTGAGACATTCCTTCGTAGGCCTGTTTAACTCTGTACCTAGGTGGCAAGTGTCTGAAGACTCCAAGAGGGCTGGTGAGAACTGCCTACTGGGTACAGGTGTGTGCTCCCAAGCCTGCCTACCTGAGCTTGACCCCTGCAACCTCGTGGTGGAGGGAGAAAATGGACTCTTGGAAATTGTTCTCTGACCTTCACATGTATGAACCCACATGCATGCACCATGCACACACACAAAATAACTCAAAATGATTAAAATGTATAAAGACCCCAAAGAACTCTCCTGAAATTCATGCACTAGTAAAGAATTGATCTTCTTTTACTCCAACTCTTTTTGGAGGGTTCACTAATTAGTTTTCAGTTATCACTGGACAAAAAAAAATACCTAACAGAGGCAATTCAACAGAGTAGTTGATTGTAGAGTAGAGTCCATCCTGGCGGGGAAGGCACAGTGAACAACTAGGCCTGTGGCAATGAGGACTTGCACTGGTAACTTCTCACACGTTAACCTACCAGGGAGCAGTAGTTATTGCCCAAGTGCTACCACCTCCCAAAACAGCACTGTTTTCTGAGCCCAAATCCATGAGTCTGGTGGGGTGGGGGGGGATTTCAAATTCAAATCATAACAAAGGGCTTTGCTGTAAATGCTGAGTATATCCTATTGATCGGCATAATAAGGATGATGCAGTAAGAATAGCTAACATTTTTTAACAGTTGCTAAAGATCTACAAAGGACTAAATGTTTCACATACTTGAACAAAGTCAGTCCAAATGGGTGCTACTATTCCCATTTTTACAGAGAAAACTAAGACACCAGAGGGAAATAACCATCGTCATACATCTTGTACATATTTAAATGAATAGGCATTCCTAATCTAAAAAAAAGTGGCCAAAAAACTGAGCTTATGTAATTTTTTTATTCCAAATGAAGAAATAAAGAAACCTTTTAACACAGGACTGCTCTTTAACTAGTGAGTTAGAAAAAAAGTGTCAGGCAAAGTTATGTATGGTTGTGAGCTACCATGTGGATGCTGGGGACCAAACCACTGAATCATCTCTCCGGCTCTAAGATCTTTATTTTTTACACTCATAGGGCTGAGCCCTCAAACTTCAAGCATAAAATGAAAGAAAACTGAATTTGATTCTTTATTGATAAGTGGGTTGTTTTTGCCAGAGTCCAGAAATGGGAAGCCTGGAAGGGAATGCCAGACTCAGAGCCTGAATCTCTCTCTGGTCCTCATTATTGCTGATTGCCAAGTATTTCAGTTTTATCTGTCCCTTGTTTGGGGCTCTCTGTCTAGTTCTGACTAACCATTTATGTAAAAACATGCTTCACAGGCTGGAGAGATTGCTCTCCATTTAAAAGCACTTCCTGATCTTCTATAGGACCTGGGTTCAATTCTTCAATAATGAACAGTGATGTGGAAGCATAAGGCAAATATATCCTTTCATTCACAAGTTGCTGTTGGTCATGGTGTTTCATCACAGCAATAAAAATTCTAAGACATCATCTCTCTAGAACTGTATCTCTTTGTCTTCCTAAATGTGTGCCTAACGAAAACTCCATTTGTACTGGAGGCTGCGTCTACCTTTATACCATGTTTCGGGCTTTAAATTCATTCTGAAAAAAAAGTATGAGCTTTTAAAATGCAATTTTCACTGAATTAAACATATATATAAACATGTATTTGTAAAATTATCATACTTACCTGGGTGTCTGCAGGCAAGAAGATACAGGGATGTTTTTGAAATTTAGGGGGAAATAATTCTAACATACCTGCAAACTGAAGAATACATGGCTCTTGTAGACAACTTATAAGTTAATTTCTGGAAAGAAGTTGAAAGCATTTCTCTCAACTGTGGGGATCTTTTCAGTTTAACATCCACTTTTATCAAAATAATCCATGACACCATTACAACCTCCTAATAAAAAGGGTAGTCACCTATTTGGGATTAGGTAGTTGTAGAATCAAAATAATTAATCATTTGGGAGGAGTGAGAACAAAGGCAAAAATCAAGATTAACTCCTAGTTTTCAGAAACAAGTAACAGAGACTCATTAACTATGATGGTAAGGGTTGATGGAGAACAGGCTTCCAACAGATGGTAGTAATGAAGCATTAGGAGTACTGACTTGGACATAGAAAATTAAACATCAAAGTGAAGATGTTGAGTAGAAACTTTGTTGTGCATTCTTCATGTATTAAGCTATGGAGAAATTTACCCCAAGGTTTGGCAGTCACTAGTGTGCAGAGGATAGTCAAAGGTATTTAAAGGCTAGTACATTAGGAAAAGAGAGTTTCTGGCATCAGTCAACAGGTAGAGAATTCAGGCTAAGAAAAATAAGCCAAGAAAGAGACTGAGGACAGAGAACCAAGACGATGTGATGACAGAAAGACTCGTCAACTGTACTAGTGTGCCTTCTTACTCACCATATAACTCAACTTTCTGTTACTTCTGCCCGTGCCTTGATTGGAGACACTCAGGGCTGTCCTCCACTATCTCACTACTCACTTTGCTCCTACTAATCTTTTGCCCCGGAACTTACTCTCCCTATCCATACTATTTGTCTTTCAAGACAGAGCAAGAAGGCTATCACTTTACATTGCATGTCCCAACTCCACTAAGAAAAATGATCTCATACTCCATAATACCCTACAAACCACTATACGTCAAACTGTATTCTGTTTTATTCTATAATGGTACATATATCAAGTCATCTGGGATATACATACATACACACATACATACATACATTCTGTATGCCCCAATCACACTGTTTTACAGGCCTCAATCCTCATGATACGCTCAAGTGCATGGCTTGCAATAGGTGTTCAGTAAAGATCTTAAATGGATCAAACTAAAACATATAATTCTCAAATATTCAAAAATATCTTCAAACAACAACTACTTTTATCATTTCAGAGTTCTGGTGATCAGCATGGAATCAGCCACACCAAATTCAAAGGAATTACTGAGCTATTTCCCTAGCCATCTTAGAAATGTAAGAGGGTGACAATTCTTGAGTGTTTTCTCAAGTCCCCTCTTATTTTACAACTATAGGAGGGAGGAATGAAGAAAAAGAAAAAGCAGGGTGATGGGAGCAACTTTGCTGTCATGTGCTTCACCTGAACACATACTAATAACTATTTAAAGACTCATTAAACAAACCTTTTCCCAAGATCTTGGGTTGAAAAAAGTAAGAGTCTTGTGGGTGAAATGACCAGTGATCCATGAACTTTAAACGATAAATCTGTAATGCAAAAACAGCACCAGTGTGAAGCTTAGATACCAGGAATCAGTTAGCAGTATTAGAAGACTGAGGAGAGTAGATTGGGAACATTCTCATGACAAAAACAAACAAACAAACAAAAAACATCACAACATATTGATATGTATGTAAGATGATGGACTGTTAATTACCATGACTTAACCATTTTGTGGTGTCATACATGAATCAGAACATCACACTGGGAAGTATATTTAGAATTTTTGTCAACTATGCCTCAATGAAAAATAAGTAAATATTATAAACTAACATGGCAGGGATATGATAAATAACAAATCTGAGTTTAATCACAATAAGTCAGGGAGCAGAAAGAGTAAGGGCTTTCAACAGGGTCCAAGCTAGATTTCATCCTCAGCTGCATTGTGTGCTATTTACATCATTCCAAACCACATCACATCATCCCAAACCAACATTACATCATCCCAAATCAATAATACATCATCACAAACCAATATTACATCATCACAAACCAGCATTACATCATCCCACACCAATATTACATCATCCCAAACCAATGTCTCAGCTTTTCTGAACTTTTGTTTATTCACACAAAACAAGGCAAGAATACCTCTTATAACAATTCAGTGGGTTATCATAAAAAAGAAATTCCCAGCATCAAGCAGGTTTATAATAAGCAGCAGACATTGGTACTGTGACAAATTCTAAGAGACTGTGTGTGGCCTGTTTAGCACTACCTAATATGATCACCTAGTATGGTTTAGTATACAGCAAGCCTCTCCTGGATGCCATATGTGCTCTAAATTCTCAAAGAAGCATCGGTTATCTATGTGGTGAAGAGCATGTACTCTGCAGCCCCATCATGTAGTAGCTGTGTGACCTTGGAAAAATTATTTCCTTAAACCCAGTTTCTTCATCTGTGAAAAGGAAAGAACAGCAATGCCTATCTCACAAAACCACTGTAAGGACTACTAAAGGAACCAATGCCTATCAATTGTTTGTCATAAGTGCAAACACAGGCCACTGTGATGGTTATTGTTTCCATGGTATTGCTCTGGACCAAATAAACAAATGAGGGGTTTGTAGGCTGACAAATGTCCAAAGACAAGCAAGAAGTTGGCCAGAATCTAGGTGTTCTGATGCAAAGACAGCAATCTCACAACCACAGCCTTCTTCATACTGATGTCTAGACAGGCTGCCTAGTAAGATTCAGCTCTATCACCTACAAGGGTGGGGGGTCTCAATACTTGGAGGGGAGAGGGAGCTAGAAGAAAGAGAAGGGGCGAAGAGAAGGGGGAAGAGGACATGAGAGAGCAGAAAGATTTAGTCAAGGGAAGAACAGAAGAGAGCAAGAAAAGAGATACCATAATAGAGGGAGCCATTTATAGGTTTAAAGGGAATTCTGGCAATAGGGAAATGTCCAGAGATCTACAAGGATGACAGCAACTAACAATCTAAAAAATAGTGAAGAGGCTACCTTAAATGCCCTTCTCCAATAATGTGATTGATGACTACCTTATATGCCATTCTAGAGCCTTCATCCAGTAGTTGATAGAAGCAGAAGCAGACACCCACAGCTTAATACTGAGCTGAACTCTGGAATCCAGTTGCAGAAAGGGAGGAGTGATGAGCAAAGGAATCAAGATCAGGCTGGAGAAACCCACAGAAACAGCTGCCCTGAACAAGGGGTTGCTCATGGACCCCAGACTGATAGCTGGGAAACCAGCATTGGACTGTTTCAGACCCCTTGAATGAGGACGTCAGGAGGTCTGGGCAGTCTATTGGACCTCTGGTAGTGGATCAGTATTTATCCCTACTACACAAATGGACTTTGGGAGCCCACTCCACATAGAGGGATACTCTCTTAGACTACACTCACAGGGAAGGGTCTAGGCCCTGCTCCAAATGATGACAGACTTTGAAGATCCCCCATGGAAGGCCTTAACCTCCCTGGGGAACAGAAAGTGGTTGCCATAGGGGGTAGGGAGAGCAGGGGAGGAGGGGAGGGAGAGGGAACTAGGATCAGCATGTAAAATAAGCTTGCTTCTGATTTAAAATTGGTCCAATTACAATTATAAAAATAAAAAAATTTAAAATTTTTAAAAAATTTAACAAAAAGAAAATCTAGACTATGTTTCCTTTTCTTCTTTATTATTATTTTTTTTATTTTAGAGGCACTCATATTTACATATCCATCCCCCCATTCCCTCATCCTCCCATCCTCCCATGTTCCTCACCAACCCCCCAACCCATCCCCCACCTTCTCCCCAGGGATAGTGAGGCCCTCCACCAGGGACCTTCAAAGTCCATCATATTATTTGGGGGAGGGCCTAGACTCTCCTTGCTGTATCTGGGCTGCAATAGTATCCCTCCATAGGGAATAGGCTCCCAAAGTCCATTTGTGGTCTAGGGTTAAAGACTGGCTCCACTGTTAGAGGTCCCATAGCCTGTCTTGGCCTCCTAGCTAGCACCCACATTCAAAGGGCCTGGTTCAGTCCAATGCTGTTTCCCTAACTTTATGACTAGGGTCTCCATGCTCTCACTAGGTCAGGTCAACTGTTTCTGTGGGTTTCTCCAGCCCCGTCTTGGCCCCTTTGCTCATCCCTCCTCCTTCTCCACAATTGGATTCCAGGAACATGGTTCAGTGCTTACTTGTGGGTGCCTGTTTATGCTTCAAACATCTACTGGATGAAGGCTCTAGGAATGGCAACCAAGGTAGACGCCAATCTCATTATAGGGGAAGGGCATCAATGGCATCTTCTCCACCACTGCCTAGATTCTTAGTTGGGGTCATCCCTGTGGATCCTCTAACATTTCCCCTGTGCCAGACCTCTCTCCAAACCTGTACTGTCTCCCTCTATCAAGGCAACTCCTTTCTTGCCCTCCTCTATTCCTCCCCTGTCTCAGTCCTCTTGTTCTCCTCCCCCTTCTTCCCTTCCCACCTCCTTCCTCTCCACCCCCATCCATGCTCCCAGTTTGTTCAGCAGTTCTTGTCCCCCTCCCCTTCTTTGAGGGACTATGCAATCTTCTCTTGGAGTCAAAACCACTCTGAGACACCATCTTACTCCTATCAGAACGGCTAAAATCAATAACACCAATGACAGTCTATGCTGGAGAAGATGTGGAGAAGGAGGAACACTCCTCCATTTCTGGTGGGAGTGCAAATTTGTACAACCACATTGGAAATCTATAAGGCAGTTTCTCAGGAAAATGGGAATCAGTCTACCTTAAGATCCAGCAATTCCTCTCTTGGGCATATACCTAAAGAATGCACATTCATACAATAAGGACATATGTTCAACCATGTTCATAGCAGCACTATTTGTAATAGCCAGAACCTGGAAGCAACCTAGATGCCCCTCAACTGAAGAATGGATACAGAAAATGTGGTACATTTACACAATGGAGTACTACTCAGCAGAAAAAAAACAATGGAATCTTGAAATTCACAGGCAAATGGCTGGAACTAGAAGAAACCATCCTGAGTGAGGTAACCCAGTCACCAAAAGACAAACATGGTATGTACTCACTCATATATGATTTTTGAAACATAGAGCAAAAGATTACCAGTCTACAATCCACACTGCCAGAGGAGTTAGTCTCCTTTTCTTAAGAAGTGTTAAATACCTTTTTAAGGGCGTGGGGGAAGGTCTTACACTGTAGTCTAGGCTGCTCAGGACTTCACTATGTAGACCAGGATGGTCTTAAACTCCCACAATCCTCCTGCCTCCATCTCCCAGATGCACCACTAGTTTTTGTTCATCCTACATATTGTCATGAAAATGCAACTGCCTCTAACTCCATTCCTTCATTTCATTCACTAATCATTCACTAGTTCATTTCATTCATGGGTATCCTGCTCTAGGGAACATGGAGGGCTCTGAAGATAAAACAGGAAGTGATTCAGAGAGTCAGACATGCTCTATGCCTTCAAGAAGCCACAGTGTAGCCTTAACAATTTCAAGAGTGCTAGAAAAGCACTGAAGTTTGGTTTTTGTGGGGGAGAAACTGTTAAAAATCTTGAAGTTTTAGTGAAAGAAGCAATAAGTCTAGTAAGGTCACAGGTACAAATGTACTGGAAAGTCAGAAATAAGAGGAAGGCAGTTCTCTTTATCCAGCTACCAAGGCCTCCCTTGCTTTGTACACTGAAATAGATCTTATTTCAAAACACAGCTAGTGAAATGTCAATGGTTGTCGTAGGATTTTAATTAATTCAAGACAAGATTCCTGAGAGTGGCTGATGAACTCTAAAATGTAAGGCTGGTGATGATAGATAACATATACGAGCTAAAAATAAAATCCAATCTGAGTATAATTATAACCTGACCTATAAGGGGGAAGTTCACTATGGCCACTGACAGTAATGGAGTATTTTAAGGCCCTCCATTAAAAATCTCCTGAAACAGTGGCAGTTCTCAACCTGTGGTTCAACAAAGACAGATTTATGTATGTGTGTGAGGAGAGTTTTGTTTGTCTGTGCTGGAGATCAAACACAGTCTCTCATGAATTAAGGTTCTTTGAATAAAACACACCTAGGCTTGCTATAAGAAGACATAATCTCCAGGACTTAGGATCCTTCCAAAGCCCTAATAGGAAACTGCCAACTGCAAATTCAGAGCATTAGTTTTAAGAGGCTTTGTACATAATTGCCTTTAGAGAAAGTTCAGACAAATTAACAGATTGTTAAGCAAGTTCTTTCACAATAACTATACAGTGGAGTTATCTGGGGTTTACAAAAGTCCCCAAGTTAATCTCAAGTTTAACACAATTATGTTCTTTTAAAAGCATAACTCTTTGGGAATGGAATCATTACAAGCTCAAGTCTGGAAAAGGATACAACTCTCACTTAACTTGGTGAGTAAAAAGAGAGAGCTATAGAAAAACTGGAAAAGAGTTCCTTCAGGTTTCAAAGACAGGAAAGGAAAGCCTGAGCTGATAGTGGATAGCGAGGAGAGAACAGAAGCACAGAAAATCTCTCTCACCCTCAGCCCAGCATGCTTCTCAAAGGAGGAAGATGAAGCAATTGCAGAGCCCACAAACCAGAGGAAGGAGTGCACAGGAAGGGGGTGGGGTGGAACACGGGGCTATAGACTCCGAAACAGGATGAAGTCAGTCTATGTGAGGTTCAAGAAGCCCAATTAGACAGAATGAACATCCAAGTGTTTCCTGAAGTCATTCATTCAGGACCACATCCTGATTTCAAACACCATGGAGACACAGAGAGAAAAGCTACAAAATGGGAAGACTTTCAATACTCCCTCTGCTTTTCACTTGTTGGAGCCGATCTGACCTCCCACCTTGAACACCTCAGGGCAGACACTGCATCCAGCGGTGGTGAAACACTTGGGACTATAGGCATGCACCACCACCGCCCAGCTGGAGGTTTGTAGAGAATAGAAAGGAACTTTCCCTAAAGTCTCCAGCCATCCCGCTGAGGAGAATGCAAGTACTTTTCAAATGTGTCAATACACTGTGTGAGAACTTGCATTCAGTTAAGGTTGGATTCCCAGCACCCACAAGGCACCTCACAGCCATATATATAGCTCCTGTTCTAAAGGATCTGATGCCCTCTTTTGACCTCTGTGGGCACCAAAAACACACACAGTGTGGGCATACATGCAGGCAAAATATTCATAAACATGAAATAAATACATTTAAATAAAAATATTGTTTCTCCATTATTATTATTCATGCTTTTAAAACAAATTCTTTGCAGGAGACTACATAGTAAGAAAATGTATGCTAAGGTAGGTAAACATCCTTTCAATTTAAAAAAAAATTTAAAACTGGGACTTGGTCTTTTGAAATGCATACATGAAAGTGGGTCACGAAGTGCTTTGTAACTTGAATTCCCAGTGCTGTCCTTAAAAGAATCAGGAAAGTCCATCAGGGTCCTAAAGAAACTTATGCTGGCAACTTTTGCCCCCTAACCTTTTTGCCCAACCAGGATGAAAATGTGGGCTAAACGTTTCCTCTCTAACTGACTCACTTGGCAGAAGAAGAAGTCCAGATGCCCGGAAGAAGAGAAAGACGCAAGAAAAAAAACCTGATGGGGAAGGCAACACAGGAAGGGGTGGGGTGGGGGGGAGGTGAGTGGAACATGGTGTTTTCTCATTAAGCTGGTTTTTAAGAATGAGGACAAAAATGGAAGATGCACCAGGTACCTTCACCAATGAATTTGACCTCTAAAACACATTCTTAAAGTGACCTGCATACCAAGCTGGATTAATAACTAATGTCATGCTTTTAGAATTACTAATAATTCAGTAGGTATATGATAATAATTTTTTAAATATTTTTTCTTTTATAAAAAATATTTTTTCTCATATAATATATCCTGATTACAGTTTTACCTTCCTCTACTCAGTTACTCCCTACCTTCCTTACCATCCAGATCCTCCCTTTCTGTCTCTCATTTTTAAAACCAACAGGCTACTAATGGATAGTAATAAAATAAAGTAAGATATAATAAGGTAAAACACAAATTAATACTTTGGAATGGGACAAAACAAACAAACAGAAAGAAAAGAGCCCTAGAAATAGCACAGGAAATAGATACAATAGACACAGAGACCCACTCAGTCACACACTCAGGAGTCACATAAAATATTAAGCTGGAAGCCACAATATACGTGCAAGGGACCTATAGGGTATAAAGAGATTGTGTGTGTGTGTGTGTGTGTGTGTGTGTGTGTGTGTGTGTGTGTGTGTGTGTGTGTACAGTAAAAATCAAAAGAGTTTTTTTTTTAAATAGAAAGAGCTCTGAAATGACATTGAGACAAGGAACCTCCAAAGATGCCTTTGAGCTTGTTTTCTGTTGACCATCTACTCCTGAGTAGTTTGTTTCCCAATGAGACTCCCTTGGACGAAACTAAATTCACTTTTGCAAGTGGTTATCAATTGAAGATTGCTTCTGGGTTAGAGATGGGTGCATGTGTCCATTTTTCCTTTCAGCTCAGACCCTGTGCACACTGCCTCAGTCTCTGTGAGTTCATGTGAGCTTTGCTCATGTTGATTTAAGGGCCTTATTCTCCCAAGTGTCCTCCATCTTTCTGTCTTTTACACTCGTTTTGCCTCCTCTTCCATGGGGTTCCCTGAGCTCTGAGGGGAGGGATATGATAGACACTAAACTTCCCCATGTTGCAAAGGAAAAAATCTGAACCTCAAGAAAAATTGGTGGTAACCACCTTTTGGTTCTGTGCTAATAATTCTATGTCTCATGACAATGTTTACTAAAGTATTTGTTTTTATATTCTCTAAGAAGACTGGAGGATTCTAATAAGGCAGGTTAAGTGCTGGGTGTGGTGACTCACACCTGCAATCCGTAAGAAGCTGAGGTGGGACAATCGCCTCACATTCAAAGTTAGTATGCACTCCATAGTGAATTCCAGGTAAGCCTGGGCCACAAGTAAGAGCATCAAAAGAACAGCAAAATAACCATAATAAATTGGTAATTGCTGTCTCTGAATGCAAAGATCCGAGCAACGCCCTCAGGGTTCAACATGAAAAAAAAAAAAATTCTTGCTGACTAGCTTCATGAGAGACAAAAAAGAAAACAGAAAAAAAAAAAGTAGGAAATGGGGAGAGAAAAAATGTTTAATGTAACTCTAAGACACTGGTGTAACTGGCACCAATAACTTCATTCTGGGATCATTATTTTGTTTCACAAACAGCAAATGCTAAAAATGTTGAGAACCCTTACTCTTCCACCACCAGGTATAATTGGCATGTGCTAATCAGGTGTGAAATATCAACTGACTAAAGGAAAGAGAATTAATCTGAAAACATCACATCATGTGTGGCTAACAGCCACCTAGTCCTCCCTCCCCTGCCCTCTGCTTCATGCCTCTGAAATGTATGTGCCCATGAGAGGAGCTGTAAAAAAGAGATTAAAGTCAAATGGCAAGTCTAACACCCTCCATAAGCATCAGCTCTTGTCCCCACTGCTAGGGCTCCCACTGTTCTCCATTTCTCTTCTGCCAGACTCATTCCCAGAAGGGATGTTACAGGTACAGCTTCCCTGTGGCGTGTGGAAGACTGAGGGCAAGACTGGACATGGATATGGGCAGCAGTACTTACTTAGCAGTCCAATATTTCTGTTAAAGTCTTTTTATTTGAAAATATTATCAACCAGCACATCAACCTAGTGATTCAACAATATTGCTTTTATTGTAAAACAAACTCAACCTAGTTTAAAATAATAGCACATTTCCAGAAGCATAATAATACTGGCAGCTGCAAATAGTGAATTCCAGGTAAGCCTGGGCCACAAGTAAGAGGTCCTAGCCGAGTAAGCAGATCTCTGTGAGTTCGAGGCCACCCTAGTCTCCAGAGCGAGTGCCAGGATAGACTCCAGGATAGACTACACAGAGAAACCCTTTCTTGAAGAAAAAAAAAGTACAAAGGTCCTGAGGATGAGACATGCACCACTGATGTTTGGGAAACAATGAAATAAAGCATCAACATCAGTTTTTACAATCCAAGGAGAGGGGAAGAAGGACCACATTTTCAAATGGGCAACTCTCTCACTTATCAGAAATTTTGAAGCAAATGCAGTCTTCATCCGGATCAGTACATTAATATGTGCCCCACATCTGAACATCAGTAGATTTATAGACAATCAAATTCATGGAGAATACAAAACTCTCAATTGTTTTAAAAAAAAGTGAACAAATTTTAGCCAATCACCCTGAACAACATAGACAAAACTATAAATGCTAAAAAGTAATTTAAAGTTTCAAAATCAAAACTTTATAATGTCTTACAACTATAACGAAGAAAAAAACCCATAATTTTAAACAATTACAATTCCTGTATAAAAAGTATTGCAATCACATCAAAAATAATAGTAAATTACTGGGAGTATCATGAAATGTCATTGTAAACAGATTCCCAAGGCATGTGCACATAGCTGTGGCAATGTTACCAAATCATGTATTTTATGGACAGAATTGAGTAGGAGAGTTAAACATTATCATTCTTGTATGCTTACATAAAAGAAAAGTCGGAATTCAGGTCACTCTTGCAAAAACATCAGCACTTTAGGGGAGAGGATTCAAAGACATCAGCTAAACCTTCTCCAACGGAACAAGGCCAAGGTTAACATCATGGTCACCTTGCTACTGTGTCTGAGTATTTTCCCAAAGACAGTGTGGACTGAGACTTGCTGGACCCGTGTTTCAGGAGCATTGGTGGCCAGAGAAGGCAACGTGAATTCCTGGTGAGGTGTGGACCAGATGGCATGTGTTATGTGATATGCTGGCAGATCTAAGGCCATTCTCTGCCAGCCCCTTCCATGAGTACTTATCCACTTTCTGCTTTTTAAAGACAGGAAGTAATGATGTGAAGTGTTGACATCTGTGAATTATGACATTTTCGTGACTATTGTAACTATTTGTGACATGCCCATTAAGGCAGAAGAGCATATTGTTCACTTGTCTACATCTCGTGCTAAGTCAGTTCCAGAAGCACTGCCAGTATTCAGCAAATATTCGGTGAACAAATCAATAAACAGGTAAGTGAAGGTTTCTTCCCCCAGAGAGATGGTAGAAGGAATTTGGAACAGAAAATAGGAAAAATAACTTCAGATACTCGAAGTCAGACCATTTATTTCTTGGCTTCCCCCAGCCAAGCCCAATAAAACTGAGCTGGCAGTGATCTCACCACAGAACCTGCTCGACAAGTCCTGCTCTCCAGCCAAGCAGGTCTGGCAACTTCTGAACAACACAGCAAACTAGGCTCATGGATTCCCAGAGAAAATCTGCCCTGCTAAGATAGAGCTGATTGCCCACTGTGGAGTCTGGCCAGTTATACTGAGATCATGGCATATTGAAAAGGTTGAACTTTAGTCACACATAAATTAAGGCGAAGGGGCAGGGCTACTCCCTACTGTATCTGGGTGACATTTTTTTCCCCTCTGAAAATGAAAAAGTTTCTTTTGAATCTGTAAATTGTCTTAAATAGAGAAAAACATAGATCCAATGGATTCAGCTTTTTATGGCAAGAAGTCATTAAATGTCGTTATTTGGAAGGTTTTCATCTTCTTGAAGTAAGTGTCTAGAGTAAGGGGCTCAGAGAATAACTAACTAGCAAAATTAAATGACTTGGGGGCTTCCCTCCTCCCCCAATGTCTTCCTGCCTCAGCCACTATTAAGATAGGCACAGTTGAAACTAACACAGTAAATTCCAAATGTTTGTTATAATTTACATGATGGGATGTTAAGAAGTCACCACTATTGATGATCTGACTCACCCTGTGACACAGGAGCACAAAGACAAGGTAGCGTGATGACTTCACACATGAACAAACCATAGCGGTTTCTGTATGTACTTTTACATATATAAATCCACACTTTGGGGACTAAAAACAGGGATATCCTCTTGCAGGAGGGAGCCGTTGTTGCCCCCCCTTTTTTTAAGTCTTCAGACATTTGGCATTTATTTGCTTTACTTTTAGCTTAGCAGACAAAATAATGTGTTTCATCGTGGCATTTTTTTAAATGTTTATCATTTTTCTGAGTGAAGAGCAGATTGTGTAGCAGTTTACTCTGTGAACACATTCTTCCACGTGTTTCAAAGCATAGCAGAACAAGACCACACAGCTGAGTGCAGCACTGGAGGCCACCCTCCACCCAAAGACCAATGACAGGCTACTGTGGTCAGTCACACTGTCACACATGAGACTTTGTATCTAAGGCTGGAAGAAGAGTGGTATAAGTGCTTTTTTCTGTTACCATGGGATGGGCCTGAACGTACAACCTGCCTTCAATTTGGGACATAGAAAGAAATGAAAATCATTCCATATAGCTCCCTTCTCTCCTAACAGAAAAGAAGCAAAAATGTCTTCTGTCACCCCAGATGACTTTTTGGTGTTTTACATTACAACTTTACTTCTTATAAAAAAAAATTATAAAGCCAGGCGTTAGTGGCACACGCCTTTAATTCCAGCACTCAGGAGGCAGAGGCAGGTGGATCTCTGTGAGTTTGAGACCAGCCTGGTCTACAAAAGCTAGTTCCAGGACAGCCTCCAAAACCACAGAGAAACCCTGTCTTGAAAAATCAAAAAAAAAATTATAGATAACCCCTTTTCCTATAAATAAAAAGATAAAGTTCATTAAATAATGAAATCTAGAATCCAAATAAAGTACCATTTGCTAATCACCAAAAAATAAGTTGGGGCAGAAAATATACAACATACATAAGTTTGGCATCTGGTATTTTTTTTAGTCATATTTCAACCGAAGATGTTCAAAGCTCAGAGAAAGCATCTATCACCTTTCAGCAGTAGAATCAGAAAGATTTTCCCTGTGCATTATCGCAGGCCTTGCAGTAGAACCCAAACAAATTTTCTTGTTCTTTTCTAAGTAACATTTCCCAGTACAGAAAAAGTATCATGGGGTACAAGCTTGTTCGCTATTGTCAAGAAGTTTTCTGAATACGGTGTGACAAAGACTTTTGCATAAATAAACTGCAGGACAGTCTGTGTTCTAGCCTGTCTACCATCATCCTCTCTGTTCCATTTGCTTTCGGTTTTCACATTGGATTCTTTCTTAGCAGACAATCATGTCCTGAGAAAGAGGGGGTGCTATGGAAACACGAAGAGCTGACCAAAAAAAGACAGAGAAAGCCAAGTTGCTGCTCCTGGCAGTGACAAGAGAGAAAACTGGATTGAAACTGGAAAACCTGGGGAATCCCTGGCTGGCACCCAAGACTGCACTGTGGTTGGGGAGGTCAGAGAATCCCCTGACCATTTCATCTTTGAAGAGTTAGTAATATTCCTTCCTGTCTGACAAAACCATTGTAAAATCAAGCCAGGTGACAGGAGAGCTTTGTGTCATAATAATTTACAGTTTGCATTTCTACATTCAGGTGAATGTGAATTTGCAGATATTAAATACTCACATACAAGGAGACATATAGATGCGCCAATATCTCTAACTGCCTGCTTCCTCTTGCATAATGAGACTAACTGGACTAACAGGCAAATACAGGAATCATGGGTACAGAGAACCCATGTACATGAGCAATGCTACTATGTTTAGTGTATGATGTGTGGTTGCTTGGCTTCACAAGGCTTACCTTGCCCTACTCCTTTGATGATATGAAATTTTGCCTAGGAGCTCCTCCTCAACACATAGATATTACCTACACCTCCAGTTGTAGTCTGGAATAGGATGGCAGCAAGTCTGGAGTCACTTGGCACCATAATGAAGCAGCTGTAATGCCTTAAAACCGTCATTTTATTATTCTGAGATTCTGTTTACTGATTTGTACAGATAAGGCATTATTATCTCCACTGAAAGATTCTCCTAAGAATTAAAACATGATTACATGGTTATACAATTCCACCTTGATCACCACAGTTAAAATATTTTTTCTAGTGTTACAATAATAAAGGGCAACGAACTGGGTGGCTTAGGAAAGAGAGATTCATTGTATCACAGCTCTGAAAGCTAAACAGTAGAGTCAAGGAGCCAGCAGCCCTAACCCTTCTCTAGGTTCTTGGGAAGGCTCTCCTCCAGACCACCCTCATAGTTTGTGGTAATGTCTTGGCTTGTGACATAACTCCAATCTTCAAATAGTATGTTCTACTTGTGTGTCTCTATGGCCAAAATTCCCCCTCTTAGGACACTGGTCATATTGAATTAGGGCCTTTGCTACCCCAGTATGATCTCATCTTAAGTAATTACATCTGTACTGATTTGAGGACCTAGGGATCAGGGATTCAACATGCCAGTAGGGGAAATGAGAATTACAGTTCAACTCAACAATTAGAGTGAGAAAACTTTGAGAGCCTAAAAATTTGATAAAATTTATTTAAGTGCTGAGGCCTCAAAGAAACCATACAGTGGGCCATTCCTAAATCATTCAGCCATATTTCTAAGCTGATTTGTTAAGAAAGTATATGAGTTCTCCAAATATCTATTGTAGTCTACCATTCTGCTTTGGTTTCAGTTACCTGTATTTCCTTATTCAAAAAGTGCAGAAAATAATGTGTGCTTCCATTTCTCAGAACCATACAATGGATGGCTCATAACAACACTGCTACTCATACAAATGTTAAAGTGCAGACAAAAAAGATCTTTTACAATTGAAACACAGCCAAAACAGTGACAGGTTGTTGCTTGCAAGTAGAGAGGTGAATCTCATTCCCACATAAATGTGAGTAGGGCAAAAACAGAGAGAAAAATCTAAATGTATACAAAGAGATGTATTGAAGGGGGTTGAGCAGGTACTTCCAGAGAGAAAGAGACAGAGGCAGACAGGAGGGTGTGTTCAGGTAAATTGCTAAGACAAAACGCTCTGCTCTAGGCCAGTTATCCGTGATTATCCTCCATTTAGCAATAAGGTCTTTAAGTCTACTTTCAATGATTCTTGGGCTCTACAATTTAGATATGGTTTTAAGTTTTGTTATTTAAAATATTTTAGTATATTGTCTCCTAAAATTATTTGTCAATTATAAATTATACTCACAATAAATGTTTACAAGGAAGATATTCATGCTCTTGGTATAAATTTTCTCAGATAAATCAATGTCTAGATCTCTTCCAAATCAAGTGCTAGTCCAAAATAATGACATTAGCAATGAGATCACCACTTCTTGAGTACTTAACACGCATTCACTATGCCAGACAGTGCCTGTATAATAAAGGAGGAAAAGAACTTTTTATTAGCTCTAGAATTAAGCAAAATACAGTAAGTGGCCTAAGCATTCATTTATACTAACTTTGCGCCATAATGAATTTATTCTAAACATCCTGCCGTTTCAAACATATTAGAATTGAACTTTAGATGTAGGCCAGCTGTAAAATGCTTACTTTGGATGCAAAAGACCTTGGGATTAAACCCTAATAAATAATAAATATATAAATAAAATACACCATCATAAAACCACTCTTGAATCAATATAACATGAAATAGAAGGGAGACTAGAAGAAAGCCAGAGAATCATAGGAGGCAAGAAAGGGGAAGAGAGTGGAAGGATAATAGAATATGAATACGGTTAAAATATATCAAATATGTGAACAAATTATCCTTGTGAACCTTAATGCCATGTACAATGAATAGAGAGTGGTAAATAAATTAAAAATAAAGTACATCAGAATTATTGGCCTTTATCACTAGATTACTCTCTTGTGATTTCTTTTTATTTTGTTTTGATGTTGGTTTATTTCCTTTTTGTTTTTGTTTTGAGACAGGATCTCTGTTCATAGCCCTAGCTGTCCTGGAACTCTCTCTATAGACCAGACTGGCCTGGAACTCAAAGAGATCCACCTGTCTCCACCTCCCAAGGGCTGGGATTAAAGGTGTGTGCCACCATACCCTGTGTTCTTGTGATTTCTTTAAAGAAGAAATTGCATCTTATCCATATCAAGCAAGAAGCCATTACATTTGCCTGTCTGTTTCAAACTTGCCAAAGATTTAGAAGAAAAAAGTAAAGAAACAGTATTGTACAAAAAAACATAGTTTCATTATAGCCCCCAAACTAGAATTGACACTCATCCCCAGCAGAGATGCTTAGACATATCTAATGGTCAGGCTATGGGTTCTTCCAAATGCAAGATTTTAAAGACAGAGCACAACACATCACAGACAATTTGAGTTCTATCTTAAGTAGGTTTATCAAGTTTGTCATGTTTTGAATAATCATATGAGTAAGTGAGTAAATAAAGAAACGCTAGTGATTTAATGAATTTTAGGAATTTGGGGAAAACGTGATTTTCACATCTCTCCTCTAGGTGGCAAACTCAGACCTCCTACACAGTACTGCATTTCCTGACATGAAAGTGACATGAAAACTGGAAAAGAGACATGTCTTACAACAATTAAAGTGCCAGAGCAAGCAACAATAAAAGTATTTCCCCAAAATTATCTTGTTTTTTACATCTTTAAGCTACCTGTCAAGACAAATCACAGTTAATAGGAAACCACTAAGAAATATGGTTGTGTTAGCACCATAAAAAAGAAAACTGTGAAGGGACTTTTTAAAGCACTTATGCAAGATTGTTTTTAGTGCTTTCAATTTTCATGCCCTGCTCTTAGGAGAACAGTGCCCAAAGTTCATTATTATTACCCTACCTACTCATTTCCTCCTAGCTGTAGGAAAACTAGTTTTACTAAGTCTGTTGTTTTAAATCAAGTCCCAAATATGTACTGTTTGTTGTCTTTTTTTCCAGACCCATTCTGAAATCAAAGAGTAAAGCTGAATAAGAGCTTAATGTACTATCCTGTGAGTTGAACATAGAGTAATCATTGAGATAAAAATTCATTCAATACTTTGTTTTCATTTCCTTCCAAACCAGGATATGATTCTCTGCATGATTTAAATACTATCCCCCAATCTCTGCTTCTCTTTGTGGTAAAACAGTCTATATTTTCTTATGCAGGAAGTAAAGCTGGAAAAAATCTTGAATGTCATGAACAGTAAGCAAGCTAAAATTAATCTAGACGCACACGGAACAGGAACAGAGTGAATTAAAGATGCCCATCCTGTTTCTAAAAGAGGAGGCAACATGTAAAAAGAGCAGTGACATATTACAGTCCGACAGTTAAATTAAGAGTGTGTAAACAGCTCTTGTTGGAACTGGAAGCCCTTGATACAAAGCAGGTTAAGAGTCCTGCCCAAACATGCCAGGCTAAGAGTCGCCTAGCATGGGAAAGGACCGGTGCAATAAATGCTGAACTTGCATGGCAGCTATTACCAGCTATACCACCTTATAGAATTGTATCTAAGCCCTGGATTTCTTCTTGATCCCACCCAATAAGTGGGAAGGGGATTGTTCAGGTACAAATCTAATTAAAATTGCTAGCACATTTGTAATTATTTCTCTAATACAGGTTGAGCAATCACTCAGGGCCAGGCCTTGTACTAGAAGCCATGACTGACACAAAGACAGATAAGGCATAGTCAGTCCCCTCAATGTTAGAGACAAGTGAGGAAGCCAAATATGTACACAAATAATTGTATGAGAATAGCAGAGAGAAGGGGGGCCAAACTGCTGCACTGGATTTTTAGTTTCTTTAAGGGCTTCCTGCTTTCAAGTCCCTCATATCTGGTTTAATGGTAACTTGGCCAAGCAGAATCAGACATGATATTGCCTTCTTCTGAAATTTCAATTTAATATGCTTGGCTGGGTCTCTAAGCAACTAGGCCATGGAAATTGATCCCAGGTAGACATGAACATCTATGATGAAGTCAGAAGAAACGCCATCGATTTCTGTTGTGAAGAATCAACTACAAGCCATTTCAAGTAAAGTAAGAAATCACCTAAATAATCATTAGCAAATAAATGTAAACAAATTACAGAAGAACTATAATTTTGAAAGAAGGGAATATATGTACACATCCAGCAATAAACAAAATGGCCACAACAAAACCATTTAGGATAGAAAGCAACTAAAATGCTATCTCATTATACTGTCAGAATTATATTGACCTAAATTAAATTTTTATAATTTTTCTTTTGTTGATATTTGAGTTAGTTATTTTAGCTACTAATTTTCTTATGATACACAAGTGTACACTGTGTAAAAATTTTTTAATATTGGCCCTACATGCTATTGGTTGTTTGAGACCCTTTCTCAGTGTCCATTTTTATAAGCACTACCTTCATATTGAAAGTTTTCCATTCCTGTTTCCTAGCTCCTCTGGCAGTGTGGATTGTAGACTGGTAATCCTTTGCTCTATGACTAAAACTCATATATGAGTGAGTACATACCATGTTTGTCTTTTTGTGACTGGGTTACCTCACTCAAGGAGGACCCCAAGAAAAGATTGCATAGTCCCTCGAAGAAGGGGACAGGGACAAGAACCCCTGAACAAAGTGGGAGCACGGGGAGTGGGTGGAGAGGAAGGAGGTGGGAAGGGAAGAAAGGTGGGGGGGAAGAACAAAAGGACAGGGACAGGGGAGGAATAGAGGAGGGCAAGAAAGGAGATGCATTGTTAGTGGAAGACAATACAGGTTTTTAGACAATACAGGTCTGGCACATGGGAAATGTTAGGCGATCCACAGGGATGACCCCAACTAAGAATCCAAGCAGCGGTGAAGAAAATGCCATTGATGCCCTTCTCTTAGTAACCTGGGGGTGGGGTGAGGGTGGGAACATGAGGGGATCAGGTTGGACTGAGGAGTAGGGTAATCAAAGAAACTTCTTGATGGGGGTGGGAATTTCAGAGTTAGGGAGAAACCTCATGCCAGGGAAACCCCTAGGAATCCACAAGAATAACCCCAGCTAAGACTCCTAGCAATAGTGGAAAGGGTGTCTGAACTGGCCATCTACTGTAATCAGATTGGTGTCTACCCTGAATGTCATCAGAGATAACTCTATCCATTAACTGATGGAAGTAGATGCAGAGATCCATGACTAAGCACTGGGCTCCAGGAGTCCTGCTGAAGAAAGAGAGGAGGGGTTGTACAAAGAGTCGAGGTTGTCAAGGACATGGCTGGAGAACCCACAGAGACAGTGGGCCTGAGCTCGTGGGGGCTCATGGACTCTGAACCAATAGTTAAGGGAGCCTGCATGGGACCAAGCTAGGCCCTCTGTATGTGTGTGACAGTTGTGTAGCTTGGTCTATCTGTGAGGCTCCTAACAGTGAAATCATAACCTTTCCCTAGCCCATGCTTAGCTGGCTTTTGGGAACCTGTTCCCCATGCTGGGTTACCTCACCCAGCTTTGATGCAGAGGGAGGAGATTGGTCTTGCATCAACTTGAAGTGCCCTGCTTTGTTCACACCCATGGGAGGCCTGCCCCTTTCTGAATGGAGATGGAGAAGGAGTGGATGGGGAGAGGAGTAGATGGGAGGGAAAGGGAATATGAGGAGAAGAGAAATGGGGAAACTGTGGTCAGTATATAAAATAAAAGAAAAAAATTAATTTAAAAAATACAAAAAAAAATCAATAGCCCTGACCCTGTTCTGTGGCTTCTTTATCGGAGTGATTGGTACAGTTTTCTCTTTTGGCCAATTTATTCTAGTAAGTTCACATCTATAACGGCCATGACCCATAGGAAAATGTATTAATAAAATAAATAATTTATTTTTATTTATTTTTCTTATCCTAAAAAATTTATTAATAAAAATTTGTCTCATTAGTGTTTTACTTGTTGGTTCTGATTTTAGTTTTTGTGTTTTGTGGGGGCTGGGCTCTTGAAGGAGAAAGAACAAACTGGATGAATAAGGAAAAACATGATCAAAATATATTATATGTTAACAATGTTTAACTAAAAAAAAATATCACTCTCATGAGTCAAACTCATCTCTAGAAATGAGGTGGAATGACACAACAGAAAGCCAGTGTGACCTATGCAGGATGTGGGGCTCAGCCTGACAGCCCAAATAAGTTGGTGGCCTTTCTCGAGAAAAAGATAAACACAGAGGCAGAGAAACAGCCACTATGCTAGCACCAGCACACCACAGATGCTCCCACCCTCCTGGCACCACAGACCAAGCTTGATGCTCAAGACTTTCCCACTCATGCTGCAGACATACAGGAGTGAGAGATGGCAGAAGTCAGTCATATGTAATTCATTCCACAACATCTGGATCATTTTTCCTGGTCCAGATGAAAGAGCTTTAACTGTGAGCCAGCAAAACAGTTCCAAGGGCCCTCAACAGCTCTTGTTAGCTGAATGTAAATGTAAGCAACTTAGTTAGGCAACAACCATCGAAAAATCTTAGAGAAATCAGGATAATAAACTAGGGGTGATAACTACTATAGCTACCGTTTATGATGCACTTACTAAGTACCATTCAATTCAGTGGGGTTAAAGAGGTCACTCTTAGGCAGGCTTTATTATTCTCATTGTACAAATAAGATTATGTGGTCAAGTTTCAAAACAAAATAGAAGGGGTTGGGATCTAGCTCAGATGGCAGTTGCCACTTACTACTTTGATTGTTTGGGGAATCCCAGAAACCACTTTAAGCTTCAATATAAACCAAAAAAATAAAAAAAGATTGCTCCCTGGATGTAAAGAGGATGCCCTGATACAGCATATATTCCACTACCTAATGTTTTCTTGGTACCCAGCCAACAAGACAGGTACTACTGTACCACTGCAGGCTCCTATTAGACTGCCTCTTGTGGAGATAAAACATTCTTACCTGGGAAAGCTTGCTTCTAAGTTTCTAATCAAGTCTTGTACCAGTTGCAAATAATTGTTATAACAAGGGATGCTTTGTGGACAGGCTTGTTTTTAATTATGAGGTTTTTATTTGGGAGGCAGGTTTCAAGGTAAGTCTGCTGTCTGGCTTGTCAGTACTTGTCGAGAGCTTCTATGGTGTGCCTCGTTTGCATATGTGTATTTAGAAGTGCTGTCATTAAGTTTTGCTGTCATTCGGTCTTAGGTGTGTGATCCAATTTGTTCAGACACACAGCTTGCTCTATCCTTCCACTTACCAAAGCTTCAGCTTTGTGCAGATGAAAAGTGAACATACTGCAAAAGAAAAATATTCTGGGGGTAGTGTAGTGGTTAGAAAACCTGGGGGGGGGCATGTCAGGGAAGGTGACACAAAGCATAGAAGACATTTCCCCACCGTCACTGTTAAAATATCTTTGTAGGGGGAATACCTGTAGCACATGGTACTGATCAGCACTACAAATTTCTTGCAGAGGAAAAGCGAGAGAGCATAAGGACACAGGTTCTTTAAAGAACAAAGCCGCTCCCATGAGAAAATGAAAACATAAAATGACAGGGACAGCGATGAAGCAACTTCAAGATGATTCAACAGCCAACCCCTCGCTAGCACCACCTACATTCGCACCTCGTGGAGCCTGAGCAGGGCATCTGCATAAACAAACTACAGATGGCATTTTATCACTGCAGGAATCTACTTTATGTCAGTTCCCTTTAAGGGTCTGACTGTCCTTTAATTACAAGTACAGGAAAGAATAGAGCACATAACAAGAAAGAGGAAAGGAGAAAAGAGAGGAGAGGAGATAATGGGAGAACAAGAGAAGCAGCAAAGATGCTCAGTGTCAGCGTAGTTACTAGGACTGTATGTGCCTGGGGTCTGGGGTCTGGGGCCAGGTCCGTTCACTTCCCACTTCCACAGGAACACTTCTGACAGGGTGGGCTAGTATTAGATTGTCAAATTAAAAAGAAGAGTCCCTTCCCCAGGAATAAAAAATAAACCCACCACTACTGTCATTAAACATGTGAGTTGTTGAAAGGGTTCTGGGAATGTTTGCACTGGGGCCACTGTGTCATGGTTGATCTTTCACAAGGCTATAGTCAAGGAGTCCCATCTGAGGGCCGTTTTAGGGATGATCACCAGCAGCAGGATTTGTTTCCCTAAGGGATGTCAAGCTCAAGGCCTGTGTGCTGCTGTCTGCTGTCCAGATACTGCCCTCCTATCCATGTCAAGTGAACCTCTCCCATGGCCACTTGCCTCATCAAAGTCAGAAAGAGCCTTTATAAGATGGAAATTACAGCCGGGCGTTGGTGGTGCACGCCTTTAATCCCAGCACTCGGGAGGCAGAGGCAGGCGGATCTCTGTGAGTTCGAGACCAGCCTGGTCTACAAGAGCTAGTTCCAGGACAGCCTCCAACCAAAGCCACAGAGAAACCCTGTCTCGAAAAACCAAAAAAAAAAAAAAAGATAAAATTACAACATTTTTGTAAACTCATCAGGGAAGCAGCATGTTCTCAAGGCTGTTATGTTCCATTCATGGGACCAAAATTACTCAAGTGGGGGGGGGGGCATTACAGGACACCAGGAGTTGGGGATGCTGACAAGCGGGAACAGCTACAGTGTAGAAATCCACTCTGGGTGTCATGGTTTGTTCATGTCTTTATGTCTAGTCTGTCTTTAAATTACTACAAAACTCTAAAAATTTGGGGGCCTAACTATATAAAATTTTACTCTTAGGGCTGAATTTTCCTTCCTTGATGGAGCTAGTGGCACAGTAGGAGCATTGAGTCCTAACAGAGAAAGCATAATGGCAATTCTGATCATTATTGACCGTAATATTTTACCCATGAGCCCGAATTTCTCATTTATGAATTATGTCATGCCTGCTTACCTCAAGGAAGCAAACAAGAAAAGTAAGTCGGTATTTTCCAAAGCATAGCAAAGCACTGGAGGTTCCTGAGCCAGTCCTGGGCGATGCATGGACTATATAGGTAAACACTGGGGTGGGAGAGTGCAGAGGGGGGACAACTTCTCACTCAGGTTGCCTTTGAACTCGCAGTACTTCTGCCTCAGCCTCTCAAGTGCTTGGTTACAGGTATCCACCATCACACCCAGCCTACCCGTTGCTTAAGTATGTGTTGTGAAGCACATCATGAAAATATGACACACACAGCAAACCCATGATCTTACAGATAATGTTGCTGAAAGTGAGATGAGAGGTTTAAGATGAGTCATTATGAAGGAAAGTACTTAGAAAATAACATTAAGTGCGGTGTTTGAGATCATGCGTTGTTCTTGCAGAGGACCCAAGTTCAGTTCCAAACCCCCATGTCAGGCAGCTCACAACCACTCTGTATTCCAGAGGAATCTGATGCCTCTGACCTACAGTCATCTGTATTCACATTCATGCCCACATGTATACACACACACACACACACACACACACACACACACACACACACACACTTTTAAAATAATTTTTATTTTTAAAAAGTAACAAGGAGAAAAATAACAAATGGTCTGAGAATTTGGCAAACATGGTAGAGCAATACACAATGACTGTAAAAAAAAATAAATACACTATAAATACACCTATTACTCATTCATTGTGCTTCATGATAGTGTTTTAAGAAAGTATCTGGGCATGTTTTGTTACTAATACAGCAAACCTAACTGCACTTGATTGCTTAAAAAGTGATTATTTAATGAAATGAAGAGACAACTCTCAAAAGAAGAGCTGCAAATGGCCAATAAGTACATGTAAAAAATACTATATTTCTACCCAGAAAAGAAATGCAATAAAAACTACACTGGTTCCTTCTCATCCTAGTCATAATAAGGATCAAGAAACAACAACAACAAATGCTGGCAAACATGCAAAGCAAAACAAACACTTCCGCATTGTAGGGGAGAAGGGAAATTAGTCCAGCCACTATTGAAATCTGTACAAAGGTTCCTCCAAAACCTAAAAATCTTTAAAGCTATCCATATGATCTTGCTATATACCACTGTTGGGTATACACCCAAAGGAATCAAAGTCAGCTCACCATAAAAATACCTGCACGCCCACATCTATTGTAGACAAGCTGTGAAATCAGCCTACATGCTCACCAATAAATAAATAAATGATTATTTGCTTTTCTTAGCTTACAAAGACCTGGGTTCCTTGTGACTTCTTCAAACATATATATCATTATAGTTTGTTCTCATTCACCCATCCCACCTGCCCTTCCACACTGAACATCCCCCGTTTTTGTTCACTTACCCCACCAACAGTCCCCTGTTCTTCTGTTTTCGAGTTGCATTCCATCCATTATCATTTTTCCCATTACCACAATCTAAGGCCTCTTCCCTGTCTCACACTGCTCCTTACACATATATATGTTTAAATCTAGATTCCACATGTGACAGACTTTGACTAATTTCATATAACACAATGATCTTCAGTTGCATCCAATTAATGGTAAAATGTCATGCCTTCATTCTTCTTTACAGCTGGATAAAATTCCATCATATATAAGCACCACATTGTCTTATCTATTGATGGGCAGATGGGATGGTTCCCTATCTTGACCATTGTAAATGCTGCATTAAAGCACACATGTGCAACCTACTCTGTGGTATACTTACATGGAATCCTTCAGAAATATACCCGAAGCAGCATAGCTGGATCATATGGTTGTCTTATTTTTAATTTTTTTTTTTGAGGAACCTCCATACTGATTTCCGAAGTGGCTGCACTATTGACACTCCTGCAGGGTGTAAGAGTTCAGTTTCTCTACATCCTCATTTGCTGCTTGCTTCCTTGATGACAGCCATTCTGACTGTGGTGAGAGAGATTACCAAAGTGGTTCTAATGGACATGTCCCAACACCGAGACCTTAAAAGAGATCAGAGAATGAATCCTTCTGCTGCAAATGCTCAGACCTGATAAGTAAACCAAAATGACTAAGGAAATCAATGGCTTCAAAGCTCCACCTTCCTTCCACCTCACTCCCTCACATGTCACTGAAAGACAAAGACAGTATGTGGAGGTCAGGAGATGAGAGACCAGAGGTGGGGTCACACTGTGGCCACCAATATTCTCTTACATTCTTTGAAGCATCACAACACTGCAGAGAATCCAGACCTAGAAACTCAGACCATTTCCTTTCTGCTTAGATTTGGATCAACCAGTCCATTAAGAATCCAATACAGGGGGCTGGAGAGATGGCTCAGAGGTTAAGAGCACTGGCTGCTCCTGCAGAGGTCCTGAGTTCAATTCCCAGCAACCACATGGTGGCTCACAACCATCTGTAATAAGATCTGGTGCCCTCTTCTGGTGTGTATGCATATATGCAAGCAGAACGCGATACATAATAAATAAAACTTTAAAAGAAAAAAGGATCTTAAAAAAAAAAAAAAAAGAAAGAAAGAATCCCATACAGATGGACTTCAAATTATGTGGTCAGGCTGTCCTCTGTACTGTGTGGTTAACATGATATTCATTCATAGACTCCTTGCCTGCTCCTCTCTCTCACACTCACTCCCTCCCTCCTCCTTTTCACTTCCGTCTTTCTTTCATTAATAAACCCGGGGGAGGGGAGCATTAGAATGTCCTTTTCCCTAACTACAGTCTATCAGTGGTTTTGACACTCCAATAGGAGATTGAGGGAACGCAATATGGTGATTTTCTAATTCCAGGATTCACTCTACACTAGATCCCACACTCCTGAAAGATCCCCACCCCCAATCTTTTCTCAAATTTAACGTGTCACCATTTTTTACGTTAAAATTGTCCCAAATTAAGCCAGTTCATCACAATCAGCCAGAGAGTTTCCTAAGCATACTTAACACATATTTTCAAGATGAGTTTTCACTGTGAAGTCTAGACTGGCCTGGAATTCACTGTGTAAGCCCAGGGAGGTCTTAAATCAAAGCAGTCCTCTTGCCTCAGCCCCCTGAGTTCTGGGATTTTAAGTGTGCACGTGGCTGACTATTATTTCCTTGATAATTTTCTTTTTTTATTTTTAGAGACAGGGTTTCTGTATGTAGCCCTGTATGTCCTGGAACTTGCTATGTCAACAGGCTGGCCTCGAACTCACAGAGATCTGCCTGCCTCTGCCTCCCGAGTGCTGGGATTAAATGCATGCACCATCAACCCCCACACACACAACTGTTAATTTTCAAGTACAAGTTTAAAAGCACTTTCAAATACAAGTTTAAAAGCATGTGCCAAGTAAAATTTAGGATTTTGTTTCATATACTTTTGTTAACTCTTGATTTTAATTAGCTTGACACTTTCACTTTAGCATTGTCTAGGTTGAGGACCACATCAAAGGTTCTGAGATGAGGGTGTCAGAGTTAAAATCATATTTAGTAGTGAGAAACTAGTTGTCATCACAAACCAAGACACAGTTGAAGTGAAAGCTTTGAACAGAGCATGGTAAGCCAGAGTTCAGTATCATTATGATATCTCACTACTAACTGCTTGCTTATTCATCTAATCTACAAATGACAAAACCAAAATAATTTAATGCTGTCTTGATTTTTTTGTACCAAGTTCTGCTTGTTGAAAGCTTTAACCCTTCCAAGAGCTTCTTAGGTGTGCTGTCATTTAGCAGTCAACTTAGTAAAGTACTAAGATAATGGTCTTATTACTTATTTACTTATACAATACAAATATTTGAATGACTTTACATGATTGGATACTCATTTTTTTACAAGCCAGTTTTAACCCATTTTATTATAAGCATACAACATGGAGAGTGTTAAATAATATATAAACCTCAAAAAAATTACATTTATTAATCTGGGGGAGGGAGTGAAGTATGTGCCATGGCACACTTGTAGAGATTAAAGGACCACTTGCAGAGTGGATTCTTTCTTCCCATCATGTGGATCCAGAGATCAAATTCAGTTATGAGGTTTAACAGCAAGTTCCCTTACCCACTGAAACACTCCACAGGCCCAATAATCTTTTTTCTTAAAGTGTGACTTTACATTTCTATGTTGTGATTAATTTTGCTATCCATGCTAAGAAGTAAAAGCCAAGGAACTGTGCTCTTTGGCTTGGTGGGGATGTTGCTGTAGTCTTTTGTCACTGGTTTGCTTTAAAGACTCAGAAGAGTATCTAGGATGATGGGCACTTAACAAACACTTGCTGATGACATTAGGTGAAATGAACAAACCAACGCAGACCTGTGTCCCATTGCAGGGTGACCTACACTGTAGTTGAACTACATATGCTCTCTTTAGAGTGAGTTTCATGGCTAAGACGTGTGATAAAAATTAACAAGCAAGTTATTACATGAGTGAATACAATATACCATGTGCACACTGGAAGGAGTTCAAATCTGCCAAACATGGCTGAGTGGAGTGAGACGTGCAGAAGGAATGGCCTAAGTGCAACTGTCCCCTATAGGTAGAAAATTCTTGATTTTGCTAAATAGTTTCTTTGATTCCATCTCTCATTACATTATTTAAATATGGTCTTTCAAAGACAGGCACATTATGGGGAATTTTTGATATTTCTCTGATGCATTTTTTTTTGGTTTTAGCAATCATTTTGAGGCCATACGTGCCCAAAGGCCTATGCTACTGAATTGCTAATTCCCTGGATGTTCATATAGATCAAATTAAATACAGTTATCCTGAGTTAAGAAGCAACTATGTACCGGGCAGTGATGGCACATTGCCTTTAGTCCCAGCACTCAGGAGGCAGAGGCAGGCGAATCTGTGACTTTGAGGCCAGCCTGGACTACAGAGTGAGTTCCAGGACAGGCAAGGTTCCTCGGGAAAACCCTGTCTTGAAAAACAAAACAAAAAAGACCCAATTAAATTAAGTTTTGTATATAAAGACAAGGACCAAGACATATAGTGACCAGCCAGGAAGCAAAAAATGCCCCGCCTACACCCAGATTGTGGTTGTTAAGTATTATTTCCTACTAAAAAGACCCAGTACTCTTCGGAGAAATTGTTGGTAATATATATACAACAGGAAGTGTGCAAGATAACCCTAGAACATGCCATGAGAAATCAAAGATTTTGAGCAAGACCACTGGCGTCATGACAAAAGAATTCAGGAACCAACTCACAAAAGCCACCAACCAAAGATAGAGCTCACACATCAACAAGAATTCTACAGGACTGAAGCACACTAATTAAATCTATAGCAACATTCTTTACATAATTAATCATGTTTAGAATATCCTAGAGGTAGTGCATCATCTTCAGAACTTAGAGGTGATTTGAAAACACTTTAGTGTTTGTCTTGACTTTCTTGTACGATGATGACCAAGAACATGTCCTCTTTCAAGATAGTCCCCCTGGAAAATGAAGATAATAAAGTCAAGATGCCGCTGTTCCTCAACCCCCTAAAGATATGACAGATGATCAAAAAACCAGTGATGGGTGCACACCTATAATCCAAGCACTTAGGTCAAAAGTTAAAAGGCCAGACTGACCCTGTCTCAAAAGTCCAGGACTGGAAGGGGGAGGGAGGAGGGAAGAATAACATGATAACATAAAAGACACAAAATGGGATATTCTCTGGATCCTGTAATAATTATTACCAACTAATGGACTATAGGAGGTGGGTTGTATATAATTTGAAAATTCCCATGATTCTGTATTTCCTTCTCTCATCACTTGGAAACACTGTACTAGAACACACAAATGACACTGTTATGTCACTACTTCTCTTGGTCTAATTCTATTCACACTTTTATAGAGTCCGTATCTAGTGTCACAAACCATCACACAAATATCCCCAGTGATATGCATGCTAAACAAAACTGGAACTGATTTTAGTCATTCTCTCCTACCCATCTCCAAACTTAAAGCCAGTTTATCATTTAGTTTGCCTTTCTCCTCACTTATGGGGACTCAACTTGGCCAAGGTATAGATGAAACACTTCGGTTGAAGCTATGTTCCAAGCCTGCTACACCTCTCTTCGTGTCTGAGTCACAAGCATCAGATTGTCCTTCATCCTGAAGGCAGCCGGGCTCCAGGGACAGATAAAATGATTAATTACCTCACTCTATCGTCCAAGACAAACGTATTGCCACATCAGTATTACATATGTAATACCATCATTCAAGTCTATTAAAGATGTGCTATGGTGTGAGCTACCTGAAAAAATATAGTATAGAAAACAATTGCTTGTCATTTTATTGCTTCTTTCCCGTTGAGCCTACCACAGCTGCTGCTATACACTATTTAGTGTAAAGGGCAGAGGTTCTGAAGCCACACATGTTAGATCCCACCTCCAACGATTGGGTAATACACAGTTACCTATTTCTCTTATTATTCTGTCTTATCTGTAAAATGACGTATCAGTGTATGCTACATAGGAGCTCTGTGGAGGTCGAATGTATTAATACTTTGAAAGTACTTGGAACAGGAGACAGAATAAACATTTGTTTGTGTTTTCCTTCTTTCAAACCAGTGAATATATATTCTTTGTAGATACAACAATAGATGACACAGTAATATCTGGAAAACAAGTTGAGCATGTTTTTCGGGGGAAAGCCCATTGAGTTTCCTTATGTGGTGTTTCCTGTTATTTTATTTGTGCTTTTAAAACAAGGGCTTGCCCTGTAGTCCAGGCTGGCCTCCAACTTGTCACAATGCTCCTGCCACAGCCTCCCGGATTCTGAGATTCCTGATGGGGGAGGAGGCGGGGCAATAAGCCATCACGATTGGTGTCCCTAGAATTCTGTTTGCTTCCGGTAAGGACCACCCAGACCGGCTAGACAGACTGTCGCTGTCCTTGGTGCTGGTAACTGCAACAGCGTGCTCCACAAGCATTGCCCCTACCCCAAATGCTTTTCCTTCAGCTTGATAAGTAAAGCTCCCATTTCTTCCTCGAGGAAGATCCTCAATCATTCTTCTTCGCATTTGCTTTTTTCCTGTATTACTGTGATTTTCTTGTGTTTCCTTCCAAAGAAAACAATTCTTTTTTTTTATTTTCTTACTTATGTCTTAATGCCCAGAAACATTAACTATACAGAAGGTAGCTTAGAAATTGGTGCAAAGTACCCTTAACTTTGCAAATTTCAGAAAGTCCAAAGCTCATATATTACATGAAGCAATGTGATTGTGGTGAATACTTCAACGACTTCAGCACATGCTGCAGATGCAGCCAGCCTAGCATGCACAAGGCCCTGGGTTCAGTTGCCAGTACTAAAATAATTAAGCAAACAGATAAAAGACTCTCTTCAATAAAACTCCCCTAAAACATTCCCTGAACTTTCATCCAGAGTTAAGCTCCACTCTTTCTTAATTCCCAAATACCCAGTAAATATATCTTAGTAAAAATAGCATATTAAAATATATCTCCATGGGCTGGAAAGATGGCTCAGAGGTTAAGAGCACTGAGTGCTCTTCCAGAGGTCCTGAGTTCAATTCCCAGCAACCACATGGTGGCTCACAACCATCCGTTATGAGATCTGGTGCCCTCTTCTGGTTTGCAGATATACATGGAAGCAGAATGTTGTATACATAATAAATAAAATCTTTAAATATATATATATACATATATATATATATCCATATTAAAGTTAGAATACAGAACATAGTCAATAAAGATACATTGGATTAAATTTAATTACTGGATCCATTAGGAAAAAATGGTCCCTGCAACATCCTAAAAGACAGATTTCTGGGACTAGAAAGATGGTTCAGTGGGTAAAAGAATTTGTTACATAAACATGATAATCTGAGCTCAGATCACAGCATCCACATTAAAAAAAAAAATGGGCACTGTCCAGCACACTGCTGTTGCCATAGTGTTGAGGGAAGGGGGTAGACAGAGACAGAATCAGAGGATCTTCCAGGCTCATTGGCCACCAGACTAGCTCAAGGTTCAAAGAGAGACCCTGTTTCAAAGCAATAAATAAGACATGACACTCAGCATCCTCATCTGGCCTCCATGTGGGCACACAAACATACATATGCTCATACGCCAAACACACACGGGAAGAGAGAGGAGGGGGGAGGGAGGGAGGGAGGGAGGGGGGAGGGAGGGAGAGGAGGAAGGAGAGAAAGAGAAAGAGGCTTCTGTGTTACATTTAATTGTGGATTAAATTTCAGAGTAGCAAAGTTTTACTGGTAAAAAAAATATCCTAGACTGAATCTATTTGATTCACACCCATTAATATCAGCCTGCTGGTTTAATAATTCCACTTGTTAGCAAACACCAATGTCATTCATTCCAAAAGCTCAGGTTTCCCATTATCCATCGATTCTACCTGTGCACATCTGTGACAGCAAACACATTTGGGGCTGGTTCCCAAGAAAAAAATATAAGCAGTTTGTGCACATTTCACCCAGAAAGAGACTTCATTGCTCTGCTGAAGACTAAGAGTGAAGAAGCCACCAACAAATAGTTCTACATGTGGAATCTGACAAGCAAGTGCCAGAAAATGTGTTCTGAAATTTTTGGTTTTTAAAAAATAAAACACTTGACTTCCTTTTAAGACTGCCTTTTATAAATAAGAACTTTCCAACCATTCTCATGCAGCATCTCCCCAGGGTTGTTTGGCAACAGACATACAACTTGTGGCTCTCTTCCAATTTCACTGCAGCATCAGTTGTTTAAATTTGTAAAACAATATGTTCATTCAAACTCCCCTAGGAAGACTAGAGCGAAACACAGCACTTGATCTTTACATCTTCAGAGAAAGGCTTAATGACAGGTTCAGCCTGTTTAATGACAGGCTCAGCACCACGCCCGTGTTTTATTGTTTCATTATTCCTGCATAAATATCCTTTATTATACGTGGTAACTAAACGTCAAATACTTGATGAAGTGGGTTTAAACAGGTAAGAGCCCAAACTAAGCTGTGCAGTGCACACGTGGTACTGGACCTTAGGGTTTTGGAAGCCTGGATAGTTACACACTGATTGTTCTGGATTCCAGGGACCCTTCTGTCTCGACCTCACAAGCAGCAAAGTACAAGCCCACGTCCAGGGATCTTAAGTTGTTAAGATCTACTTTTGTGTATGTGACCTTATCTCGGTCTCTAAAACATTATTTTATAAATTCAGGATTACAACCACAGCTCAAGGGGGGGGGATGTAAAAACACGCAAAGGATTCTTGGAATGTTTTACTATTTTTTTTTCCTGGCTGGCTAACTAAGAAGACATGGCCAAAGAAAATTGCTCTATCTGATGCAAGATATGAAACTCGTTAAATTCAAGTACCGCCTAGAGATGAACTAGCCTCGCATGACAAGATGTTGTCACTTTCAGACATCTTCAGAAAGCAGGAATTTTTTTCCCCAAAAGGCTTTCTTTCGACCACTCGATTGCAAGGGGGCGATTAACGTCTCCAGAGCGAAACCCGCAGGCCTAGACTAAGTAAAGGCCTCTGCACCGCCTGCTGGGTTGAGGAGGCTCAACTCTTTGAAACATCGAAACCCGCCGCGTTGCGTTTTTTTCACCGAGTCCCGAGTGAAATCTTCTGCGCATGCCTCTTAAGACCTTCCGACGCGATCACCCCGCCCATTCGCCTCGTGACGTCACACGAGATGAGCGGTGTTGGCCGGGGGCGTGGTCTGAGGGGGCAGGGCCGGCGGCGGTGCTGAACGCCAGCCGCTGCTCATTGCCCTCGGACTCCCCACCGCGTCCCGGTCGCCCGCGCCCGCGGTGCTGTTCCCAGGCGCTCCGCTCGAGCCCGTGCGCTCCCAGGATAGACACGGACGCTGCCGGGTCCCCGGGGAGCAGAGGAGCCGCTCGCCGACTAGGCTGCGACCGTCTCACGGCCAGCGGAGGACCATCCCTGCCACTCCGCGTCGGGGCTGCGAGAGGAGGACAAGGGCATGCTGGGCGGCGGCAGTGACGCGGGCCTGGCCACCGCCGCGGCGCGGGGGCAGGTGGAGACGGTGCGGCAGCTCCTGGAAGCCGGCGTAGATCCCAACGCCGTCAACCGCTTCGGGAGGCGCCCGATCCAGGTAGCGGGGACCCCGGGGCCTAGCCGGCAGGGGGCGCACGAGCGCGGTGCCCTCCGCGGCTTCGAGTTGTGACCCGGCACCACCTGGGCCGGCGGCGGGTGCTGGACCGTATGTACGCCCCAACGGGAGCTTTTGAAAGAGCACAAATTCTGAAAAAACAAAAGCCACCGAAAAAAACCCACTGCACTTAATTAGTCTTTTCTTCGTTTTGAGATGCTGGGTCCGGAACCCACGACCCTGTACATGCTGGGCAAGTGCGCTACCCTTGAGCAAATTCCCCAGCCTCCGATTCTTTGTAATGGTGGGGAAATACCAATATTTCTTCTGCCATCTTACAATCATAGATACAAGGCGGACCTTCGGGGAGCGAAGTGGTAAAGGAAGGGTCAGATAGAGAGCGCACACACGATAAAGATGAGTAAGTAGATTACCGGTTACACGGCCTGGATTCAAGGAATTATCACAAAATTGTAGCGTGTGACAGGAGAGAGCATTCACTGTGAACTTGTAAACAACGGTATGAATCTTTTCTATTTTTTTTCTCCTCATAAATCAAATCGCGTTCACAGGACTAAAAGACTTCCCAAACCCAGCACTTAATTCCTTGTATGCGGGCAGTGACTGTGTAGTTTTTCACTGTTTAATGCGAACAGACAAAGGGCTCCCTACAGAACTGTTGGGTCCTTTCAGAATGACAAGGAGGTTCCCTAAACATTCTCTTAATTTTCTTAGTGTTTACTAATCCTGCTTTAATTAGTATTGACTTTATTTCTTGAAGATTTAATACGATGTTTTTGTGTTCTGTTGATTATTATAGTTGCCTGTTGTTCACTTCACCGTCCCTCTGGGACTAAGGAAATAAGGGCCCTGTTAACTGTGGCTTTTTAAGAAAATAAATATTCAGCCCTCTTGAATTTTTAGGAAAAAAAAAAGAGGTATTTAACAAAAGGATATTTTAAAGCAACAAAAATATTGGAAAGTGATTATAAAGACCTTATGAAAATAATTTTTATTTACGATTTTATTTTCTGTACTGAGAACTTTTAAATCTTCCTTTTGTGGCTGTAAAAATGGCCTTTACCATTGTTATGGAATGCCATGTTATATTTCTTGAAGAAAGGAATGTTTCTAATGTTCATGTGATGAAAACTGACACATGACCACTGCCTCTTGATAACAACTGACACATGACCACTGTCCCCTCGCTACATGTAAAATTTAAAAGCCTGTAGGCCCACAAGAACCAATGGCTGCTTAGGACAATTAGATACCAAAAACTATTTTACTATTCATTTAAAATTTGCAAAGTGTACAAAGAAGCTGCATCTTCTTTGTACATCTCCAAAACATCATTTTTCTAAATTATGCATCTTTGTGACTTAATAACTACCAGCCAAGCTTTTTATAGGCTTTTTATATAGAAAAATACTACTTAACATTAAATGTTTATACAATGCAAATGTCAATTTCATATTACAATGTATTGCTCTAAACTTTCCACCATATATCATACTAGGTTAAAATACTGAAAGATGCTAATCATTTGCAACAAATAATTTGTTTCTATAATGTATAAGAAGCTTGGAATATGACGGCTTTCCTCTAGTCTCCACTTCTAGCTCAAATGATCAGCATACAATCAGTTTGTGAGCACAGACATACATGACATTGAAAGAGTAAAACCCTTCTTTAAACTGACTTGTTCTTTGTTTTCTCCTCTAAAGCACTGTACTAACTTAAAAAAAAAAAAAAAGCAACAGCAGAGTACCTGGTTTATATAGTGTCTTAGTTTGCTTTCTTTTGCTATGATAAACACCATGACCAAAAAAAAAAAAAAAAAAAAACTTGGAGAGAAACTGGTTACTTGGCTTAGGCTTGAATGCTACAGTGCTTAGAAGTCAAAGCTGGAACCTGGAGGCTGGAACTGAAGCAGAGGTCATAGAGGAACACTGCTTACTGGCTTGTTTCTCGGACTCAAGTGTACCACCTTTCTTATACCTTCCGGGACCTCCGATGGGGTGGCACACCTAGAGTGGACTGGGCCCTCCCACATCTAGCATTCATCAAAATGTCCCACAGACTTGCCTCCTCAGGCCAATCTGGAGGAGGCTTTTCTCAGTTGAGGTTCCTCTTCTCAAATGACTAGCTTGAGTCAGCTGACAACCCAAAAACCATATATGGTTAGACCTAGAGAGTTAAGGAAAGCAGCCTAGAAAACAATATAAAATTTTAGAAAGCCTGGCTCTGGTGTCCTGCCTGCAAGATATGCTAGGGGCAATGGTGGCACAGAGCTTGTGGGAGTGGCCAACCAATGCCTGATCTGATTAAAGGCCCACTCCACAAGATGGAACCCATATCCAACACTGCTTGGGCAACCAAGAACCAGAACTAAATAGCCCAGGGTCTTAAGGGAAAGACAAATAGTACTGCTAGGGTGGCAATAAAATGACTCATACTGACATCCTACTATCTTGCTCAGCTATCCTCAGAGAAGCTTCCTCATGCAGCAGATGGAAACAATACAGAGACCCACAGACAGACATTGTGCAGAGAGTGAGAGACCTTGGAACACTCAGCCTTAAATTGGAGTTTCCATAAAATCCCTCCCCTCAGGGCTCAGGGAACCCTGCAGAAATGGAGATAGAAAGAGTGTAAGCGCCAGAGGGGATGGAGGACACCAAGAAGACAAAGCCCTCTAAATCAGCCATAGCAAAGTTCATATGACCAAGGCAGCATGCACTGGGCTTTCATGGGTCTGTACCGGGTCCTCTATGTATATATTATGGCTTCCAACTTAGTGTTTTTAAGAGATTTCTGTGTGTAGAAGTGGGTCTCTGAGGCTTGTGCCTTCTCTTGGGCTCTTTCCCTGTTTGTTTTGTCTGATTCCAATATATTAGTTTTTCTTTGTTATATTTTATTTTGATATTAATATCCCTTAGAAGCCTGGTTGGTTGTTTTCTACAAGAGACAAAAAGGGAGTCAGTCCGGATTAGGGGAGGTCGGGAGGGGCTGGGAGGAGCAGAGGGAGGGGAAACCACAATCAGGATAAATGATGTGAGGGGGGGAAAGTCTATTTTCAATAAAAGGGGGAAAATAAAAAATAAAAAGCCAGGTTCAAAGTGAGCTAAGTAATCACTTAAAATAAATTCCCGCTGTCCAATGTTCCATATTACAAATAAGCAATTTGTCTTCCCTTTCCTGTTGCTTCACCTACGGAGAATAAGATAGAATCTATTTTGAGTTCAGCCTAGGCTATTACGGGTGTGGAGTGGATTACACAGGCAAATGAGAAACCAGACACTGGAAACTTTGAGGGCTGGAAACTGAATTCTATGAAATAGCACTTGCCCCCGCCCGCCCGCCCGCCCGCCCGCCCGAAGGACACTGAGCACTCTCTCTCTTCCTTCCCCCTCAGGTCATGATGATGGGCAGCACCCAGGTAGCAGAGCTGCTGCTGCTGCACGGAGCGGAACCCAACTGCGCAGACCCCAACACTCTCACCAGACCTGTGCACGATGCGGCTCGAGAAGGCTTCCTGGACACACTGGTGGTGCTGCACAGGGCAGGGGCGCGGCTGGATGTGCGTGACACCTGGGGCCGCCTGCCGGTGGACCTGGCTGAAGAGATGGGTCACCATGATATTGCAATATATCTGCATGCTGCCACTGGAGACTGATGGCAGGTTCCCTCAGCCTTCCGTCAGGACTTTTTTTTTTTATCCCAGCACCATCTAGGCAGACTGCAAGCACGAAGGGGAGCTGTGTACAACCTTCCAAAACTCAAAGCCTATCCAGGAAGGCAAAGCCCATCAGAAATAACTTCCTAAGTGTTTTCCTGCATCTGGATCCGGCCCTCTATTCTCACCCTGAAGCCAAAGGGATCACCAATTTAATTTAGTATTGTGTGAGGTTCCAGGGGCCCTTTACTTTTCAGAATGTTGTGTAAAATAATGGGGAAGTTCTTGAGTCTCCACAGTATAATGTTGCAGTGGGAAGTGGGAATTGGAGAATGAGGAGACTGACATTGGGAGAGAGTAGTCAGTACCTCCCGCTGTGAACTCCAAACGCAGATAATCCACAGGCTTGGGGGAAACACTGGAGACAGGTGAGAAGCACTGAAGTGCGCCTGGGGCTTGAAGCAACTGTGTCACTGGTGGTGGTTCACCTGCAAAACTATTGAAACTGGGGACCTGCCCCTGGCTCCACCTGGAAAATAGTGTTAGATGACAGCAGATCCCTGCTATACTCTGTGAACCACGGTTGCTTGATGGTCTGATTCCTGACAGGTTCAACCTACACAAAGTCCAATGGTGAATGGTAGCATGTAGCAATTTGCTCTGTGTAAAACAGTTTAAGAACCCCTGGAGGAATTTCCTACATTTGAGTTCTTTAGTAACAGTGTATTTAATGAGTTACACTTTTAACAGTGTAACTTCTGGTCCTCAGGCTGAGGTGAGACTGAAGTGCAGCTTGTTTTTGTTTGTTTCCCTTCTTTTTGTAAGGCAGCATTTTCCTCTGTGGTTCAAGCTAACCTCAAGTCAGGGTACCCCTGCCTTAGCCTCCTAAGTACTGGGCTTGTAGCAGACAGCCCTTCTGGAGTATAGCTTCTTAGTGAAACTATGGCACCGGGCACACTCCCAGTGGCAGTGCACACCCTGCTTTCATCCTTGACCTGTTTACTTCTCTGCTCATTGTTTCCGCTGTAGTGAGTGTCTCAGGGGAACTATTCTATGTGTCCTTGGGCCACTTCCTAAAGGTTAGGCAAGAGAGGTTGAGTATGAATTTACTGAAATTAAATGACAACTTGTGGGCTGCCTTGCTTGTCTACTGAACAAATTATGGATACACTCTGTGGTGCTTCCATTGTGGCTTGGTTCATTACAGCATTGAAACAATTGATACATCCTTGTTTTAATAAAGAATAAACAGTATAGACAGACTCCAAGCTGTGAATAATCTGGCATTAAAGTATATTTCCAGAGCTGGAGAGATGGCTCAGAGAATCCAAGTTCAGTTCTGAGCACTCTTATCAAGTGGCTCCCCCCCAAGGAAGTTCAATACTTCTGCCTACACGGGCACCTTCATTCGTGTTCATACACCACACACACACACACACACACACACACACACACACACACACACACACATTTTTTAAAAGCTAAAATAAATCTGGGGCTTGGAGTGAGGTCTCAGTGATTAAGTGCCTTTGCTGTTCTTCTAGACCCATTCAGTACCCAGCAACCATATTAGGTCCAAGATCTTATGACTTCAGCAGGTACCCATACATGGCATACATTTGAATATTCACACAAAGTTTTTACAAAATTAATGTATTTCTGGGTTTATCAGTAATTCCCAAAGATTAAAAAGTGCTCACTGCTTCTGTCCTTTATAATATATAAACTCTGATGAGTGATTTCAATAATTTATTTTTAAAATATGCTTACTTGTAAAAAAACATAAGATTTATATTTTATGCTTCTAGGTGTCCATATAGTGAATATTCATCTAAAATAGAGAAAAGGAACTGTACAACATAAGGAGTGCCTTTTAACTAAATACACAAAACTTCCCTTATCAACTCCTTATTTCCCAAATTAATATATCACCAAAGAAGATAGATGAGTTGAGAACTAAGCCATATCTTCTTGGGGAAAGGAAACATGTTTATTGATATAGTTTACTCTGGGCATGCTTTAAGCTCATTTGTTCCTTCAACACTTAAACCTTCCATGATGAGCAAAAGTAAGTCAATTTGGCCCCAAAATGTGGGTCTTTTTAAAGTTTACAAATAATGGACTTCTTTGGCTTATGGAATAGGAGACTGTCAAGTCTGGTATCCAGGGCCCACACCTACAGTGGGTTTCTTGCTACATCATAATGTGGCAAAAATAAATAAATAAATAAATAAATAAATAAATAAATAAATAAACGTCATCAAGGGGGAGACCCCAGGAGAGTGCAAAGTCTCAAGTAGTTTGGCAACCCCCATTAATTAACTCATGAGGGTGGAGCCCACATGGACTAAGCACCTGTTCTATTCTCATTCTGTTGCTGTGATAAACACTGACCAAAAGCAACTTGGGGAAGGAAAGGGTTTATTTGACTTACAGTTGAAGTCCATCAAGGGAAGCTAAGCCAGGAACCCAGAGCAGGAAGTAAAGCAGAGACCACCGAGGAAGGCTGCTTATTGGCTTGCTCCTTCGCAAATGCTTTCTCCTATAAACCAGGATCACCATACCTTTCTCCTATAAACCAGAACCACCATGCCTGGAGTAGCACCACCCACAGTGGGCTGGGCCTTCCTACATGAGCCAATAATCAAGAAAATATTTCAAAGATCCTCACAGGCACACAGGCCTATCTGATGGAGGCATTCCCCTGGTGAGGTTTCCTCTTCTCCAGTGACTCTAATTAGTACTGAAAAAAAAAAAAAAAAAAAAAAAAAAAAAAAAACTACCCTCCCCTTAGTTTCCACCACCACTCAGCACAGAACCATTGGGGGTTAAGCTGTCAACACATGCTAGAGGAGACACATTGAAAGGAGAGCAGAGGCCCTTTTTACAAATATCACTTCATCACCCTGCTATGTTAATTTATATTAATAGGTCATATCCCTCATTTCTTTGCATATGGCTTTCTCTCAATCTCTTTGTTATGGACCCTGTCATCCTTTATGTGTGCTGCTTAGCTCTGCTTAAAAGAATAAATCCTCAAGGCTGATGAGGTGGCCCAGTAGTTAAGAGCACTGGCTGCTCTTCCAAATGAAGTGGGCTCCATACCCAGCACCCACATGGCAGCTCACAGCTGTCTGTAACTCCAGTTCCAGAGGATCTGACACCCTCGCACAGACATACATTCAGGCAGAACAGCATAATCACATACATTTAGTGCACAAAATGCCAGGATTCCTGAACACAGTGGGGAATGGCTGAATCAAGCTACTTAACACATTCATCACTTCAAGCAACATTATGCTAAGCAAAAGCAACAAGTCCTCCCATGTATGTAGACTTTGAAACTCACAGAAGCAGATACTTAAATGTACTACAGAGGCACACGGATGGGAGGAATGTCACAAAACCTCAGACCAGAGGAGGAAAATGTTTGCTTTTGTCTTTACTTCTTGTGAGTATTGTGGTAAATACGGAAATACATGATCTTTCTTTTACTTCTGGGGGTGGCTCTTCTCATGTAAAATCTCAGAAATATAAACGTTATATTAAACATGATTTTTACTACCTTTTAGAGAATAAGTCCTCCCCAAAACTCAAAATTATCAGCGTAAATCTTTCATCTCTGTCTAAACAGATTTAATTCTAAGTCCTTGGCAAGAGACCCTCCTTGCCACCTGACTCCACTCCCTGGGGATTCCACCTCTCTCTGTGTGAGGCCCCAAGAGTCTCCCTTAACTCTTTCCTGCCTAGCCTATCTCGATCTCCAAACTTTTATGTCAGTCACCGACGTGCAGATGCACTTTCTACCAGGGACCCCCAGTGGCCACAGTGAGCTGAGACCAGGGGAGACAATCACCACTACCCTCCCTGACTCCGTTCTCCTCGCTTACTCCTGTAGCAGCCTGCCTGCCAGAGCTCCTCCTCCCATCCCAACCCTGCTCCCTGAAGACTCCATCTTTGGTGCAATCTGCTGCTCCTGGCTCTTTCCCACTGCCTCTCTCAGCCTTTTCTCCTAGCCCATCACCATTACTTTGTGTCATTCACCAACCCACAGAAACAAACACTCCACCAGGAAACTCCACAGCCACCACACTTGCCTAAGACCCAGAGTAGACCACAGTGTTCCCAACCAAAAAAGAAAAGTCACCCAACAAAGACCAGACCAGATAGCTCAGACGTCATAACTCCAGATGTCTAGATCCAAGCACAAAAGTGCTAGCATGAACACTCAAGACATCATGCCTCCTCCAGAAACCGGTAACCATGTTGCAATAGGCCCTGAGAAATTCAATTTGGCTGACACACATAAGGACTTCAAAATGGCAATTATGAGTATGCTCAAATACCTTAAAGAGGGAGTGAATAAATGCATTAATGAAGACTGTAAAAACACAGATGAATGAATAAAAAACATTTCAAGACATGAAAATAGAAGTGTAATCACCAAAGAAAATTCAAACTGAAATGAAAATTTTAGGATGTGAAACAAAAACCTCATAGATATTCCTTCAAAGGTGAAAAAAAGTATTGCTCTCCATGATATGAAACCCATAACTGACACTGCTAAAGGGCCAAGAACCTAAACTGAGAGTAAGTCATGGCCAAGGGGAAAACCTATTACTATTATTCTGTGAACGGAATATAGCAATAAAATGACTCCTAATGACATACTGCTATACCTATAGATCAGTGCCTCACTCAGCACACATCAGTGAAGGTTCTTGCAGTAGATGGGAAATAACCCAGAGACCCACAACCAAGTGCAGAGTGAGAGATTTTTAAACACCCAGTCCTAAATGAGGTGCCATTATCAAATTCCTCCCTACAGAGCTCAGGGAGCTATGTGGAAGAGGAGGCAGAAAGATTTTAAGGGGAGGGGACACAACAGCATTGATGCACCTGTGAACTCAGAGACTGCAGCAGCATACACTAGTTCAAGCACTAAAAGGGTGAAGTGGACACTGGGCCCCACCCCTAACCAAGAAGCCATCTGCAATTGATTCCCACTGGCAAAGGCAAAAATCACTTTTCGTCAGTGGAGTCTCACTGGGTATTATCAACCACATCTCCAGGGCAAGTCCCATGCCCAGGAGGCCAACAAAACACAAATTCAATGGTATTTCTGTGAGCTTTGTTTCCTTTTGCTTTGCCAATTTTTGTTTGTTTGTTTGCTTCATTGGTCTTTTGCTTGTTTGTTTTGATTTTTGTTTTGAGAGGTTTCGGGGCTACTTGTTTTTTGTTTGTTTTTGAAAAAGAAAAGACAAAGTTGGATGGGTAAGGAAGTGGGCAGGGTCTAGGAGAAAATTAGGGAAGGGAAAAGACATGATCAAAATATATTGTAAGAAAAAAACTTGAGCAAAGATTATGGAGTGCTCATTTTCATACTGGGCTGTAAGAATGGAAAATGTAATTCTAATCATCACTTAAATAATCAAAAGTGGCCCAAAATGGAATTTTTTAAAGATATATTATTTTATAATAGCTTCAAAGAAAAATCCCAGAAGTGGTAACGTAAACCTCCTATTTGCTTTATAAAATCCCTTAGTTTCTCCTTCATTTCTTTTGGTCCAAAGTATTTGAATTTGCTAGTTTGAGGAGAATGACTCATGAAATTGTTTATCTCTTAAAATACAAATATTTGATAACTGTTATTTCATTCCCAATTTAAAGAAATGGTGGGATAATTCTCAGTGACTATAATAAAAAATAATTTTTAAAAATGCATGAATGCCACAGTAATGTAGCACATTGTTTTTATTAGATTTTGTATAAAGCAAAATCAAACATTATTAGAAATCAGTTACCACCTGTCTGTAGTAAAATGGTGGCTTGTACAAAAAAATAACTAGATTCAAGGCCCTCTGACACACAGGTTCAGATGGTGTGTTTGTTAGCAGTACACGGAGCTAAGTTTATCAGGATGTAGTCCTGCTAAATTCAATTGGCTTTGCAAATCCATGCAAACAAGTGCAGCTAACTATAGTCACAAGACTTTTTCCTCATTCCATCATAAAATTACAGAATAGTATAAATAAACCTACTAACTTCTGTATCCTAGTAAAAATACTAAAAACCCTCTCCACTGGTCTTCATTCCAAGATGACATGGTAGTCAGACCTACCATTTCAGTAACTTAACACACTTTGGCATCATGTTTTTTTTCCCCCTTTGTCTAGGGGAAACAGGTAACTAATTGTAAAACTTTGTAATGCTCTAATGGTTCTGATTATTTCTGAACTAAGAACTGAAATATATTCAAAAGAGAGGCCATGATTCATAAAATCCCCAAAGACTTTGGAACAGCATTACTTAAGAATGTTTTTAGACAGATATTTCTTCTCTATGTTATAGCAAACAATGCATTGTCCACTTTATCTTAAGCTAGACCACAGACCTTCAACACACACTTACCACTAATACATTCCTAGCTGCCCTTCACAAGAAATATTAAAAACAAGTTATGCAAATATTTATATAATAGTTAATAGAGACTTTAACTGCCTTTATAATCTTCTGACTATTTTTTAAATGAAAGATGAGCTCATTTCTTTTGATCTTTACCACAAGCTGGTGGTTTTCATGGCAGGTTAAAAGCTGCACTATAGCCAATACTTTGCCACTTTAAAAAAAAAAAAAAAAGCAAAGCAATAGAACTAAATATCCACAAAAGTTACAGGATACATCTGAAGCAGTCTTGTGTATAGCAGAGGGTAGTGTCCCCAAATGCAAGGAGGTCTGCTACCATATGTGAATGAGCATCTAACCAGTCATATTCTTACTTGGTGGGCACGTTCCCATCACTAGCACAACTATTGATTCATTTATGAAAACTCAAGTTGGTGTAACTTGCTGTCATTTCAACATTCAGTTATTACTACTGAGGACTGGATGGACAGATTATTATCATACATTTTAAACTAATTTCAAATTTAGCAATTGCTTGAAGAAACAATAAAAAGTTGAGCCCCGATGGTTTGAAAATATTCTCCCATTCTAGTTGAACTTCTTGCACAGAGAGGAGAAATGGAGAGAAGAAAAGCTAGGCACTGCTTCACATTATTTAATTAATATGTGGCTGCAAAGCCACATCACTTTAATTAGCACCAATTTCCTTTATATGTGAATATGGCAACTGGATTAAAGTCCTATGCTTTTTGAATCTTTGCATAGCTGACAGTGATGTATGTATGTTGTATGTGTATATGTGTCTTTATATGGAGGGAGAGAGAGATCTGTGTTTATTTGTGAATATTTATTTGCATATCTTAATTAGCAATTATTTTTGCTGAGGGCTAAGCAAAGATATATAGAGGGCAGAGACAAGAGGAAAAAGACTGAAATTCTGTGGCCCTGGGGAGAGGAGAATCTTTTATAATTAATATTACATGTCAGTTCATTGAGAATTCCACCCCTGAACCACCACGCTGCACTGGCTCACGAAAACTTAACAGAGAAGTCTGACAAAAGTCAGTGCAACAGAAATACTTGGCTTGATTATTTTTTAAGTCTTAACTCATCTTAATTCTGATTTTTTCTATTGCTTTTTCTATTTTTTTCATGTTACTGAGACCCCCTGAACTAATTAGTTCCTTCTAATAAACTACGTAGACAGTACAATATAGAAAATATTGTGGGAGTTAGCTATTCTAAGTTAATGTAAGTACACTGAAAAGGTGATTTTTGTGTGATTACATGACAAGGCTTGCCAATCTATGTTTGTGTAATAAGTCAAAGAGAAAATAGAAGTTGGAACAGATTCCAAATTCCTATCTGTTCACACATTTGTCTCCTTGCTCTGCCTGAAAACTGTGCCTTCCTGGAGACCTCTTTCTCTTCTGTTCCGCAGTTTTGAGCTACAGGCAGCAAGGCAGCAGAACGACTGGCCCGGGCAGCACCTTACATGGACTTGCACTAGCTCTCAGGGGACTCCCAAATCAGAGATTAATGTGAAAGGTTTCTGCACCTTCCTGAGAGCTCTAACATTGTTACACCTGGTCTCTTTATCCAATTAGACTGAAAATAATCTCACCGTATGCTATTGCATATTTTATAATGCTTATAAGAAATAATTAAAAAGAAATTAAATAGTAACAATTTAGTACTTTGACAAAAAAAAAAAAAAAAAAAAAAAAAAGGACAAGTCAGTAGGTTACTGGTAATGAGTTTTTTTCTTCCAAGGATGATTATGGGGAAGATGTGTGTGCCATGCCTCCTTGTCTAGGGGTTGGCTAGGATGCACTAAGCCCTTCCTGTTTCTTCCTTCACTGAAGCATTCCTCACTGTTCCCCTACCCACATGCTACCTGGAGTCAGAGCTATTCCCATGCCTGAGAACTATCTGAACATCCTCTTCTGCTCCCTGAGTGTTACCACAACAAACCTACTACAGGATTTGCAGTGGCTTTTGGTCTGTATAAATCTTACAGTAAACAGAAAAATGGAATGTCTTTTGGGGGGGGGGATTGAATGACACTCCATTCTACCTTCAAGTATTTACTATATCTACACCATGATGATGTTGGCCCCATTAGTTATTGGAAGGCAACAACTTTTAAAACCTCTTTCTTTTTAAAAAATTTGGGTCTTAATCTTGGCTCAGAAAACACTGGAAAAATTCATATTTGCTAATCAGCTCCAGGTTTACCCAAAGATAACTGATCTGTGGTGGTTACTGTAATTCTTGTTGATGGCAAATGGTGAAACAGTGCAGAAAAGCAGCAAGTAGTAAATAAAAATCTGAGACTTTTAAATCTGAGACTTTTAAACTTATTTTTTTTTTCTGTAGACCAGGCTGGCCTCACTCACAGAAATCCACCTGCCTCTGCCACTGGAGTGCTGGGATTAAAAGTGTGTGACACCACACCTGGCTTTTAAACTAGTCTTACTATCCAAGGGTAACTGTTACTCAAAAATTTTAAGTATCATTCCAGAAACTATACATGTGCTTGTGTGCATGTGTGTAATTTTAAACATGTCTACCCAACACATATTTAAAATACAAGTAGGATTACGCTATTTTAATGACTTTCTCCTCCTATCACGGACTCTTTGACAACTGCTGCCCCCATATGTGGAAGCACTTCCATTTTCACAGCCATATAGTTTTATGCTTGTGACTGAGTCCTGGTTTTGTTGATGAGCTATGGTTTTTAGAAAACATAAAATACCAATACACCATGTTTTATGTTTATTCTTTTTTCTTTTGCTACTGTATATTATTATAAAGAAACTTTTCTCTATATTTCCATGATCCACAGGGTAAAATAAGTTCAAGTGAAACTTCTGCAGCTAAAGGGACACCTGTGTCTATATGTGTATGTATTCATAATTTTTCTATATGTGAATATATATGCAATTTCCCATGCTTACATGTGTACACATATATGTGTGTACACATATATAACATACATGAGCTTGAAGGCTAGAATTGTTGGTTTAAAGCTTATGTGTTTGTATATAGAAATATACACAAACATCTAACATGCATTGTTTCCTATACTCCTGTATGCTAGCTGTAAGTACAGTATGCATGTGTGTATATTTTTCACACGTTATTTTTTTTGTATTTCTGGATAGTTACATGAATTACAAGAATGGAACGCCTAAGTCTAAGAGTACTTACAATTTTAGTGCATACAATTTTAGTGCATTGTGAAGCTCTTCCAAAATAACTACAAGTTCTAATAGCATCCAGGAAGACTGCTTGCTGACTGTCATTTTTTTTTTTTTTGCCACTTACAGCTATATACTTTAAGCATTTCTGCTTACATTAATTTACTCCTGACATTATCTTTTCAATATATAACATAATTATATTCTTTGACTATTTTTGCATCTTTTGAGGGCTTAAAGGCATAATAAAAATTGTTTTTTAAGCTTTGGATAATTTTGTTTCTTAATCTTTGTGTGTGTGTGTGTGTGTGTGTGTGTGTGTGTGTGTGTGTGTGTGTATGCAAGTTCATGTGTAAGAGGACACACATGTGAAGGTCAGAGGACAACCTCTAACGTTGGTCTCTTCCACCGTGTTTGCTGCTGCGTATGTCAAGCTAACCGGCCCTCAGAAGATTCTCCTGTCTCCTCAGGAGATTCTCCTGTCTCCACCCAGCTGTAGGAACCCAGATTACAAAGGCAGGCTACTATGCCCAGTTTTACTTGAGTTCTGGGTATTCAAACTTGGATCCTCGTGCTTGTACAGGAAGCCCATTTATCTGCTGAGCCATCTCTCCAGCACCTATTTTCTATGTGTTGGGACAATGTCTCACAAGCTGGCCTCAAATTCTTGTTCTTTCTGCCTCAGTCTCTAAAGCCACCATGCCCAGTCGCTCTGATCAGTTTTGTGGGTTTTTTTTTCTGTGTGTTTGAGGGGCACATATGTATGCATGTTCCTGTATATAGATGGATCTGTGAATGCATGTGCCTGTGTGGAGGAGGTCAAAGGGTAAAGTCAAGTGTCAATCTCTCCACCTTATATATTAAGGTAGGGTTTCTCTCTTAAAGCCAGAACTCACTGACTCGGCTTGTCTAGCTAGCCACCTTGATCAGGGCATCTCCTTTCTTCACCTCTAGCAGTGGGATGACAGGATCTGAATCCAGTCCTCACGCCTGTGTGACAGGTGCTTTGCCCATTGAACCATCTCCTCAGCCCCATGGTGTCTTCTGTCTTATGCCTTGGTGGATTTGAGTTTGAGTGTGTGCAAGGCTGGTAAAATTTGTAATAGCTGAGATGCAGCTCAGTATGGAGAGTTCTATTCCCAGAACCCTTCATAAAAAATAAAAAGGGGGGAGGCCCTACCTGAAAGAAAAATGTGTTCCCTAACATTGTGGGTTGGGGCATATTTTCTATTCCTCCCTACAGAATGAGCTTGCTAATCCAAAACAATGCTGTTTTCCTTTATAAAAGACAAAATTGTTTGTCTTTTAGGCCACAGCAAAGAGAATTTCCACTGATTGTGTTTGCAAAATGACCACAGATAACTCACTGCCAATTGATTCTGCTCTTTGGGACAAAAGAAAGGCAGCACCACCGGAGTCCAACGATTGGTTCTGAATCTAGCCTGTGCACTTGAACTTACATAGTGTCCAAGGCTTGAGCCTCTCAGTCTCAGTCTCGTCACCTGTAAAACAAGAACAAAAATCTTGAATTCAAAGGGCAACTCTGAGGTTAAAATGGGTGATTTGAGTTTAAGTAAAAACATATTACCAATTCATTACTAGCTTTTTGAAGAGCACATAGCCAAAAATCACTTGGGACTCCAGCACCTTCATGATTGTATTTACACAAATATAAAAATTCACAATTCCTCCACATACCACACACAGAGAACACACATCAGGCAACAAGGGATGGAATTTAAAAGTCCCAGATTTTTAATTTTACATTCTTCAGGCCTTATTAGCCCTCCTACTCAAATGGCATTCCTGGAAGTGGGAAACTGCCTTATGCCGAGATACCTAGAGGAGGTGGCAGGTGGTGGCAGCCTCATAAGGAGTGTAGCCAGGAACCGGGCCAAGCACAGTATTTGGAGAGTTCAAACTTTCAGTGAAAGCTTACCCAAGGTGTGAGTTGTTTGGGGTTTTGTTTTCACCCTACACTGATACTCAGGGGTCCATACAGGGACCCCTCGAATCTCATTCCATCTAGCCAACCCATCATTCTTCAGTCCTGGGTTTGAAAGGATCTACTGCAATGTCGAACACCAGGGGGAAGGATGGAAAAGTAGCGGCCCGCATGACCTCCCAGTTACAGCAAGGCCTTAGCTGGGTTGTTCTAGCTAGTCTTAAGTCTCGGTTTTCTTCTCCTGTGTCTAGTGCTGGGACTTGGCGTCTGCTCTATAAAGACTCTGCCAGCTGTCATCCTGATGTGGACTCTACTGCAGCCAGACCACTAGGCCCGAGCATATAAACGGGAAGCCACCGAGTCTCAGGCCCGCAATTCCAGGTTCCGAAAGCTATCCCGGGTCCCCACGTCATCTTGCACAGCTGGGCCACCCAGGCCAGCTAGGATCTCGCCAGTGAACTCGGAACAGGTCCAGACTGATAGGCCCGCGTCCGGTGAGCACCGGACTCGGGGCACCACCGCTCGCCTGTTAGAGGCGTCCTGGGCTCGACTTTCCGCTTTCACAAGCGCCGAGCTCCGGACCCGCGACTGACCCAGTGCTTTGCCCGCGTCCCCGGCCGCGGCCGGGTCGACTCGGCCCTCCGTTTTTACCGCTCCTTCCTCTCCTTCCTCCGCTTTTTCTGTTCCGCGGTCACCGCGGCCGGGGAGGAGGGAAGGGGGGAGACAGCGGGAGAGGGGACAGCACGCAGGGGGGAGGGGATCGGGGAGGGCGGGGACGCGGGGCGGGGAAAGAGGAAGAGCCGCGGATGCTCCTCTGGCGCTCTCTCTTAAAACCGAAAATAAACACGGTCCCCGGGCGGCCGCCTCGTGTCTGCCCGATCACTCGGCGACCGATCGGGTCGCACCTACCGGTCCGCAGTGGGACGCAGGCCCCGGGTCCCCGAGCAAGCCGAGGGTCTTCTTTCCGCGCGGTTCCCACCGGAGGAGCGCAGCTACAAGACGCTCGTGTTCAAAACGCCCGCGCGCGTCCTGATTGGCGGGCTGGCACACTGCAAGCCTCGCTGATCTTCCTTTTTCTCCTTTAAATAGTTGGATTCGGAACCGGGCAAGACTCGCCAAGGGGCGTCAGGCATAGAGGAAGGGGACCCGGACCCGAACCTGACCAGAGTGACAACGGACCCGCGCGCGGGGCGTGCCCGGCCAGCCGCTATAGGTGACGGCTGCAGCCAGGGGGCGGGCGGTGCGCACACGTCCCGCGGCGCCGGCTGTCACCGCGAGGGGTGGCGAGGAGCGCGGCGAGCGGCCGAGGCGGGAGGCGTGCGCTGGGCGGGAGGCAGCGGGACCCCGGATGCGGCCCGCCGGCCCGCGCGCGCCTCCCTCTGGGCGCCTCTGGGAAGCTTTCCCGCGCGGCTGGGGACGGCGCGCGGCGCAGGGGACGCGGGGACGCCAGGGGGCGGAGATGGGCGGGGGGGCGGAGATGGGCCGGGGGCGGCGCGTGGGTCTCGGGGTGCCTCCTAACAGAATGGGCCGGGGGCGGCGCTTCTCACCTCCCGTGTCACACGGAGGCGACCGCTGGGCGAGTGCAGCGGCTGGGAGCATGGGGTACAGGTTCCTGGTGACTGTGCGGATTCGGCGGCGGCGCGCAGATCGCCCACCTCGAGTGAGGGCTTTCGTGGTTCAGTTCCCGCGATCTTCGCGACACCGGTCAGCGAGCCGCGCACGGGCCGTAGTGGCCCTGCTGTTGATGCTAGCGAGGAGCCAGCGAGGGCCGCGGCTGCATCCTGGAGCAGGTAGGAGAGGCCCTCCGAAGCCGCGCCGCGCACGAGCTGTGGTTCCGCGTGCTTTCATGCATCTGCCCCAGGAGGTAGAAAAAGAGGACGTGCCCCGTGCGGACAAGACGGGGGAGGGAAGGGGTCGTTTTTTTCACTTCGGGTGAGTTCCTTGGAGATGGCGCTCTCTCTCCCACATGGTGAGTCTGAAGGGGCCGCTTCACAGTCCCACTCAATCCCTGCGAAAAGTTTAGGATTCTTAAAGTCCTAAACCTGCCGCCTTAGTAAATAGTGGCTCCTACAGTTCCCCGTTAGGCTTTGGTAAACTGCGGGCGTGCACACAAACATACATAGGTACATGCATACATATTTTCATACATACATATACATAAACACACACACTAACGTAGGTAAGGTGGTTTTCTAGAGCTCTTAATTTCGCCCCCCCCCCCGGGGTTGGGGGGAAATACCTGCTAACGGTCTTGTTTTCTAAGGGTTTGCCTATTCCGCCCCCGTCCACCAGGCCGGCTCACCCTTGCGTGCAAGTGTAGCGAAGGACATACGAGAGAGTGGCAGCAGAATATAGGTTGACATCCAAAAATAGGAGGACAAGCGTCACTGTTTTAAATATAATCAGTAGCTTCTACAGAAGCAAGCACCCGATTCTCTAAGATTCCTTGGCCGGTATAGACAATGGCTGTCCATAGAGTTGGAAACTTCTTACTGGCTGGCCTACGTAGCTGAAACTGTTTTGGATAATGCCTTCATGATCCTCAGACATAGAATTTAAACGTGCCATCCGGGAGGAGTCAGAAGTAGTCATATTTTAAGCTTCCCGGACCACAATTAATATGGGTTTTACTTGAGGCCTACTGCTTGAAAAATAGAGTCTGAGATAGGTTTTATCCTCACATCGGGTAATCTGGAAAACTGAAAGAAAAAAAAAAAAACTATGTTGATACAGTATGCAAAAATCTTAGAGAACACTGGGTTCCAAAAGTAAAACTCCCACCCCCAGGGAAAGCTGTTTGTTGCTGCACCAATTGTCTTTTAGGCATGGAAATGTAAAACTATTGACACTACTCAGGAGGGCTAGGGTGGCTGGAGCAGTGGCCTGAACCAAAAAAGAAAAAGAGCAGAAAAGAAAAACTATCAAGTTTTATTTGCTTGGTTTTTGTTTTTGTTGTTTGTTTTTCAAGACGGGGGTTTCTCTATATACTCCTGACAGTCCTGGAATTTGCTCTGTAGACCAGGCTGGCCTCCAACTCGCTAGGACTGCTTCCTGAGTGCTGATATTAAAGGGGTGCGAAATTTCATTTTTCCAAAAGTTAGTAAAGAGCATTTATAAAGGATTTTATGACTTATTGCTGGCTCTGGTTTTAGTTAATTTCAAAATACTCACAGGCTCCAAGTCGCCTTCCTTAATGATGAGTTTTTGCTTTGTGTTTTTTTTTTTTTTCTGTACAGCATATGCCTAGCCCTTGTAATGTGTGGATTTGAATATAGTTGTTAATATGCTCTATTAAAAATCTGTTTTATGCCTTTAGTTAATATTTCTCCCTCCATAATTATTTTATATTAATAATTTGGTGCCTTTGGGAATCTGTGGTTAGGAAGCAGAAATTTTTAGCATTTGTAAACATTATAATTGTGTATTTTCAGGACTATAAAACACAGTGCTGTAGCCTCTTAAGAGTTAAAGAAGGGTCTGGATTTGTAGTGTTTTGTTAACAAGCACACAATCCTGGGTTTCATCCCCAAGAGGCAGAAGTTGGGGCTATGGTGATACTTTCCTGTAATTCCAGCCCTGGAGGGTGGAATGACCATGATAGATGGGGGAGTCAACCAGAACTACAGACAGGGGAACCTAGGACTTAAGGCTGTCCTTTATCACATATATAATTCAAGGCTATCCTGGGACATTTGAAACAAAATGAAACATAAAGTTAAAATATCCATTTATACTATTACAACTTGTAGTGTAGAATATGTAAAATATAAAAATATGTTTGTTGAAAGAAACCATTTGTCACAAGTAAAAAAATCAATTTTCAGGAATTATGTGTAAAATTCTCTAGACATGCTTTCATTGTGTAAAAGGCCCAGTTATCAACAATTATCTGATAATAGAACATATGGCATGCATAGAATGTAGGCTAAAAATATGTCCAATTTCCTAACTTTCTATTTGAAAATAAGGATATAATGGAAATATTTGAAGTGTTAATTACCAGTGTTAGTATAATTATGTACCTCATGTTTATATATTCCACCACAGTTGTATTGACTTAGGAATATATGTGGTGCTAATTGTGTTGAATCATTCAGGTCCTTGATGTTCAAGTGTTTAGACATTCCTTATACAGATTATTGAATATTGATCCAAATATGTAAGGTGTCAGTATTCTAACATTTTGAAAACCTCTGTAAATGTGTTCATTAGAACTTTTTATTCCTCTGACTGAAAATGTGTATGATAAAAGTTTGTGTGGGATACAATTTAGTAGTCTTCTGCAGAAGGCACTGGATTCAGTTTCCAATACACATTACTATTTACACTACTAAGTTCTGCTTGGTAAAGTACCCCTTTATCCATGGCTACTTAGGGACTCAATGCAGCTCCTCTTCCTGTAGCCTGCAGTCATCTCAAGGTAAGCGCCTTAAAGCTGACTTAAACCAATATTTCAATATGTACACGATCCCAGTTAATGCTGTGTTCTACATTGAAAACAACCCTTTCTTTCATTTTTATGTTTTGAGACATCATTGTCATCCTAGAAACAGGATAACCTTTACTGCCTGTGTCTCTAACACTTTATAGGGCTGCCCTGCCATTCATGTTAGTTCATTACTAGAATCACTGTGATGAACATAAACCACCATTTTCCCTAACATTGGGATCACTCTTGCTTATGAAATGATATGAATCATCAGGAAAAAATATTTTCTAATAGGAAGTAGCAAAGCTGAACATTTGACCAGTGTTTTCACTCCATCTCTCTTGTTCCTTCACACTACAGTACCTTGGGCCACCTCAAACTGAAACCCTACACTAGAATGCCCTGGACCCTCTGTGTGCTTTAGAAAAAAAACTTGAAGTTTCTGTGATGCTGTGTTTCTGTACTCTGAATTATGTAACTAATGAGTATTATTTCATTTTCAAAATATAAAGATTATAGTATTAAGTATGAATTTTCTCTAACTTCAGAGTCTCACATAGCCATAGCTCATCTCTAATATGGCAAGAGAAACAATTTTTTAAACATGGTCTCATGTATGTAGCCCAGGAAGGTCCTGAAATAAACATCCGAACACCTCCTGGGTGCTTGGGTTACTAGCAGTAGGCCATGATGCCTTGTTTATACAGCTCTGGGGTCCAAACCTCAGGCTCCTTGAGTGCTGGCCAAATACTGTGTGAGCTGAGCAGCGTCCTCGGCCAATCTCATAGCACAGGATAGGAACTTTACAAATGCCTACACTTGTATTTAACTGCCCTAAGGAAAGAGAATACCTTCTGGAGAGCAGTATAGAAAGAATGAAAGTTGCCTAAAATCATAACAATATGGTGTTAAACTATGGAATGAGATAATTAGGCTTGGGAGTAGGGTTTTCCCACTTTCCCACTATGTAGCCCGGGCTAACCTGGAACTCACTATGTAGACCAGATTGAGTTCCAACCACAGAGATCTGCTTGACTCTGCACATAGGTGCTACAATTAAAGGCATATACCACCAAGTTTGTTTGATTTTGACACTAAGAGCCCAGATTGAACTGAATTCCCTCTTCTCCTGCCTCCTCCTGACTTGAGGCTTTAACTGTGATGTGCTAGTTCCCCAGACTTAAGGAAGATTGCAGGTGCGTGTGTGTGTGTGTGTGTGTGTGTGTGTGTGTGTGTGTGTGTGTGTGTGTGTGTGTGTTTGTGTGCCCACTCTGACATATTTTTGGTAGAATATTCAATTTATTTATTTATTTATTTATTTTCAATTTTTTAATACAATGTAAAATAGTTACCTAAATGCAGGCATGGAGGGCAGGCGTTAGGTTTTGTTTTTCTCACTATGTAGCCTTAACTGGCCTGGAACTCCCTATGTAAATTGGCCTTGAATTCATAGAGACATGCCTGCCTGTACCAAGTGATAGAATTTAAAGGCCTGTGCCACCATGCTCCCCACCCCAATTCCCAAACAGGCAGCATTTAAAGTGAGACTTGGTATAGTAAACAATTTTGTAAATGGTTTCCTCATGCTGGGAGGGACAGGGGATCTTTATCATCTTCATCATACTTTTGAATTTTACAAAGTAATCTCGATTGATACCTATCACTAGTAAACATATTTCATTGTCAAAGCCTCCAGTCCCATAAAATTGCACATCAGGGATGAATTAAGAGTGCCAGATGAGTTGAGAACTGAGTTGTGAGTCTCTCACCTCTATGAAGATGGTTTTAAAGTTTGGAAAAACTGACAAGGGCTATGACTTGAGGCTTTAACTGTGATGTGCTAGTTCCCCAGACTTAAGGAAAGGATACTGCTGCTGCCCTCACCCATCTCTGAGGTTCTTGGATGTTGGGTCCCCTTTCAGCTTTGGCTCACTCTCCCCGCACCTCACCTGCTACACTCATACTCAGGTATTTGAATAACCTCAGGCTGAGATCCCTGGTTGGCAGAACTAACCTCACAGAGGCTCATCCCGCATCCTGAAAGCCCCCAAAACACCAGTGGGTAGCCAAGCTCCACATAGCTCAGATGTCCATCCCTGCCTCCTCCCTCTCAACCCAATCCTGAGAAATGATGATTTAGCTGGCTACCTAAGCAAGACCAGAATTTAGACCCTGGGTCCACTTATCACCCAGGCACTCCTTCAAGATTTGCCTGTTCTGGACTGGTTCCCTCCCCTGAGCTACATCCTCAGATAAGAGTTGATCAGATAGTATATGTGTTGGAAGCTTTACAGGAAGGGAAGCTTCACTGGACAGCAAGGAGTGGTGTCAGGCAGACTCAGACTTCTCTAGATTCAGACATGATAGGAGGACATTTCTACGTCACCAATTCAGCTCTTATTGGATGGTGGGCCAAGAAAATCAGTTTTATTTGGGGGAACACACACAAGGCAAAGGCACTTCCAAAACCCCCCTACACCCCCCCCACACACCTTGTGGAGTCGTGGTCTCTGCTTCTGTGTCTCAAGAGCAGCCATCCCTTCAAAAAGGCTAGCACTTCTCTTTTGTTTTATCATGCAAATCTCCCTCAGTTAGAATATGCTCTTGAAATAACTAATCACTTCTAGGATGGCAAGCAAAATACAGCCCAAGAAAACCTGTGAATAAACTTCCTAAAAAATACCCTCCAACTTCAGGCCTCAACAAATCCACCATGTGATAATTTGTGCTATGTCAGTGTAATCAGCAAGCCGAAGGGTGGACTTAAAATTGTTGGTGCTACCAAAAATCAATGCCATCTTTTTATTTTACTTATTTAAAGAAGAGATCAAAGACACTCTTCTCAGCTCCTGGCAGTGCAGTTGCTTCTTTCATGAGCCCCAGGACAGGCATTGAATTTCATCAAAACCATGATCAGAAGAAAAAAAATGATAAAGTGGGAAGATTAAGATACAAATCTTGCTATAAGATTTTAAATTCCCAAAGCATCAGAATCCTTTCTCATGTTTGATTTTTATGTTAGGAATTGCATATTGGCCTTGCTTATGAAAATGAAAACACTGTATTACAAAGGACTTTTTAACTCTTCTTCAAGGCTTTTTCAGTCTTGTCCCTCACCACCGAATCACTAAATTACTCAAACAGACACCGGGTGGGCGGCTTGGGGATGGAACTCTGGACGCTCAGGGTCCAGGTTCCACCCCTGAAAAAACACTCCCAACCCCCAAGAGGAATTGTGTTCAAGGAAGTGTGTGTAGGAGTTTAACATTGCCTGAATAAAGCTAGCTAATCTCTTATGCAAATTGAAACTAATAAAACTGCACAGATTTCTCTCAGTATGTTTGTTTTGCTAATGGAAGCATGCAAGAAACCAGACATCAGAGGGGTACAGTAGATTGGTGGTGTCAGCAGCCTCAGCCTGAAAGTTGTTCCTGTAGATTTCTCACTGACCGTCAAATTCTAATCCAGCAGTTTTTTGACAGCTCACCAGAGTCTGCACTTTATTTGGGATTCTGTTCCCAATAGGCCCTTGGGCATGATTTGCAAATGCCAACATTGCTTATTTAATACCTTGTTTTTAAACTTAAAGAAGGTGTTTACAGTTAAGTACACTCTGGACTCCAGGTAGGAGAGTAACTGAATAATCAAAGAAAGAATTGTTTCACAAAATGAAAAAGAGACCTTTTTGTATTAGAATTTGCAGGGAGGAGTCTCAGAGGTACCAGATTTGTATAATTAGGGCTTCTGTTAGAGCGGAGGACACAACAGGATATTTTATAAACCTCACAGCATCAGAAAATTGCGTATAGGAAAGCCACAATAAAATTGTCCACTCAGAATACTGTGTCTACTTCACTTTTTCATACCAGATGAATGAATCTCTCTCCACATACATATGAATAAGGGTTTTATTTTATTATCTAAACCAGACTTGGAGTGAATAGAACCTTAAAGGAAGACAAAAGGGTTTCACTGGTTTAAACTGTTTATTTAGAATTAAAAAAAGTAAAATGTTACCATAACAGAATGAAGCTGACAAAGAAAATGTTGGACATTTGTGTATCTGTAACAGCACAGGAATGGGGCCGTGGAGGGTGGGGAGTAGATAACTTGAGCAGGAGGGAAATGCAGTTTTAAAAAACTGAAGATGGGATGTCTCCCAAATGTCATCATAGTTTTTTCTTAGCCTTTCCAGGTGTCTCCTGTTACATTTGTACACTAGTATAAAGTTTGTGTTTTACTTTCTCTTCTGAGTGCCACTGTTTTCTTGCCTTATTTCTGTTTGGTAGTCAGATCATCTGACTAAGCTTTTGTGTGATTCTTACATCCGATTTAAAGAAACAGTAGCCATCTGACTCAATTCAGTTGAAAACCTCTGCCATATGAAAATAGTATCTTTTTACTTTGAAATAATTAAGATCCTATGTAATGTGAGATACTTTGAATTTTATATGCCAAGTAGTTGCACCAAAATATATTCTATGGAATAACACATTTCTTAAAAAGAAGCGTATTCAGGCATTCTTCCAAAGCACATACTAAGGTAATATTTTTCTCTCAGAGGTGATTATGAGGAGCTTAATAGATTTGAGCTGCATTGTCTCATTTAATTATCTTAGTGCTCTTATGTTTTTGATGTTTTACTTTCTCTTGTCCTGTGTTTAAAGTGTAAGGCTCAAGTATGTACCACAACCTGTCAAATGCCATTGGTTAATAATGTCTATATTAATTACCTTGGTTGCCTCTGGGATTAAGAGCACACATACACACAATTTCATTTTCATCTCTTCTAGCTGTTATATAACTGAAGTTTTTATGAGTTCCCCAAGTCACTGCATCTCATAAATTTAAGCTGAAACAGCTTATAAATATAAATTACTTGTTCCTGCTTTGATTTAAAAGCAGCAAATGAGAACTTTTGAACTAACACAGGAACAGTTTGAAGCAGAAGAAAGCTCATTCTTGGTATTCACATCGCCTGAGATCAGATTTCCTTTGCTTGCTAGCTGGTGTGGTTTTACAAGGGAGCTGTAGGTGTTTCTCTGCTTCCATTTTCTCATCTGGAAGCAGCTTGTGGTATTTATGCATTGAAAAGTAGATGCAGGTAGAGCATTCAAGACTCACTGCAAACATCCAAATAAGACATGTCTATCAGTCAAGTCAAACATGTGAAAGCAGTATAAATTTGCCTACCTGCACAGAAGCCCTGTATGAAAGCCTATAGGGTGTAAGCCTGTAGGGTGTAATGCTACTTTCTATCTGGATAATATCTATAATTTTCTGTAGTAGAAAATCAGTGTAATTATTCAAGTCAAAAGTATTGTTATTAGCCTGTTTTCTGTCTCAAAAATTGTCCATGACATGGAACAGTGGTTTCTACAGAATGCACTGGAGATTATTGGATTTATAATCCCTGAGTTTACTTGACACTAATACCTTAGAGTTTGTGCATGTGTGTGTGTGGGGGGGGGATATGATGTAGGAAGAAATGTTAAAGTCATTTTCAAGCCCTTCAAGATGTCTGGAATGTGGAATTCAATATTTTGAGTCATTTATAATAACAATTTGAAGGTGTTATTCAAAAATGGTATTCCAAACACACAAAATGCACAACATGCCATTCTCCCCATTCTTCCTTCCAGTTAGCCTTCAGAAAGCAAGGGTGTGTGTGTGTGTGTGTGTGTGTGTGTGTGTGTGTGTGTGTGTGTACATATACATACATACACATACATACATACATACATACATACATACATACATACATACATGGAAACTCTACTCCATAAGAATTTTTTAAAAAAAAGAGGTAGGACATACATTTATCAAAGGTAAAGTTTGCATTCCTGTTTGCCTAGTTTTCCCTGGGCCAACCTGGAATACAAGGTGAGACTGTCTCAGAAATTTCTGCTTGAAATACACTGAGAGAAAAAGTGGTAGGTGACAGCACAGAGGAAACACTGAACATGGTGATCCACCCCAGAGTCACTTCCCTTGTTTTAATGACTAATTTTTCCTCTGGAAGTTCTTTTGTTGGAACACAGGTACTTCTTTTACCACAGAGCTGTTTTTGGAGTGTTGAGTCCCCAAAAGAAGAATTAATCACAACTACTAGAAGGGAGTTGATTTGTTGAATCTTATAACATCTGCACAATATGGTTATGAATAGGGGGAAAATGGAAATTGGCTTTGATGGCCTCTGTGAATAATATGAGAGAACATGTATGTGTTCTAAAATATCTTGTATTTATATTCCTGGGTTTTCACGGTTCTAATGTTCTTTACTCCCCACAATGACCTTTACTAGGTAAATTTTATCTTTCCTTTACAGACTTGAGGAAGTTTACATAATTTACTTAAACCTGGGGAGAGAGAGAAAAGGATCAACAATTTTACATAATTTATTTAAACTGACCTCAGTTTGCATGATGCAAACCTGTACTCCCTCCCTTCTTCCCTCTTTCGCCCTCCCTCCCCTTCTCTCCCGCCCCCCTCTCTCTTTCTTCTTGTCATTTGAGCTGGAATTAAAGGAGTGTACCACCACTACCCAGCCCTGATTTTTCTACACATGTGAGCTACAATCAGGAAAAAAAAAATCATTCAAAATGGACCTGACTATTAAGTGGTTTTTGGAGGGACTTAGAGACCCAGTGTCTGCCACTGTATTTTTAGTGACAAATATCATCGAAACTAGTACTTCTTAATAATAGAGATCCTGCTGCATTGATTCGGGTTTTGCCACTTGTTTCTGCACTTGGTTCTCAGAGAACAACTCTGCCACTCTGCTCAGCATTGCTGACTTGCACACCACAAGCACTGTACATTAGTCAACAGGAAGGGAGGCAGAAGGGGCCTCTTGCTCTGAGCTGAAAGCCTGGGGTTTAACCCCATCATACTGTGCATTGCTATAAAAACACTTTTGGCTTATTTCATTCTCCTTTGTGAAGGAAGGATAATACTTTCTATCGCTCAAGACAGCTGTCAAGTTAGAAATGATGTATGTAAAACTGGTTGATATGTGTTATGTAGTTGAGAATCAACAAATAATAGCCATTAAGATTTACTTGGCCACTTTGAGTGGATTTTGTTGTTGTTGTTGTTTTGTTTTTTTGAGAAAGGGTTTCTTTTCAAAACAGTCCTAGCTGTCCTGGAACTCACTCTGTAGTCCAGGCTGGCCTTGAATTTCCAGAAATCCATCTGCCTCTGCCTCTGCCTCTGCCTCTAGAGTGCTGGAATTGAAGGTGTGCACCACCACTGCCCAGCTTGAGTGGATTTCTTATTGTCACTATTTCTGTGTCTCTTCTAATTATATGCTTGGCTACTTACTTTGTCATCAGGACGAGGATCCTCATTTTTGTGCATATAACCAAATTATACGTGTATACACTACACACAAATATGCATGTACAATACATGCAATTGCTTTTTTTTTAACCTGTTTTCTCCACAATAAGCAGTTTTCCAACAATCAGGATGCATATACATTAAAACAGTTAATTTAGTTAAGTTAGAGAGTGCTTATTTTCTTGAACTGCAAAGTTACCCAAGGTCACATAAAAACCTATTCTTTAAGGTATTCTGATGGTAAATTTTTTCATTTTTAATCACACTTGTTTTGTACACAATTTTAAAAACTCTGTCTATAACATGTAACACACTTCTAACTTTTCCTCAAAATGGTCCTGATATGAGCTGATTATATGCCCAAATTCCAAATCCAGTTAACAGTTTGGAAACTGAAGTTAAAAATTTGTGACTTGTCTACATCATGCTGTGGTCCTACTTGGGCAGAAAGATAAAATTTACAATAATTTCAAATCAACGGAGATAGATGGAGTCCCCAAAATATGCTTTCTTTGTTGCAGCTAATAATCCTAAAGAATTAACAAGCCTGTTTGAGGCTCTCCTCTTCTCAGAGGTTATCCTTTCTTGAGGTGAAAAATTACATCCCTTGCCAGTTTTCAACTGAGAAGGTTTTTCCTTGTCTAAAAGAATTTAACTCAAATTTGACAAGATCACAATAAAAAAAAGTTGATGAGGCACATAGTCATGTATGATTATGACCTTGTCTGCTCTGTTATTTTGAACAAGGGACACTTACTTGCTTCTAGTCCGCAAGGTTCTCACCTGGGGAAAATGGCAACTATGTCTCAAAGGGTTACTGTTTTGATTCCAACAAGCAATATGTTTCTTAATGTGTCCCTGTCAATGAGTAATGTCACGCTCAGTAAGATTTGTGAAAGGCTTGGGTGGTGTCAATTCTGAGTGATAACAATATTTTAGATGAGAAAGAAACTTTGATCTGGGTATATAGCCATCACTCGCAACCAGTTGTATTCAATTCTGCCCTTATTGCATGCCGCTATCTGGGTCTCTGTGTTGGTGAGAAAGCACTAGGGAGGGGACTTCATCTACACAGCCACAGAGGAGTGGCTGGGTCCAGACCTTCCTTGCATTGGTGACTGCTTTAGATCCACCTTCCTGCCCATAACCTTCACCCATTGTTCAGTATGTCAGTCTAATAAAGTCATTGGTTCCCCACGGGGAACTTGGTGGAATCTCATGGGTTGTCATTGGACTGTAGGAGGAGAAAGTTGTTTCTGTCTCCTCAAGAGAATACATTTTAGGCACACCTCACAACTTCCCCTGCTCTTTCATGTCAATTTTTCCTCAACACAGATGCTTTAGTCTCTTCCAGGGCCATTTACCTATTGCACCTGCTTCACTCTTCTTGGACTTGACCAACCACAGCAAAGCTGGGAAAGCGCTCAGTGTCCCAACACCTTCCATCCCACTCACTCTGGGGTTTCCATCTGACTTTGCAGGTTTCTTTTTTCTTTTTTTTTTTTCCCCTGGGGAACTGTGGTGGTTTTAATGTTAAATGCCCCCCACCCACCTCAGGCTCATTTGTATGAATGCTTGCCCCCAGCTGGTAGTGCAGATTTTTGTTGTTGTTGCTTGGGTTTTTTAGTAAATTCTTTAATTACTACTCATATTTACATATCCACCCCACCCCCCACCCCCGCATTCCCTCAACCTGCCCTCCCATCCTCCCATGTTCCCCACCAACTCTCCCCAACCCATCCCAACTCCTCCCCAGGGATAGGTCTCCACAGGGACCTTCAAAGTCCCTCATATCATTGGGGGAGGGCCCTCCTAGTTGTATATGGGCTGCAATAGTATCCCTCCATAGAGAATGGGCTCCCAAAGTCCATTTGTGTTCTAGGGATAAAGACTGGCTCCACTGTTAGAGGTCTCATACACTGCCTTGACCACCTAGCTGGCACCCACATTCAGAGGGCCTGGTTCAGTCTAGTGCTGTTTCCCCAGCTTTATGACTAGGGTCTCTATGCTCTCAGTAGGTCAGGTCAGCTGTTTCTGCAGGGTTTCTCTAGCGTCTTGGCTCCTTTGTTCATCCCTCTTCCCTCTCCACAACAGGATTTCAGGAGTGTGGTTCGGTGCTTACCAGATGGTTTCAGTGAAGAATTCTACCAGAAATTCAAAGAAGAGCTAATACCAGTTCTCCTCAAATTGTTCCACACAATAGCAGCAGAAGGGACATTTTGCCAAGCTCTTTTTATGAGGCTACAATTACCTTGATACCCAAGCCACACAAAGACACAACTAAAATAAGAGAATTACAGACCAATATCCCTCATGAACATCAATGCAAAAATATTCGACTTTGCAGGTTTCTTTGCAGTCTTTTCCTCCAGAAGTTTGTTTCTGTTTTTGGTCTTCTGGCTGCCCAATACAGCTCAGTGAAATACCCTGTTTTCTTACATGTCTGTACCTTTGCACATGTTCTGACCTTTGCCTGGAGTATCTTTCTCCTTCTCCACTGAATACATAGAAAAGTCCAGGTTTGAACCCACAAGGTCTAACTCCAAAGTCCATTCCTTTAACCTACCCTCCCCCTCCCCCACTTCTACCTTTAGCCAACACCCTGATTTTTATATTTTAGTATATCTGAAGTGTTGGCATCAGGTCCAGACTGAGATGAATGAATAAGTTTGGAGTGTGGTGAATTTGGTTTGTTTTGTTTTAAGTAAAAAGGTTTTATCACTATTATTTATTCATGATTTATAATAGCAGGACCAACTTCCAGAGCAGAGGAGCCATACACAGAGAGTCCTGGACATTTAATGACCTCCATTTCGAATGCCTGCCTAAAACCCATTCTTGATATTTTCTTGTTACATTATTATTATTTAAAATTTTAACTTTATATATATTTTTATCATATTCTGACCCTCCTCCAAGTCCTTTCAGATCCTCCCCCCTCACTACCCACCAAACTTTAAGTTCTTTATTTTAAAAAAATTCAAGAAAACCAAGTAAAACACTACCCCAAAAGAAAAAAAAGTAACCAAATAAAAGCGCGTGCGTGTGCACACACACGCACACACAGAAACAAAAACCTATGAAGTCAATTATATCTTAGTCAACTAGTCCTGAACATGAGGAACATGAGATCTACCCTGGAGTGGTTGATATACCTAGAGTGTCATTACATTGTAAAAACTGATTTTCCCTCTCTGAAAAGGAATACATTACAACCCAGTTGTTAACCGTTACCCTAGTGACTAGGATTTCGTTCATTCATTCATTTTGAAAAATATAACAAAATAAAATATTGTAGCATGAATAATAAAAACCCAGAGTCAGATATTGGGATTAAAGCTGAAGATGGAGGGAGCAAAGCAGCCAGCCACTAGAGAGTTCTCACCTCTACCAATGTCTCCTCCTGCCTTACATTCCTCTCTAGCTGAGATTGAAGGTGTGGGATCCCAAGTGTTGGGATCACCTTTGTGTGAGCTCTGTTTCTCTTTTAGACTGATTCACTCTCATATAGCCCTGGATGGCCTTGAACTAACAGAGATCCTTCTGTCTCTGTGTTGGGATTAAAGGTATGTGCCACCACTGCCTGGCCTCTATAGCTAACCAATGCGGCTAGCTTTGCACTCTGATCTTCAAGCAAGCTTTATTTGTTAGATCATAGACAAAATATAAGATAAAACAACAACCATCACATTGAAGTTGGACAAGATAAACCAACAGAAACAATCCCAAGAGAAGGCACAAGAATCATTCATGAGCTCAGGAATCACATAAAAACACTCAACAGGGAGTCATGGTAAAAAGCACTGCAGACTTGTGCAGGTCTTGTGCACGGTACCCAAGTCTCTGTGAGTTCTTACAAGCATTGATCATGTTGATTTAGAGGGTCCTGTTTCCTTGGTGTCTTCTGGCTCTTACACTCTCTCTGCCTCCTCTTCTTCAGGATTCCCTGAAGGCTCTTAAGGGAAGGACTTGATTCAGTCATTCCATTTAGAGCTGAATGTGACAAGGTCTCTCTCTGTCTGCAGTGTTTAGCTGTTGGTCTCTTTGTACTTGTTCCCATCTACTACAGGAGGAAGCATCTCATGATGACTGAACGCGTTCTTGATATTTTCAAGGCAGCCCTCTAGGCTTGCTCTTTAGTTGCTGTTTAACTTCGTTGTAGTAAATGCAGGAATGAAAGAAAAGGCCATCGTGTTGTCAGTGTTGATTGCCTTTTTATTTTTTCCATGTCCTTTTTTTAAAAAAAATTTAGAAACAATCATTTTACGTGTATCACTCCCCCTCCCCCATTCCCTCTTCCTCCATCTTCCCATCCCCCACCAAACCCCCAACCCGCTCCCCAACCTGCTCCCCAAGGATGGTGAGGCCTTCATTAGGGAATCAGAAAAGTCTGTCCCAACATTTGGGGGTGGGGCTGGGCCCTCCTCCATATATCTGGGATGAAATAGGCCCTTTTCCATGTATCTGGGCTGAAACAGTATCCCTCCATAGGGAGTGGGCTCCCAAAGTCCATTTGTGCACTAGGGATAAAAACCGGTTCCACTCTTAGAGGTCCCATAACCCGCCTAGGCCTCCTAACTGGCACCTATATTCACAGAGTTTGGTTCAGTCCAGTGCTGGTTCCCCAGCTTTACGACTGGGTCCGGTCCGGTCCGCTCGCACTAGGTCAGGTCAGCTGTTTCTGCAGGTTTCCCCAGAGTGGTCTTCACCCCTTTGTTGGTCACTCCTCCCTCTCTGAATCTGGATACCAGGAGTTGGGCTCCTTGCTTAGCTGTGGATCTCTGCTTCTGCTTCTGCTTCCATCAGCTAGTAGATGAAGGCTCTGGGATGGCAATTAGGGTCGTCAGATGATTGCCTTTTGAAATCCTCCATTTTACCTAATATTGGTAACTCTGCCCATTCATTAAAATGAAGAATGTAATGGTGGTGCAATAGGATTGCAGTAGTTCTTAACGTTTGTAAGCATATCAAGTCATTTAAACTCACAACAGCCCCATAAAATAGGCATCAATTATGAGCAAGCAGATTGTCCTCCAGTGACTTCACTCCCTCATTTTTGTATTTGCGTACAGAATTCTTCCTTGTCTGTGTTAAATAGAGCTCATATTTTTAAGAGCTAGCACCCAATACCCTAACCTCAGAAATGTTTATGAAAACCCCTGGCCCAAGCCGCGGCTTTAACACGGCGCGGTGCGTGGGTCAGAGACCCCAGGCAGGCAGGAGACTTTCCAAAATGAATTGTTTGAGCTGGCGTTTCAGTGCAGCGAGGACGTAGCTCTTTCTTCTGAATAAAAGAAGACGCAGTCTTTGCCTACGAGGTTAAATAACTTAAGTTTCAATTTAGCGGTGAAACATACCGCCCTCATTTTTTTTTCTAAAACTGGCGTGTTGCACTGGGGAGGAAGGAAATGGGAGCGATTTCGCGCTGGTGGAGAACGGACTAGCTCACTAGCTCAGGAGACCCACGTGCTCCTCTTTTGAGCGCCCGGAAGGAGTACAGCGTCAGGGGGTGTCTGGGCATGGTTTGGGGGTGGGGTCTGCATGGGCAGCAGGTGGGGGCCCTCGGAGCCTTGGCGCTGCCGCAGCCCCCAACTCTTCTCAAGTACGCAACCAGTCTTAAGCAGAAGTCCGAACTACCGTCCCCTCCCCCGCTGGGGGGAGGTGGGGGAGGGGGCAGCGACAGTTTCAGGGGTGTTCTATTCATGTTGTGTTCTGGGAGAGTTGCGCCACCTATAGCGGACTATGGAGCTGCGTCAGGCTCAGTGAGTTTTGCCCCCTAACCTTAAGAGGAAGAAAGAGGGCCCCGGCTGGTCACGCGAGGATGGGGCGGGCACTGGATCTCCGAAAGGGAGGCAGGCGATCGACAGGGGAGCATTTGGAGCAGCATGGAGCCCTCGGCAGACAGACTGGCTAGGGCGGCGGCCCAGGGCCGCGAGCAAGAGGTTCGGGCTCTGCTGGAAGCAGGGGTTTCGCCCAACACCCCGAACTGTTTCGGCCGCACCCCGATTCAGGTAGGCACAGGGTAGCTCATCTGCAGGGGGATGGTAGCTTTTGTTGAAGAAAAGCCAGCATTTCTGGTGAGTTTCCAATGTGACCCTGACTGCAATGGCCATTCAATTACCATTTGACATGCATCCCCTGCTATTTTTGCTGCCCTCACCCTCCCTTTTAAACTAACTTGGTATAGTATACCACTTTGGCATCAGGTTTTCAGTTTCTCGTGATTGGGAGTTATTATTTGTTCCCATCTATTGTCAGTAGATTTTTTTCTCGTTTTGCTTTCGCTAACTTACTAAGCTTCAACCTAAAAGGGGAATTCTTTCTGTCACCGCCCGGTAATATCCACCCATAACCATTATTTCCAATTCTAACAAAATTCCTGTGAAACAAGAGTGCATTCTAAAAGCCTGTGCATAGCAACAGATGCAACTATGCAATATAGAATACATTTTACACAGTTTAAAACATAATAAAAATGAAATAAAAGTGAGACCTTGAGATCATTAACAAGTCAAGCGTGGAAACAGTTTGAGGCTAGACAGATTGGGTGGTTGTACACAATAGGTGTGAGCATTTAAAAATAGTGTGGCTTACAGTTTAAAGCGTCTGAAGCTTTACCAGCATCGGGGCGGGGGGTGGAGGGGGAGGCTGCCTTTCTTAAAATATGTAAGAGAAGACCTTATTTATTGAATGCAGAAAAGGAAAAAATTAGGTCGATAGTTTTTACAGCAGTTTAGTAAGGGGAAGAGAAAATCGTTTTGGTTCAGAACCTTAACCAACTTGGTGTTTGAGACAGAAATGCTTTGTTTCTAAAAAGAAAAAAAAAATCAGCTGGGCGGTGGTGGTGGCCGCATGCCCTTAATCCCAGCACTCAGGAGGCAGAGGCTGATCTACAGATGGAGTTCCAGGACAGCCAGTACTACACAGAAAAGCGTGTCTCAAAAATAAATAAACCGAACAACCAAAAAAAGAAAAAAAACAAAAACAATGACTCAATTCCAGGTACTTTCTTTACAAGGCAGTATCCAAGTATTCATTTTATTTTTGGTATTTTCAAATTTTCCATAAAATAAAAGATGTGAGCAATCTTTAAGTCCAAATTTATGAGCAAGATGGAGGAGTTTAACATACACATAGAGCACAGAGTATTTTTTCCTCTTTCTCTAGTTTACTTATAGTTTTCCTGAAAACTAAATTAGTTCAACTGTCTTCAGGGAAAGATTCAGCAATACTAATGCAATTGATTATGATATCTTGATGTAGAAAAATTGAGTGATTCGTCTTTACAGTCTCACAGAACTCTGCATGGCTATGTTCACTGAGTTCCTTCGCTCCTTCGCTGCTCCCACCAGCAGCTAGTCTGCCACTGTGGTTGTTCTCAATAAGAAAGGTTTGAGGTAGCAAAACAATCTGTGGCCATCAAAACCCAGCTCCTCTACCAAAAGTTAGTGCAGGACACACACACACACACACACACACACACACACACACACTCGCACGCACGCGCGCCCCCCTCCCACACACACACACACAGAGAAAGTCAGCCATGAATCCAAAAGGATGACAGAGCACAGAACAGCAAGTTGATTAGATCTTCCTGAGGGGAGCCAAAAAACTGCCTGAAGATTTTCCAAGGTGCACTCTTCAAGCTTTTTTTGGTGGCCAGCTTTATGGATTGGATATCCAATGGTTTGGGTTTTTTGGGGTGGGAGTTGTTGGTTTTTGGTTTTGGGTGATGCTGCATGCAAGACAGTTGCTAAAAGGATTCTCAAGAAGAGTCTTGAGGTTAGAAAACTTTCAGCAGAAGAGGAGGAGGAGGCAGCTGAAGCAGCTGCTTGTAGAGACAGCAACACAGGTGGATAAACCGAAGTAGGGGTATGAAGCAAAGGACAGGATGTGTGCCAGACTCTGTAGCGCTAGGAATAAGTCTTACTTCCGAGGCTGGTTGCCAGTGCTCAGTTTATAATTGTATAACTGTATAGACACACTGTAGGCAAACGCAACAGCACATCAATACATTTGCATAACATTGCCCTTAACTTCCTGTAGTCTTCAGTGCAGATTCCAAACCTATGGCCGAGTTTATTTTAGTGTGAGCAAGTTTCTTTATTCTATATCCTAGATAAAAATTGATCTGTGGCTTCTCTGTACAAAATGGTGTTTGGGGGCTTTCTTATTTTCTCTAGAGCAATTTCTGCCTAGTTTTTTTTTCCCCCAGTTAACTTTACAGAGCTTTAAATTTTTTTATGGCTCTGATTTATTTATTTAGTTGAGGGAGGGGTGTGTGTGGAGGACAGAGGACAACTTTTGGGAAGTGGTTCTTTCTTTCCATTATGTGAGTCTGGAAAATGGAAGGTCAGGCTTGACAGCAAAGAATTTTACCTGCTGAGCCATCCTGCTTACCCTAAAGAGCTTTTAAAGTTGCAGTTGGAGGTAAAAACAACTTGGGGAAAGTCTTATGTGAAAGTTAATACAATATGACTTTTATTCCTGCCTTGAAACTGCAAACAGGTGACCTCAAGTTAACATTCCTATTGGGGTTGTTAGCGTAACTTCCAGCCCCAAGCAAGCTCCTAGCTTAGCAGCTTATATCTAGCTGGATTCTTTTATTGTTTGTGTAGAAATATTTTTCCTGGATGTGTATCTGCACCACATGCCATGCCTACCTGAGGCCAGAAAAAGGTGTGGGATCCCAGAACTTACTACTGCCACAAAATACTCGTTTTTGTGGTGGTTATGGATTCCATTTCCAAATTTCTTTCTGGTGGATGGAGGGAACTAAATGGTAGAACTCTTGCTTAGTGTTCACAAAGCCTTGGGTTGAGTTCAATGCATCCCCTATGGGAACCCTTAATCATCATCATTATCATTATCATTTACTACTATTATTTTGAGACAGGGTTTTTCTATGTAGCCTTGACTGTCCTGGAACTCACTCTGTAGACCAGGCTGGCCTCAAACTCACAGAGATCTACCTGCCTCTGCCTCCTGAGTGCTGGGATTAAAGGCATGGGTCATCTGGTTTAGGAATGGTTTATGTTTCCAAGACAGTTTAAGAATTAGGAGCAGGCCTGTAGCCACAGTTTCTTTGGAAGGGGATTGTGCCAGGAAGATTGATAGTCCAAAGCTAGCTTTAAACTTTAAACTTGAGAAGTGTTTTTGTTTTTTTACTGTTCTAACACATCACATTTTTTCTCCTATTGGAAATAGTTTTTTTCTCATATACCATATCCTAATTACAGTTTCCCTCCCCATTCTTCTCCATCTTCCCTCCTTTAGTTTGTAAATGAATAAATAAATATTGAGAGCTCAAAGGCTAGCTTCCAACTTGGTAAGTAGGCTAAAGTTCTGATCCCCTTCCTCTTCTCCCTGGGTACTGAGAATGCAAGTAGACAGAGTTTATGCAGGGTTGGAGTTTGAACCGAGCGTTTCTTTCACATGTAAGGTCTTATACTTGCTTTATGACAAACTAGAGTAATTTGGATAGAGGGCACCTTAATTAAGAAAATGTTTCCGTCAGATTGACCTGTAGGAAACTCTTTGGGGGCATTTTCTTGATTTCAGATATGGGAAGATTCTGCCCAGTGTGGGCAGGTGGTCTCAGTTGCTTTAAGGAAAAAAAAAAAAAAGCTGAGCAAGCCAATGAGCACATTCCTCCTTTGGCTCTGCTTCAGTTCCTCCTTGCAGTTTCCTGGTACAGGTTCCTGGCTTGGCTTCCCCCCTCAGTGATGAACTGTGATACCCTTTCTTCCCCAAGATACTCTTGGTCATGGTCTTCATCACACCAATAGAAAGCAAATGGAGCCAGTTAACACACATTTAATGACTAAAGCAAACACAAAATTATCATTATGTAATTACAGAAGCTGGAAGTCTAAATCGAGTCCACGGGAGTTCCTTTGAAAGGCTATAAGCCAGAATCTGCCTTCTTTTTCCTAGCTTTAGTGGCTGTTGGCCCATGACTCCAGCATCTTTTCTCTGACCTCTGCAGCCCTGCTAACATCTTCTCTTTGGCAGGATACTTGTGATAACATTGAGCCTACTCTGGTAGTCCAGGATAATGTATCTCAAGATCCTAAATATAGCCATGTCTACAAAGTCTCTTCTCTCTGTAACATATTCACAGTTTAGAGGATTAATAATTTAAGGTAAGAAGGGGACATTAATATTTTAGGGACATTTTTAGACTTCAAGAAATCCAAGCATAACATTCCAGGAAGACAAGGCTAACAAGATTTTATGAGAATTCTGGTTGTTGGGTTTTTTTTTTTTTTTTTAGATTTATGTATTTCTATTATGTATATGAATGCTCTACTGACTTTATGCCAGAAGAGGGCATCAGATCCCATTGCAGATAGTTGTCAGTCACCATATGGTTGCTGAGAATCGAACTCATGACCTCCGGAAGAGCAGCCAGTGCTCTTAACCACTGAGCTATCTCTCCGGCTTCCTTGGATGTGTCTTTTGCCAACCACTTTTAGTAATTACCACACACTCGTTGATCGTCTCAAATGAGGCAAGTGCAGTCTTTGCCCCTGGTGATTCTCTACAAGCATGAGCACCATGAAAGCGTGGGAAATACCCTGTTAACCTGTGTGTAAGAAGAATGGAATGGAGAGGATGGGAGCTGCCAGCTGGTACCGGAAGCCCCTAAAGGGTAGAACCTTGTGACTGGTTGTCTCCACCGGGTAGTGTTGAGGCTTCTTAATAGGGTTTCTTTCTCGGTTCCTCCCGGCACTCTGCCCTTGACCCCTCTACTCTTCCTTCTTTTTCAGGTCATGATGATGGGCAACACCCAAGTAGCCAGACTGCTGCTGCTCTACGGTGCCGAACCGAACTGCGAGGACCCAGCCACCCTCTCCCGACCCGTGCACGATGCAGCGCGGGAGGGCTTCTTGGAAACTCTGAAGATACTGCACCAGGCGGGGGCGCGGCTGGATGTGCATGATGCCCGAGGTCACCTGCCAATCGACCTGGCCCAGGAGCGGGGCCATCTCGATGTCGTACAGTATCTATGTGCGGCCGAGAGCACCCCCAAGGCAGCCGGCCAGCAGGCATAGCTTATGCTCAAACACCCCCAGGTGAGCACGGCTTGTCCAAGAGTTGGAAATCTGAGCGCTTCCGAAACTCATTTGCAGATGGAAAAGTTGAGCAGGGTCTTCTGGCTGTCTTCAGTTCACACAGCCAAGTTGTGTGACAACCTAAGAAGATACAACTCAAGGGAGCCTGTGCACATGGACTCCATAAATTCCAGCTCCACCCATCCACTTATCCCCAGTCAAAGCCTAGGCTGCAAGGCAGGAGGGTCAGAGTTCTAAGGTTAGGAACTGTAACATGGAGCCGCAGCAGGGCTACAGAGCCTCGGTTTCGCTGCTTCGCAAACCCGCCTGGTGGACTGATTCCAAGGATTCCAAACTTCTTGGCCCTGTCCTTCAGCTCGCAACTTTGTCAGCCTTGCCCCTCGGCCTTCTCAATGGAAAAATTTCTATTTCCCACCCCGGGAGTTTTGAGGGTATCTGAGATGGAGAGCTTGCAGTTTTCTTTCCCTTTTAAGGAAAAGAGACATCTTTTTTCCTGTCTTTTTAAGCTTTCCATTTCATGGCTGGAGGTTCAGCTGTTAAGAGTGCACTGCTCTGCCTAAGACAGAGTTCGATATCCTGCACTCACCTCAGGCAGTTTATAACAGCCTGGAATTCCAGCTCCAGAGGATTCGATTCCTCTGGCCACCTTGAGCACCCAGCCCGCGCATGCGCGCGTACTCATAATTAACATAAAATAAAATTTAAGCTTTCCACTCCTTGGAGACGTGGCTAAACCACAAATAAGTATAAGCTTCCTTTGCCTTTCAAAGCCTTCAGCAATCACGAAGTCTTTCTTTTCTTGGATCCCATCCCTCTATCCCCCCACACATGAAGTTTCATGTTTAAAGTCTTTTATTTGCTAAAGAGAAAATGTTTTTAATTATAATAAGATATGTAAATCATTACACGAAAATAACACAAACGTTTAGTGTAAAACATTACTTAGAAGATACTACAATATATCCCAGAACAAGGGCGCAGAGAGTCTGGCTCTGGCCCTCTGGAAATGGGACTGTTGACTGCGGTTTACAGAATCCAAGCTGCCAGAAAGAAGAGGGAGGGGGGCTTTGGGCAGATCCTCCTTTGGGCAGACGCCTCCCAGGGAGCTTGTAGTTGGAAACCTGTTTTCAGTGAGTAGGTTTGCAAACCGGAGCAGAGGAGCATGATCCGAGCAAAGAAGTGGTGTGAGAAGCTGCTACAAGAACGCAGGAGTGAGGGTCGCAGGTGCAAAGGCTACAGTGGGAACAGAGGGGAGGAGAACTAGAGAGCGTGGGCGGGTCTGAAGCGAACCGCGAACACCTCAAAAGAAGTAGCGTCCATTTTGTTCAACAAGTGACAAGAAGCGGTGCGGGAGGGAGACCAGATGGGGTGGGGGTGTCCTCTGCCTTCCAGAGCACTGGGCAGTCTGCTCCCGGGACCGAGGGCACCTTGGCTGGGAGGCTGGGAGGCGATTCTTCACCGCAGCCCCAGGCCGGGTAGGATTCGCCACCCTCTTTCCTAGAGTCCTGGTTTTTATTCCTGCAGCAGAAAAGACTGCCAGGCTCACTCCGCTGACTTAGAGCCGGTGGGAAAACCCGGGACTGGAAGGGGACTGAGACCGGCGCGGGAGACAAGCGTGGTGGGCTGGGAGGAGGGCGGAGGGCGGGTACTGCATACCGCCCGGGGCACCGCAGAGGCGGGCCAGGACTGGCCTCCTAGGGCTGCTTTCTAATGCCGGTCGTTTTTCTTTGCAGAGGTCTCGGATTTCGCGGACCACCCCTGGAGCCCTGCTAAGCCCTCTTTCTGCCTGCCCGGTTCTCCACCTCGGATCCATCCCTGGAAAACAGAACAGAGCTTGGCGGTCCCGATTCGCGTCTGTGATAGTAGTATGTGGGAGGCTGAGGCGAGAGCAGCTAGAGGCCCGCTTGCTTTACAAAGAAATAAAAGGAAATAATGCTTTTAAGAATGTCAGCTTTTTTTTTAAAAAAACAGAGAACCGCCTTCCCCTGTCCCCAAATTCCATTTCGGCTTCTATTTCTATATCATTTTACAAAAAGAAAAGTGTTTTGAAATCAGCTCTGTTTCCTGTGAGCAGCGCTCTGGTGCTCCACCCCACCCTCCTCTGCCCGGTACTGTTGACGTAATAACAGCCATTTAGCGAAATAAGAAAGTTCAAAATGTTATTGACTCTTCTAAAAATTCTGACAAAATTGTAGATCCAAGACTCTTAACGAAAAAAAATAGTTTTTATCCGCTCATTCCGTCAACATTTATTATTAGGACAACGTGCCGGAGACTAACGAATCCTCACACAAAAAATACGAGACTAGGCATTTTTACAGTTTCACTGAGTCACAGACAACATTATTTCTGTTACTTTTGTTTCGTATACCTCCTACCATAGACAAAAAAGACCGGATCTCAGAAACAAGATTTCTCAAACAAAAACCGCGTCTTAAGAATGATGAGGTGTGTGTAAGACGGTGGACGGGAATTCTAGGGAGCCTGGGTTTGCACACTTAGCCTTTGGTCATTACCTGACCACAGTTAGCAAAGTAGTTCGAGTTTTTTGCTGAAGTAGCAAAGCAGACCCCGTCATCTCACGCCTCCTTTGCCGGTTGGGCACGGAGGGCTACGGGAACCCTATTTTTTAAATGTACAATAAGAAGCTCAAGGTGTCACACGTCTGTACTCCCTATACCCCAGTCCACTAGAATCCTGAGGCAGGAGAAGTGTGAGTTCCAGACCAACCTGGGCTACATAGTGAAACTCCAAGATCTCATGGAGGGAGATCACAAATGACATTGTTGTTGTTGTACAAAGGACATCCTCATCTAGTCTCAACACATTTCCGTGACCACTTCATGATCCCTTTCTCCAACTATAGGGCGCTCCCTCCCTACTTCTGCCTCGAGGAACTCGAGGTTCCTTACTCACAACCTCCGGTAAGTAGGCCTGGAATTCCGGGCTCAGCACAGCTGCCCACCGAACCCGGCAGTGGAAATCTGCTTTGAGCCTCCTTGGAGCCTGAGAGCTCAACACACACACCCGGGAGCAGCTGCGGGCGGAGCAGGGAAAAGCTAGTGTTAACTAGAGCTCTGGGGAGGAAGAGGCAGCGCGCAGACCCAGCGAAACTTCAGAACCAGTATGACTCAGCAGAGGCTGTACCTTGGGTAAAGCCACCCGAGAAAGAGGAATTCTGGAGTTTTTCTAGCCGTGAGTTGGAGACCCTGGAGGGGGTCCCTCCATCTCTGCATGGCCTCAGACACCCGCCCCTTCACTCCCTTCCAGATGAGGAAACGCTTTGCACACAGCTACTTAACGAAGGAACTTTTAGATTCGTCTGCCTATAACCTCGCAAGTCATCAAGGCTGATATATATGTATAATATATATGTATATATATTATGTTAACTAGATTTTATGATTTGCCAAACCAATGCAAATAGTGAGGACAGATAGATTTGGCTTTAGAAACCAAGCATCAGTCTTTACAGACAAACCCTCAGAGAAAAGAGGGCACCAGATTTCATTCAGGACCTCTGGGAGAGCAGCCAGTGCGCTTAACCTCTGAGCCATCTCTCCAGCCCCCTGCATCTGTGTTTTGCTACCAATTTTTAAACCAATTATGTAAATTAACTAACAAAATTAAAATAACACAAGTGAAACAGTGCTGAAAGGGAGATTTTCTAGAGATGACTACTACATTCCATTTGGTGAGATTTCTATAACTGTCAAATTGCATTAACACAAAAAGAAAGAGAAAACAACAGTCAAATACTGACACACCCAAACCTCAGGCTCCTCATTTGAAAAATGGGTACAAAGCAGCTACTTTAAGGCAGATGTTTAGGTTGGATACACATTTTGGAGAAGTACACACATGGACATACTTCTGTGACAGACTTTGAACCGGAAGAATTTAGAATACCTGTATATATCTGCCCACCAGTTCAGGATTCAATTTTCACTGCAAGTCTTCTTTTTGGACCCTACTAAATGACTACTTCCTGCCAGGGACTATGAGTGCTTGGATATAATGGTAAGCAAGAAAAAGCTGTCGTCCTTCAGAAGTACTACACAGATTATGCAAGAATGTATTTGCAGTTGAACAATGCAGAATAGAATTATTTTTCTTCGTTGCTATTCCCAGAGACATTGTTAAAGTGGATGAATTCTTCATGGTGTATGGCTCTGTCTGGTGCATTTTATTTCCTTTGAAATAGCATTACACAGTATGTACTCTTTGGTAACTGGCTGTTTTAGGGTTATCATTGCCTTGATAACACCATGACCAATGGCAAGGTGGGGAGGAAAGGGTTTTTATTTGGTTCACACATTTACATTATAGTCCATCATAGAAGGAAGCCAGGTCAAGAACTCAAACAGGGCAGGAACCTGGAGGTAGGAGCTGGTGCAGAGTCCATGGAGGAGAGCTGCTTACTGGCTTGATCTCCGTGGCTTCTCGGCCTGCTTTCTTTTCTTTTCTTCCTTCCTTCCTTCCTCCCTTCCTTCCTTCCTTCCTTCCTTCCTTTCTTTCTTTCTTTTAGATTTTTTTATTAGAATTAGAAACAAGATTGTTTTACATGACAATCCCAGTTCCCTTCTCCCTCCTGTCCTCCCCTACCACCCCCCAACTAAAACCCTACCTATCACATACCCTTTCTTCTATTTTTCCCCTAACTCAACCTTTCTGCTCTCTCATGAACTCTGCATCCTTCCTCTTCCCTTCTCATTCTCATAGCTCCCTGCCCCCTCTCAATTTGCTCAGGGGATCTTGACCCTTTCCCCTTCTCCAGTGGACCAGTTATGTCTCTCTAAGGGTCCTCCTTGTTTACTATCAGCCTGCTTTCTTATAGAACCCAGGACTGCCAGACCAGAGGTGTCACCATCCACAATGAGCCCTCCCCTACCAACCTCTAGTTAAGAAAATGCCCTACAGACTTGCCTGCAGCCCAATCTTATGGATGCATTTTCTCAATTGAGTTTCCCTCCTCTCTGATTGCTATAGGTTGTGTCAACTTGACATAAAACTAACCAGCACACTGACTAAAACACCCAATATGTCTTGGAGCTTTTTTTTTCAAGACTTTTTTTCAGAAAAATTCTTCATCTTTTAAACTTTATCAGGAAAGTTATCATTGTCTCTCTCTGTTGTGGAATTATCTGTTTTCCTCTTATAAATACTGTTCTTGAATTAAAAGGACTTTTCTAATCATATTTAGATCTTATAATCTAGGGTAACATCCTTATTTCAAGATCCATGGCTTAATTACATCTTTGGAAGCCTCTTTTTCCATGCAGTCACTTGTTCCAGGGATTTAGATGCAGATAACTTTGAAGTCTGAAATATTAGAAAATTATGCAGGTTGTCCAGGTCAGCCCAATGCCATCACAACAATCCTTAGAGGTAGGAGAGGAAGACAATCAGAGAGAATAATATGAGACAGCCCAACATAGATGAATTTTAAAATGTAGGAAGAAGGGGATAAGCTGAAGAACACAAGTAACCTTTAAAATATGGAAAATAACTATTCCCAGACCCTCAGAAAGAATATGTGTTATCTATACATTGATTTGCAGTCCAGTAAGATCTATTTTGCACTTGTGAACTCCAGGACTGTAAGAATTACATTCGCTTTGTCTTAAATGTTTTCATATTTTAGAATATTCATTGTGGTCACAGCAGGAAACTAACACAGAAGAGAAGGGGTCTATGCTCGTCATCTAATAGTGATCCCCAGTAACTTCCTCTCCTATCATCTCCTATTTGAGTGTATGAGAACATCATCTATCATTAGGTGATTGGTAAATACAACAGCTAGGTACTGTCTCACATGCAATAGAATAGCCAAAGTCTAAAACCCTAGCAAACATCACATCTGAGTAAGTGTGCAGCATCACCACTGGTGGGAACACAGAACCTGTAGTTACTTTGGAAGGCAACTTGACAGTTTAGCAATTACATATATCTGTAAATAATTGACTGCCAAATATTGACAGCAACCAAGATTTCCTTGTTTAACAGACAAACTAATGCATCCATTCACTGGAATACCATTTAGCAGTACAAAGAAACAAGTTGTTAACCCACAAAAAGATGTAGAAGAGCTTTAGTGGGTAATGATAAATGAAAGAAGCCACTCTGCAGTGGCTGCCAGAAGAAAGAATTGCTGATGTTGTAAATTTGGATTCCAGTCACACTGAGTGATAGCCACAAGTCAGTAAACAATATGTGTTTTGTTTGTTTGAGGCTTTGTTGTTGTTGAGTCAGGGATTCCTTATATAGTCAAGGTTGACTTTGAACTCATTATCCCTCCTTAAGTTTCCATGCTCTAGGATTTCAGTTCTACACTGGCTTGCCCACTAGCAATACCATTTCTAGCATTTAGGACTAATGGTTCACAAGTAAAGCACCAAGTAGCACTGAGAAAGGGAGCCTTCATTCTGATGACTTCTTTATCCCTGGTTTTCTATCTTTGTGTTAACCCTCACTTTGGCCTAATCTCTAAGGTATCTCCCATTAGAAGAAAAATGCCCCTTTCTGAGAAATTTTCTCCAAAAACCCAGAAATCTAGCTGAGTCATTCACAACATTTGTGAATTGGAGATATGGGTTTTAGACATGTAGCCATTTCGATAAAATCCTTCCACCATTTAAATAGCTGTACAATAAACCCTGTGAAACCAGATCTACATAGTAAGATGGAGAAAAAGGAAATGTGTCCCTTGTCCTAAGGCATATGTAGTCTGATATGGGAGACAGTTGTAAATGCCCAAAAATCTACACAAGCGGCACATCATGATCTGAGACCACGTGAACCGGTCCATGTGCTATAGGATGCTAAGGGCCAGGCATGGGCATGGGAAAGCTGCAGACTGGGAGGAAGAACACGATCACCATGTCGGAGTCATGGAAGCAGAACTGAACAGACATGGGGAAAGTTGGAGTCAGAACTCTACCGCTATCATCATCATCATCATCATCATCATCATCATCATCATCATCATTCATGTTGTGGTTCTGTGGAGCGACCCTAGGACTGCACAGAGTAGAGCTACTACTCTGCCCAATCTCTAAGGGCTTCCCACATATAACACTCACATTTTTGTCTCTATTTTGCTCACTGTTGCCTTTTCTGAATAGGCCATTGTGCTTTTACTCTTGGTCGACATTCCATCTTGTAACTTTGCAGAAATTTCCGTATCCTTTCTTTTGCTGATGTGCACTTGCACTTGAGCTCACTTTCAGATGGACACTTACACAGATATGTGCTTTAAGACTGTATGCTCACTAAATCATGGAAAGCGTGCCCAAGTTTTCTTTGTTGTTAGTTTGTTTTAAAATCTTTTTTCTTTCCTTTTTTAAAAAATAGCTTTTTTAAATTTTAAGTGCATTGGTATTTTGTCTGCATATTTGTGTGAGGGTGTCATATCTTAGAGTCACAGGCAGTTTTGAGTCACCATGTGAGTGCTGGGAATTGAACCTGGGTCCTCTGGAAGAGCAACCTCTCCAACCCTGTTTGTTGAAACATGGTCTTAGTATGCATTTCAGAATGACTGTGAACTTAAGATGCCTCGTACTCAAGCCAGGCGTTGGTGGCACACACCTTTAATCCCAGCACTCGGGAGGCAGAGGCAGGCGGATCTCTGTGAGTTCTAGGCCAGCCTGGTCTCCAGAGCGAGTGCCAGGATAGTTTCCAAAGCTACACAGAGAAACCCTGTCTCGGAAAAACAAACAAAACAAACAAACAAAAAAAGATGCCTCTTACTCTCACCATTTCTTGATGGCTAGGGTCCCAAGTGTACAACACCATGTCTGCCTCTGCACACATTGTTAATATCTAAATCTCTGTGAATCATTTCTGTGAATTCCCATACGTGTTGGCACCATATGGTATATATATATTTTTAAGATTCATTTATTTATTTATTATGTATACACTTTTCAGTCTGCATATATGCCTGCGGGCCAGAAGAGGGCACCAGATCTCATTACAGATGGTTGTGAGCCACCATGTGGTGGCTGGGAATTGAACTCAGGACCCCTGGAACAGCAGTGCTCTTAACCTCTGAGCCATCTCTCCATCCCCACGTGGTATATTTTTAAAACTTGTTATAAACTTCGTAAAGTGTTAGTCTTTGAAAACTTATTTGTAAAAATAGCTGGAGGACTACTATAAAGCTGCTTGTAAGTGTATTTCCCACTCAGGACTAACTCAAGTGAATTTTGCTTCAGGTATTCCATGACTCACTGTACAAAGTGGATCTGGGCTGCAGATATCTGGACAGGCCAATTTGTTTCTAACTCCCTCTTGCCTGGAGGGTACAATTTATCTGCTGTATACTGGAAGAATCTTGTCAGACATCTTGCCTGGATAAGGTCTTGGCTTTAGCTCCACCTCTTTCCTTCACTAGGCCACTGATACAAAAGTGAATAGCAGGCTGAAGCACTAAGATTGTGGCAAGTTCAAGGCTAGCCTGAGCTACTATGACCACAGCAAGGCCCATGGTAAAGCCACAAAGATAGCCTGTCATACAAAAGAAGAGATAAAGAAGGAAGGAGGGAAGGAAAGGAGGGAGAGAGGGAGGGAGGGAAGAAGGGAGGGAGGAAGACTCCACCAAAGAAAAGAAAAAAGAAAAGAAGGGAAGGAGAGTTGAGGGGAGGGGGCAGGGAGAGGAAAGGAGAGAAAAGAGAAAAGAGAAGAGAAGAAAGGAAAGGAATAAAGAAAAGAAAAGGAAAAGAAAAAGAAAAGAAAAGAAAAGAGCAGGTTTTGCAGTTCTTGCTTGTCTGGGTTCCTAGTTTTTCTTTGGCATTTGCCTTAGTCATGGCTTATTAGCTTGTTGCTGTATCAATACATTTTAAATGAGTTTTGAAAATTCTTCAGAGTTATTGCTTACTTGCTTTCTTGATGGAAGAATGATGGAAGTCGCCGGACTCTTACTCTCTGTAAACAAAATCCAATTTAGGTAGTTATTACATAATTCTTGAGCTGTGGTAAAAAAGAGTAAATCTAAGTTTGATCTTCTGCCTTCTAGGCATGAAGTACACACTTTTGTCAGTCAATAGCCTAGCTTTTTGTTAGATTCTGGTTTTATTCTGTCCATATTGGTCTGCATACCCATTGGAATCTTTCTAGCTGGAAAGTAATGGCCCTGGTCTCTAACAGCATGTTCTGTATTTCTTCTTCCAATTTAAAGTTTTCATATAATCTTAGTTCTTTTCTTGTAAACATGTGACTTGTAACCCATGCCAAAACCCCAAATCTCCCTATATAAATATTCTTAGCATCATCCTTCTGTTGATTTTTTTAAAAAGAATTTATTTATTGTGTATACAACATTCTGCTTCCATGTATATCTGCACGCCAGAAGAGGGCACCAGATCTCATAACTAATGGTTGTGAGCCACCATGTGGTTGCTGGGAATTGAACTCAGGACCTCTGGAAGAACAGTCAGTGCTCTTAACCTCTGAGCCATCTCTCCAGCCTCTTCTGTTGATTTTTTTAAAAAAAAAATAGTTGAAGAAAGTGTTTGTCATTGTTTGTTTTTCTGTTGCTGTGATAAACACCATGACCAAAAACAGCATAGGGAGGAAAAGGTTTATTTGGATTATGCTTCCAGTCATAGTTCATCACTGATTGAAGTGAGAGCAGAAACCTAAGTAGGGCCCAAAGAAGGAGAAACGACAGAAGGTTGCTCACTGCCTGGCTCATGCTCAGGTAGCTTTCATAGGCAGCCCAGATCCTCTTGCTTCAGGATGGTGTTGCCTACAGTGGCCTGGGCCCTCCCACATCAATCATCAATCAAGACAATCTGTTATAGACATGCTCACAGGCCAATCTAACCTGGGCAGTTCCTTAAATGAAGTTTGTTCTTCCCAGGCAGCTCTAGGTTGTGTTGAGTTGTCAACAAACATTAAGCAGCACACTTCTTTCTGGTCCTGAAGGGAGTCAATGATCAAACTTCATCTTAATAATAGAAAATTTACTTCTTATGCTTTGTGATCAGACACAATTTCTCATTCTTCTTTTGTTGTTGTTGTTGTTGTTTTTATTTTTGTTGTTCTTTTTCGGGACAGGGTTTCTCTGTGTAGCTTTGGAGGCTATCCTGGCACTTGCTCTATAGACCAGGCTAGTCTTGAACTCATAGATCTGCCTGTCTCTGCCTCCTAAATAAATGCTGGGATTAAGGGCACTCGAAATCACACTTCCTCATTCTTAGGTCTGCATACAGAGAACTTTGCTTTCTCTTAATTTTCTTAAAACTAAATATATTTAGTGATGTTTGAACAATTCTGGAGGTGAATATGGCCTCTTTTACTAGTTACCTGACAGTTCTTATTGTGTAGTAGAAACTTATTGTGTAGTTAGATAGAACTGTTGATCAAGCTTCCATTCTCCCCTTAATTTCTAGTATCCTTTACTTCCTTCTCCCTGAAGGAGTGATCTATATGTCTAAACACACGATATGGCAACAGCTTTAAAAATTCAGGGAGGTCAGCCATACAGTTCAGTTCCTATTTCTGTTCTCATTTGGAGAAGCCAAGATTCTCTATCTGTAGGAGTTTGAAAGTGTAACTGAAATTTCTGGATCTGCTAATTAGTATTTTTAACTAAAGCACTGGCAAATGAAGAACACAGAAAATGTAGTGAATCAGACTCATGGATCAGTTTTGTGAGTACTGAAACCAACAATTTTGGGATTCTGTAAGACAAATAATCAAAGTTGAAAACACTATTCATTTTTTTTGGTTCCATGCATTCTGAGTGACATAACCAGACCCAGAAAGACAAATATGGTATATATTCATTTGTATGTGGATATTAGCTGTTAGGTCAATGGTAACTGTTTCAGTTAAGTTTCTAGTGCTGTGACTAAACACCATGACCAAAAGCATGTCGGAGAGGAAAGGGTTTGTTTGGCTTACATATCACAGTCTATTAAGGGAAGCCTAGACAGCAGCTCAAACATGGCAGGAACCTGGAGGCAGGAGCTGATGCAGAGGAGAGGCATGGGGGGTTGTGCTATTTACTGGCTTTCTCCCCATGGCTTGCGCAGACTGCTTTCTTATAGAATCCATGTAGTAATATAGTATTTATGATTTATTAAAGCTTGCCTGAGGATTCAGAAAGCAAAGTCAGGCACAGCCGGGCGTTGGTGGTGCACACCTTTAATCCCAGCACTCGGGAGGCAGAGGCAGGCAGATCTCTGTGAGTTCGAGGCCAGCCAGAGCAAGTGCCAGGATAGCTCCAAAGCTACACAGAGAAACCCTGTCTCGAAAAACAAACAAACAAACAAACAAAAACAAAACAAAAAAAAAGAAGTCAGGCACACACCTTTAATCCCAGCAGCCAGAAGCTAGGAGGTGGGGGCACAGATCTTTAATCCTAGGACTCAGGATTAAGAGGTAGACAGATCTCTGTGTGTCTAAGGCCATGTATATCTACACAAGATTGATCCAGTCCTAAAGAGAAACAGGTCACACAAAGATGTCTCAGCACCTGCATCACACACCTTTAATCCCAGCACTAGGGGAGGTATATAAAACAGGAACAAGGTGTCAGTATGAGGCATTCTGCCACCTTGAGGATAGGAAGACACTGTAGTCGCAGGATTCTCCAGCCACACTGAGGAAAGGCATGATCCCTTTCAGCCTGCTACTTTGTTTTTCTGATTTTCAGCTTGAAGGGTGAACCCTAATACCAGTCTCTGGGTCTTTAATTTATTCGTGTTACAGTAAGGGACCACCAACCCAGGGAAGGCATCACTCTCATGAGCTGCACACATAAATCACTAATTAAGAAAAGGACTTACAGTAGCCTGACTATAGCCCTATCTTATGGAGACATTGTCTTAATTGAGGTTCCCTTCTCTCAGATGACCCTAGCTTGTGTCAAGTTGATATAAATACACAACAACCAAACTACAATCCATAAAATCATAGAGTTTAGGTATAGAGTAAGGGACTTGGGGTGGTGGTATCATATTTCCCCAGGAAAGGGAAATAGAATAGATAGTTATGGATGGATGGGGGGGGGGGTGACTAGAATGGGAAGGTCAAGTAGAGAGAGGGAGGGAAAAAGGAGAAAGACAGCTAAATTAAGGGCCATTTGAGGGGCAGTCTGGAAACCTAATATAGTAGAAGCTTCCTAACATATATGCACATTTAAAGGCAATATAATTGAAAGTGCCAAATAATGGCAGAGACAGAGCCCCAACTGGTCAACTTTTGTCACCAAATGAAGCTTCTAGTACCAGGATTGGGTTACATATAATTGAGCTGTTGGCTGAAGAGGTTCCATGGGAACCCCCAACAGCCCAGGCTGTTGCCAATTAGTCTCCACAAACTGAGGCAAGGTCCCACTGCTGAAGACAACACCCAGACAACTCATTGAACATAGAGAAGTCAAGCTGGTGTCTACATAGAAGGTTCACCCACACTTGCTAGTCTCTTTGGTACACTTTTGCATACTGCCAAAGAAGAAGCACAAACACCAATCTAGCCACAAATTCCTCTTTGACTTACAATGGTGTCCTGCCTGCAATCGTGGCATAAAGTTTGTGGAAGTAAGCAACTGATATCTGATTTGACTGAAGACCCATTCCACAAGAGGCAACCCATACCTGACATTGCTTGTGTGACCAAGAATCAGAGATTAGATACCTCAGGGACCTGGAGTAAAACCCAACACTGCTGTTCTAAAAAGAAAGAAGGAAGGAAGGAATGAGGGAGGGAGGAAGGGAAGGAAGGAAGGAAAGAAAGAAAGGAGAATGAGAGAAAGGAAGGAAATTCCATGTAGCAATAAAATGACCCCTAATAACAATCTGCTGGACTCATAGATCAGTGCCTTGCTCAGGCATCAGCAAGGGAGTTTCTTCCTGCAGCAGATGGGAACAAATATAGAGACCCACAGGCAGACATTATGAAGGGATTGAGACCTTGGAACACTCAGCCCTAAATGGGATATTTCCACCAAATTCCTCTCCTCAGAGCTCAGGGAACCCTGTGGAAGGGGAGGCAGAAAGAGTGTAAGAACTAGGTCAGATGGAGGATACCAAGGAAATAAGGCCCTCAAAATCAGTATGAGCACAGTTCACATGAATTCACAGGGACTAAGGCAGCCTGCACAAGGCCTCCATGGGTCTGTGCCAGAGCTGAAAGGAAAAGGGGACACATGTATCCATCTCTAACCCAGAAGCAATCTCTAATTGATAACCACTTGGTTACACTAAATGTAAATTTCGTTTCTGCCAAGGGAATCTCACTGGGAAACAAACCAATCTTAAGTGTAGGCTACATGCCCCACAGTAGATGGCCAGCAGAAAATGAACTCAGTGGCATCTTTGGAAGTTTCTGGTCTCATAATGTCATGTCAGGGCTCTTCCTTTTCTTGCCTTGTTTTTGAGTTTTGTTTTTCAAATTTTATCTTATTTTTTTATGTTGTTTTTATTTTTATTTTTTCTTTTCTCCTTTTACCCTATAGGTCCTTTGTGTATATAGTATGGCTTCCAGTTTAGTTTTATGAATGGGATTGCTGTGTGTGAGCAAATGGTTCTCTGTTTCTTATGCCTTCTCTTGGGATCTCCCTTTTGTGTTTATTTTGCTTTTTTGTTCAATTACAACATGTTTTTGTTTTACCATTCTATTAATTATGTTGTTATATTATATAGCTATTCCATAGAAACCTGTTTTTTGAATGAGAGACAGCAAAAGGGTGGACCTGCATGGAAAAGGAGTAGGGAGGACCTGAGAGGAGTAGAGGAAAGGGAAGCTTCCTCAGGATATATTATGTGAGAGAAAAATCTGTTTCCAATTAAAAGCAGAGAAAGAAACAAAAAAAAATGGAGCCTGTGGGAAAAAAAGAAAAACATATGTGATCTTTAACAAAGAAGCCATAAATGTGAGGAATTCAGGGGCCTTAATGAATCTCTGGTAGTGTCATCTAGTTCACAGCTGTCTGTGACGATGGAAACACGCTTTGTATCTGTAAAATACTGTGCCCCAAGTCATATGGGGCTATTTGACATTAGAAAGTGTTTTGTTCTATTTTTGTTTGGGTTGGATATAACCATTGTCACCTTGAATCACAACAGGTCTGATCCCAGCCAAGAGAGCCTGGGGAGAGGGAGGCTCAGAAGACCCAGGCCCTTCCATGATGTTATGGAAGTACTGAATAGTCCCTGCTTGTGTGTTAGCTTCCCACAGTTGTTCAGGGAACTTCTCAGTGACACAGCAGCCTTCTAAACTTCCACACATATGTAAGTAACATCAATTAACTCATTGGTCCATGAAGTTTGACTTGGATTGAATTCTTTCTTTGGCCTCTTGGCATCCTCTCTGAAATGAATAGAGGTTTCTTTAAGCCGTCCCAGGAAGAGTATGCAGATGAAAGGCTTTTAGGTGACCAAGTAACTGAGTTTATATTTAAATTAAGTTAACACAGTCCCCGGTACAGTGTGACTATACAGTCAAAATGTGAAGAACGGATAGGATATAGCAGAAAGGAAATCAGAGAAAGAGGACAAGTCAGATTTCCCATGGTCCTCCACTTCTCAGTTGTTAATTTATGCACATTCTTGTCCTCCTAAAGCTGTGCTCTCTCTAGAATTGATTTCTATTACTCACAACCAAAAATTCTGCATTGGATTCCTAGGGTTGCCCAAACAAGTTCCTACAGAGGCAGTGTTTACTTCATCATAGTCCTGGAGGCTGGAAGATCAAGGCTGTCATAGGTATCATTCTTCTGTGGCTTCTCTCCTTGGCTTCCAGATGGCTATCTTTTCACTTTGCTTTCAGACGGCCCTCTCTCTAACACCCTTGTTGTAACTTCTTGTCATTAAAGGACATCAATATGACTCGATTAGGTTCTGAACCCTTAGTTAAAAATGTTCTTAAAAATATTTTAGGGTTAGGGAAAGATGTCCCCTGCTCCAGCCCCTGTCATCTGTGGTGGGTGAGAAAGCTGATCCTCCTCCCCCTTCTCAGCTGTAGCACTTTGGAAAGTGGTCCCCTCACCTTGCCTGTCAGAGCAGGGGAGCTGACCCTATCGATGGGGGAGGGGGATGCAAGTGAACTGCCCAGAGAATGTAAACATGGAAGATCTGCCCCCACAACTCATCTCCCACATGGTGGTGTAGGGGGAATACCCTCCATTGCTGCCTGTAGTAGGTAGGAGAGGTGTCCCTATCCCTCACCAGCTGCAGCACTTGGGAGAGCGGCTCCTATACCTCACATGGGCAACGCAGTAGAGCTGGTCCTGAAGAAGTAGGTGTGGGAGCGCCGACCCAACCATAAGGATGTAGAAGCAAGAGAACTGGCCCCAGGGGTGAACTGGTGGCAACAATGCTGGAGAACTCACCCTGATGGTGAAGACAGGAGAGAGCTGGCCGTCTGGCTAACCCAGGCCCAGAACCAGGGCTATGAGTTGGTCCACCCCATCTATGACCTGCTGGAGCATGTGAAGGAGGTGGTCCTATGGACCCAAAGCTACAGGGTCTCCACAACAGAGGGCGACAACAGGAAATCCAAGAGGAGTTCCAATTAGGGCTCAGCATCGATAGTGTAGCCAAAACCAGAGTCCTTGAACCAGACCAATGATTCTTTGCAACGAATACATTCAAGTACAGATATATGGATAAAAGAGTCTACTGAATGACTTTCTGTGTCATACCACAGTTTCCATGATGAGATTTTCCTTTTCTTTTTTCTTTTTTTCCTCTTAAATTTTATTTTATTGGGGTAAGGGAGGTTGCATGGGCAGAGGACAGATACAAAGGGACAGAAAATGAATGGGATTTGAGACACATGATGTGAAAAACAGAAAGAATAAATAAAAAGAAAGTTAAAATATTTTAATTATGTGTAGGTGCTTGTGAGTGTGTCTACATGTGAGTACCTGCATGTGAGGCACTGTACCCCCTGGAACTGGAGTTTATAGACAGTTGTGAGCCACCTGATGTGAGTATCAGGAGCCCAGTGCCTAACTGCTGAGCCACCTTTCAGACCAAGAACCCATAATTTTACTTTTTCTCATTTAGCCATAGTGATGTCTTTGGACAGCCTATACCAAATATAGTTACATAGGGGAATCTAACTTTTAACATAAGAATTGTAGGGGAATGCGGTATAGCCCATAACAGATCCCAATGAATATATCTAATTGACTTACCTCTTCCTGTTTTCAACATCTTCATACTTGAGTGGATGAAGAAACCCTGGTAACATGTTGAGTTTGTTGAAGCCCATAGTGAAAGGTTCTGTTTTCAACAGAAGTTCTCTTGATACTCATATGGAATGGGGAGGGAAATGTGCGTTGTCTGTGTGTGAGTTGCTGGGATTCAAAGGCAGACCCTCAAACATGGTAGGCAGTCACTGTACCACTGAGCTGTATCCCACCCAGCATCTACTAATTTGTGTTCTTTTAATCCCATGACATATACACTACAGCCATGGCTTATTTTAGCCTACTAGTTGAATGACATCATCAAATATAGTTGTAAAGCAACATCATTTCTGCCTTACAGATAAAATAGACAAAAGATCAAAAGGGTATATAATAGCATAATTATTTGGAAGTAATGTGTCTAGTATTTGCTACATTTGTTTCTACTGATTTGATTAAATTTTGTATGATTTAAATTTTAGCTGGGCCTGGTTGTGTAGGTTCTTTAATCTCAGCACTTGGCAGGCAGAGGCAGGCAGATCTCTGAGTTCAAGACCAGCCTGGTTTACAAAGCAAATTCCAGAACAGCCATGGCTACACAGAGAAACCCTGTCTAGATAAACAAAAACAAAACAAAAATTTTTAAACTAATGTATGTGTTTAACTACTGGGTTGAAACACTTCTTAAATTTAACATTTGGATCTCACTATCTGGTTTGTTTGTTCCAGCATACTTGTGTAGTTAGTCCCTCTAAATCAAAACATTCTCTCTTTGGGGGCAGAAGGGACCCAAAGATCCAGAAAGTTTACCACATTTTTAAGACTGATGAGTGCCCCCTAAAGTCATACAAACAGTCAATAGCATCAGTGCTGGGAGAGACTCCCCAGTGGAACTGATTTCCAGTTGTGTAATGAACACCTGTGATGTGGTTTTCTAGGCTGTTGAAAGGACTTTGGGCTGGGCAAAGGAGACTTTCTGTCTCCTTGATAGTTTCTGTAGTTTCATTACAACCCCCTAGGCAGTCCATACTATGTCATATTCACTACCCTAATAAGGATAGGCAGCCCTACAGGTTCCCATCTTGCCCAACTAAGTATGACTGCCTGCCTTCACCGTTTGTGTCCTCAGGCAAGACTCGCCAACAGCGGTATGCAGGGTGTGCCTCAACAATGCTTCCACTCCCAGAATATTTTCTTGCATTAGAGAGATGCACGCCATATATTATTGGAGGTAGGGAAGAGAATTGCCCACCAGACAAACCATATTTTTTACACGTACTGTTCTATCCCTACTTCATCATTTGATACCCATATTCTCCAGTGCTTTAGGGAGTCACCACGAATCAAGGTACCCATGGCTTCAGTATCCACCAAAGCTTAAGTATTTTGAACATTAGTAGGGGACTCATAAACTTAACATTGGATCTCTGGTCATTATGTATATATGGTCTTCATTTGTAGGCAACCTTGGCCACTCTACCAGAGGAGCAGCTGAGCTGGTTCCCATTCCCCAGAAGATATTCTTTTTCTGTAGCAGTAGCTGCTGTGGGGATCTCTTGTATACCCTCACCTCCTTCCTTTACCCCATTGCTCCCCTCTTCTGCTCCCTTTACCCCTTTACAGCTGGTCTGGCTGTAAAGATTTCCAGATGCTCACGGACACAGACTTGGTCTTTTCGTCAATTCTTTCCCTGGATACTCCAGGTCAGCACAAATTTGTTTCTGAGTAACCCATTGTCTGCTTTCTTTTTCTCTCTACCCCTCTGCTGTACTTTAATACTTTATGAATCAGATTTATATGTGCATTTGGTAATTCAGGTCTGTCAAAGCCTCCCATAACTCATAAAGATCTTGTCACTCACTAGATCCGACAATGCCACATAAGCCTCACAACAATTCTATATGAATACAATCCCCGATGAATCTGTTTCTTTCCCAGTGAAGTGTGCACAAAGCTTTGCCAATCTCATACTTAACTCCTTCTGTAGGCCTGCTCTTTCTCTGCTGTTTTCTAGAAGCTGATCTTCACAGGTGGAGAGATGTCAGGTTTGATAGCAGAACTAGTCCAGTGGGACTGATTTCCTTCAGACTGCCACAGGTTATGCAGTCTGTGTTTTAGGAGGCATGGAAGGCTATTTATTGTTTCTCCACTTCTGCAGTACAGGCTCTTTCATTGTTCTTTAAGTTTTTCCCAATTCAAACAGTTCAAGTACTGAACACTCTCCAAGTTCTGTGGTTTCTTGTGTAGAGCTATTCTTTTTTTTTTTTTTTTTTTTTTTTTTTTTGGTTTTTCGAGACAGGGTTTCTCTGTGTAGCTTTGGAGCCTATCCTGGCATTCGCTCTGGAGACCAGGCTGGCCTCGAACTCACAGAGATCTGCCTGCCTCTTTCTCCCGAGTGCTGGGATTAAAGGCATGCGCCACCAATGCCCGGCATGTAGAGCTATTCTTTAAGGCCCCGTCTGGAATGGTGATCATGGGTTTTATCTTCTGAATTAAAGGTTGTACCCGAGGAGTATATTGGATCACTTCTCTCTTGCTCTCTTTCTTCTCCGTGTATGGCTCTTCACAGGTTCTATGTCTTCATATTGAGGAAAGGCATTTTTGAGCACAGATCTTGCTTGTTCTCTCGCAGTTGAAGGGACTGCAAATGACTGCAAGCAGGAGAGGGGATGAATGACTCAAAGGCAGCTGAAGCACCAGAAAAGCCCATCTCAGCACTGGTGATGACTCAAGAAAGCCATCACCCTGAAGTTTCTTGTAATTTGCAGGCAGCTCAACAGGTGGAGAGTATCCTGTAGGCAGCTCAGCCAGTCCATGACCTCCTCCCCCAACAATTGTTGACATTGACATCTTTTATAACCTTGGGGTGAGGCCTCATGGATGCTGTAAGCTTCAGCTTTCCTGGACTTTCAGGGTTTATTTACTTAGTCTCCTGCGCCTTCTTCCTCCCTCCTGAAGGGAATACTTCAATTCAGAGGAAATGACTGTACTACAATTGGCTATTATGGGTCTTTTACCTCTTGATATAAAAACTTTGAGAGTTACTTGTAAATATAACAAAATATTTCACTTGCTATTTTATTGTATCTATAATCAAGTTGAGAAAATTGATGTTTTGACCATATTAAGTCTTCTTAAGTATGAAATAAACATGGAATATTCTCAGTTTATACTGCTTTAATATTTGTAAAGGTTTTCTCTCTCTGCATGTGTGTGTGTGTGTGTGAGAGAGAGAGAGAGAGACAGAGACAGAGAGACAGAAGGAGAGAGAGAGAGACAGAGAGAGACAGAAAGAGAGACAGAGAGAGACAGAAAGAGAGACAGAGAGAGAGAGACAGAGAGAGACAGAGAGAGACAGAGAGAGAGAGAAAGAGAGAGAGAGAGAGGTGAGTGCAGGCATGCACATTTCATAGTGCATATGTGGAGGACATGTTCTCTCCCTGTACCATGTTGAGGACAGGACTCTCTTGTCATTTCTGCTATGCGGTGTACTGTAGGCTATCTGTCCCTTGAGCTTTCAAGAGATTTTCCTGTTTCTGCCTCCACTTTTTTTTTTTTTGTAGGAATTACATGTGGGATTACACATGTGCAGTACTACATCCAGCTTTTAAAACAAATCTGTGTTCACAAGATCAGACTAGCTTGTTAGGCTTGTGTGACAGGTACTTTTATCTACTGAGCCATCTTACTGATGCCCTCTTCCCTTACATTTTATGAATTATGTTATATTTTATTACATATTTGTTTGCTTCACTTATAGGGTGCTAGTGTAAATGTTAGCATGTTTGTATTCATATTTCCATTGTTGAATGGCAGTACACAGGAAACCTTGGCTTTCACACATCAGTTCTGCCTCCCACAGCTTTACTATGCCATTTAACTTCCATTTCTTGGTTTATCTTTTCGGGCTTTCCACGTTAGACAATCGTGCTGTCTGTGAACAAATATGTTTTTCCCCCTTACCAATCACTATACATTCTATTTCTTTCCCTTATCTTCTTGGATTTCCTAAAATTTCCATTATGATGTTTAAAAATAGTGTCAAGAACGACCTTCTTCTAGAGACCCCTTCACTTTTCACTGCTGATAGCTATTATTTTCATGTACATTTTTCTTTTTGAAAATAAACTGAATTTTTGAAATTGCCTTATTTGCTGCATTTTACTTTATTATGATTGACACAACTATACAATGGAATTCACGACGACATCCTTATACATGGATAAAAAATGCATCGACTGTGTCTTCCCACCCTTCTGTCCTCTCCCTGCTTCCCCTTGGCCCCCTTTCCAGTCTTTAACATTACCTCCTTTCTTTTTAAATATTGTTTTCTATAATTCAACTTTATTATCTCTCTTTTTAAAATTCTGTATTAGATGTTTTCGTTTATGTGAGTGTTCCGTCTTCATGTGTGAAAGTGTACCACATGCTTTCTTGACGCTTGAGGAGTTCAGACAAGGCATCAGATCCCCTTGAACTGGAGTGACGGATGGCTATGAGCCACCATGTGATTTCTATGAATTGAACCTGGCTCCTCCGGAAGGGCAGCCAGGCTCCCAACTGCTGAGCCATCGCTCCAGCCCAAAGGCACCTCTTTTTAAAAAATATTTATTTCATTTTGAGGCATTGTAATTACATCATTTCTTTTTTTTTCCTTTCATCCAAACTTCTCATTCAACCTTTCTTTGCTTTCTTTCAAATTCATGGCCTCTTTATTCATTAACTGTTGTTTTACACAAGCACACACACACTTAAATACTAAGTGCAACCTGTTCAGTCTGTATAATGTTAGTGTATGTATGTTTTCAGGGCTGAACATTTGTTACTGACATTGATAACCAGTTAGTTTACTCTTCCCTGGGGAAGATTATTTCTCCTTTT